>NC_090927.1:925871692-926174722 GCF_040938575.1 Ambystoma mexicanum | reverse complement strand
ACCCGCCATTCTAGGTTTTTTAGCTCGGGTACCACTCGGGCACCACTCGGGCTAGTGTTTTCAATCCTTCAATAAACACAGTTGGATTTACTGGCATGCCACGTATCTCTGGTGCTGTTGCTCGCGCACGTACCACCAGCATTACGCGCAACGGGCATATTCCTAGGGTGGAGCAAACTATTCCTCTTTCCGTGAATGATATAGTCATATTGAGCTTGATGAGAAGGTCCCTTCTGAGCAAGTTTATCGGTGACTGTGCATAGTAGAGTAGGGGTGTCCTCACTGTTTAACCCCCCACTGTCACATCCAAATCTTCTGTGTAAGGAACTTCAACGACAGCCCCAGAGAACCCCTGCGTCTCCAACCTACGGTTAGATAGCGGAAACCGACCTTCGCGTATGCATAATTTTTCGGCTCCCGAATCCACCATAAATATGAATTGCTTGTCTCCTATCTGCGCCCCTACTAATGGTTCCTCCGCTGCATTGTAGGTGGTAGATAGAACGGGACATGCAAGTGTTCCCTGTGGGCTGTCCTATGCTGGTTGCCTCATGGCTCCCCCTTGACTAAGGACATTGCCTGACACCACTGCCACACCACTGTAGGGGGCTGGGGCAGGTGCTCAGTTCGCAACTGTTGCGAAAGGGTTTCCTGGTGTGTATTGCATAGGTTCGTCATCTGTGGGTGGCCCTGTGCTCTATTGGGTTGAACTAGTCTTTGGTCTATGTACCCTTGCTCTTGTTGCCTCTGCTATCTTCCCATTGGAAGGCCGTATGGGCTTCCTGGGTGGGGGTTACCGTATTGTTCCATCTCCTGAAATCCGTTATTTGGTCTGTTCCTGCATTCTCGGGAGAAGTGTCCCCACCTCCCGCAATTCCAGCAGCTCCCTTGTGCACCTCTGGGACCTTGCCCCCCATATCCTCCATTACTACCGTACCCCTGCCCACCCCCCTCTGCGACCCCTGTACCCACCTCGTCCCCCTCGAGGGGCCCAATCTTGCCACTGCAGACCTCCGTACGGCTCCTGTCCGTTCCACTGTGGTTGCCCCGCTCCTGCCCAATTCGCTGCCATCCTCCCCTGTATTGCTACCAGCCCATCCTCCTCCTCTTCTCCCTCCCTGTTATGTGGGAGCGCGGCTACTGCTGCAGCGACCTTCACCAGTTTCGTTTGTACTAACTTGGCCTCATCTGCCAATCTTTTTTGTGCTACTTCTTTCTCACGCTCTTTAATTCTTTTGCAGTGGTGGACTATTATGCTCTGTATTTCGGGCCACCCCTTCGCCTCAATTCCTGCAATTTTGTCAAGTGCTTTTGTACCTCTTTAGGCAGCCCTCCCTTTATTATGAAATAAAATAATGATGTTGACTGATACCAGGGCGTGCCCGTTTCCGCTCTCCACATCTCCTGTACCCGGAAAATGTAATCATAGCATCTTCCCCATCATTCATTGTACATTGCATAACTGACTGTAAGTCTGGGGTGTCTGGAAACGTTTCTCTTAATGCGTCCCACACGTGTGCACGCACTGTGTTGAAGGAGGCACCATCATGGCTGTCACAAACTAGTGTTATCCCCGGGAAACCAGCTTTTGCCCACACTCTGTCTGCTTGGTCCCCAACTGCTGATACTAGCAGACTTTTCACAACACCTACCGCCAAGGGTACTCCGGCTGTGTGCTTCTCGAATGCGTATATCCACTTACTTGCCCCTCCCGACAGCAGTGGTAACAGCTTTAACAAATTGGCCTTATCCATCTGAGCCCAGGGTATGTAGTTTGGTCTCCCCCCTCCCCTATGTATCAATGGGAGTTGTAACTTCCCTTTTGTTACTTTGCTTGTACTCACCTTCGTTCCTTTCTTTCCTAGTGGAGCCATTCTCCCCAATCTATTCCTTAATCGTCCTGTCCATTCCTCATCCATTGTTCTCCCTAAAGATGCACCATCCATCTTCCCACTTTCTCCTCCCATTGCCGCACTTAATCTCCCACCTTCTTCTTCATCATCCTCCACATCACACCACAAGTCCTCTCTGCCCCCTGTGACCATTATTTCATCATCAGCATGTTCACTCACCTCATCTATTTCTATTATTCGTGTGGGCTCTTCTTGTATTCTGAACAATATTTCCCCCTTCTTCCACCCCTCCTCAATTGACTTGTCATGGCCCTGTGCCCTTGGCGTTTGCTCTGGCCGGGCAACATTAGTCCCACTCTGCTCACAAATATTTTTAATTCTTGATAATTCTTCTCTTGCTAATGAGAGCCTAGAGTCTAAATCCTCTGTTAGCTTTTCTATATCTACTGTGGGTGTACTTACCTGTCCACGCTGTCTATGGCTCTCATATGGTGGGGGTGCAGTCGGGCCATGGGTCGTTGTAGCTGTAGTTGGGGGCACATATGTGGGATCACTATGCCCCTCTGCGGGCACTGGTTTATTAAGTATAGGGTACAACCGTGTTACTTCACCTGGTTTTCCTTCCTCTATCATCTCTTTATCATCTTTAGGTATCAGTAATGGGTTATCCGTGGTAGATGGCAAATTGGTCCCTAACTCCTTCTTTTTGAGAGGGGGCACTTCTTCAAACAATCTCCAGAGATCTAATATCGCCTTCCCATTGTGGAACTGCTTCACCTTATATTTCATAGAAATGCAGGTAGCTACCATATCTAGAACATTTTTGTCAAACGATACTCCTTCTGGCCATATTTGGGGCAGCCCTTCTCCCTTTAACTCTGTGACCCACTGATCGTGGTATTTTCTTATGCGTTCAGCATACCCAGGTAAACTTTTACAAATATGGGCCAGGGGTGTTTCTGCCCCCATGGTATGTGCTTGGCTTATATATCACTATGTATTTGTATGTTTTAAAAACCTGTGCGTTTCCAACACCTGGGCAATATAGGAGTGGGTGTGTACAGCTTATACTTTAAATAAATTAGGGGGCACATACAAGAGCAAACCACCTTTTGCACACCATTAATATTTTCAGCACAACTATTCAAAAGAACCAACTTAATTCATTGGGCTTACCACTTTAGAATGTCTCCTGGTCACACTTACCATGACTACACCATAATCATACACATTTTACCATTCACCAAAATCATCATAATATGGCTACGTTTTAACACATACAATGCATTTATAGCGATAGTCAACACTCTATTGATAGTTAACCTTTAATCTTTTTCCTCCCTCCCTTCTTCCTTTGTTTGATATGAGGACTCCCTTTTGCTTGGGTCTTTTTTATTTATGCTCAGTATTAACCTATTTTTATTCATAGACCCAGAAAGAATGAAAGAATAGCAGTTACTAATATATTCACTGTTTCCCTTTTTTACCAGACACCTTTATCTTATTCTCCACTTATTCATATATTCCCAGTACTAGTCAAGATAGCACTATGCGGCGCCACCTTCTACCCCCTTGCAGAGCTAGGTTCCCGTCTCTTTATCTCTTTTCACCTTTTGATCCTAATGGAAATATGCAAAGAAAAAGTAAAGAAAATGTAGAATAGTTTTTAGTGGTCCCAAAAGTGTCCCCTTTTAAATGACCTCGTTTTTTATCTTGCTCCCTTCCCCTACTCCCTTTACGGTCACTCGCACTTAATACTCACGTGCCCTTCCTGAACCGAGAGCCTCCAAACTGGGTCCGTCCAGGCGGCGCTGCCACACGCTCAATGGCCAGCCCCAGCTCCGGCGAGCGGTACTCAAAGGGGATTTTTGAAACGGGATCCCGTACCCTTTCTCTATTGAGTGCGCACTTCTAAGCGTACCAGTCGCCGTAGGCAGGTAGCTTTCCGGAGCTGGTGCACCGCGCGTCTCCCTTTTCGACCAGAGATTTTCGTGCCAGAGGGGACGGAAGGGATATATTAAGAGATGTATTCATGCATTCGGGGTCACCACTGAAGGCGAGCGTCCCCAAATAGCACGCCCATCCCCGCAATGAGAGGCAAACATGGACTCTCCCAAAAATGGGAATAAGGCTAGGAGCAAGTGCGTGTGAGCTTAATGGAAGTCAAATAGGGCATGCAAAGAACTCTGCAAACTCCGAGAGCGCTCTGCCTGACAATCGCAAAGACAGGCGTTTATATTTACAAAAAGTGTCATAAGAACCTACACACTATAGGGGGCACATGTTCATGGGGATTGGGTGGCGTCGGTTAACTATATGTGCAGCTGTGATGCGTCGCTTCGTGGTTGGTGGACAACGCCGGGTGCCAACGTGGGGTGGGACGTCTTTCTTGGCTTTCTGCCCTAATGGCCATGCACACCCCATTCATTCAATACTGCAATGTCAGTTGTCCCGTAAATCCTACAATAGGTTATTCTACAGGTTAATACAACACAGGAGGAATGCACATTGGGTGGAATACTTTGACGATACATCAATACATGGTTACTGTTTTCCTGTTGACTAGGTATCATGGGTCATGGGGTCGGGTCTCAGGGCACGGGGTGAACTGTCCGAGTTTTAGGTCTCGTTAGAAGTAATGACAGATGCTTTTACACAATGTTGGTGCAATATTAGGTGTCTTATTTTACAAACCCCATTAATCTGGGGTGAACTGGTAGGCCGTGGGACCTATGAGGGGGGGCACCTCTGGCCTTTGGTTATGGCCAGGTTTTACTGCTAAGTTGTAAATAATTCAGGTGGCTGGCCGTGGCCATGTGAGCTGCGGGGGCACATGAATGCTTGAAGCGGCTCCAGCCGTATTGGGGGAGGTGAGGCGGTGTAGCTCGGGCCTTTGCTTTCTCTGGCAGGCTTCAATGGGAAGAGAGGGGAAGTGACCTTGGATATGCCCACGATGATACTCTTCTCGTATGCTGCAAATTATATTGAAAACAAAGGGATTCGTATAATGTATAATGCTTATTGATTTTCTAAAGGGTTACACGTCTACATCGTTTGCACCTTTACATAGTCATTTCAAATATGTTAACTATACCAACATTTCTATTAATCACTACAGGATGAATTATTTGCAAAAAATAGCAGCTCTTGCATTATATGGTAAACACGATACGTGAGGTAGCATTAGGGTTGATGGAGCACGCAGGAACAACAGACCAATAAGGTTGACAGCAGTAATACATGTTAAACGTATTCATTCACATTTGATTGCAATCTATGTATCTCTTTAAGCAATTTACATGAGCTCACAGTACCATCGCGCTTGTGTTCCTTTGCATTCTAGCAGCATCAGGTTAGTCATGGCATAAGGACTTGGTTTACATTACCCCCAGAGAAGCGCATAGTAGGAGGCCAAGGGCACTGGGTGTTTGTACATAACTGAGGGGGTTTGGGTATCCTGACAATTTTGTCAAATAATCACACATTCTTCTATTCTTACAGTGTTTGTATATTTTGACAAGGGGGTCGTGCAGACGGGATATCATTGTGATGCAATATATATTACATGGCCACGGTAGTGGCCATGTAGTTATGGTTAAGTTGGTGTTTCCATAGGAAGAGCACTTTTTGGGTTGCTTATAACTTCGCTCCCCCTGGACGAATCCTCACCAAACTTTGCAAAAAAAGTATATGGCCCACTCTGAATTTTTTTGCAAAGTTTTGTGAGGATTCGTCCAGGGGGGGGAAAGTTATAGGGGGGTCCCAAAACTTTTTTTTTCCCATAGACTGAATGGGAAAAAACTTTGCGCACGGCTACAGCCTGAACCGCTGGACGGATTTACACCAAATTTGCGGCAGGAGCGGCGGCCTGGTCCCGAAAGCGTGCTTTTGCAAGTTTGGTGTAAATCCGTCCAGTAGTTATTTGTAAAAATGATCAAAACGTAAGGCAAAAAAATTAGTGATATCTGTGTTCGCTTCACGGATGGACTTCCCTGTTTGCTTCGCGGACAGCACCCCGATTGGCCCAGCGGCTTGCGTCATGTCCGCAGACATGCGACGTGTTCGCTGATTGGGCAGCGTGGTGCATGATGCGCGTCAGATTTTCTGTTGCGCCCGCCATCTTGTATTCGCCGTCGACCGCGTACAGCGCGGTGAAACGTAGATAAAAAATTGTATTTAGTGCCGTGTGTTGGTGTGTAAGAGTGTTTGGGGAGGGTGGGGGAGTATGAGATAGGTTCAATGTTTTTTTTTTTATGTGCTAGACGTTTTTGTTGCGTTCGATTTGTCCGCGGAGAACACAGCTGTTCTGACATTTTGTAAATAAACTAAATGGTGGGGTGTTTAGAGGACGGAGTATGTGTCATTTTTGTTTGCAAGGAAGGTAAAAATGAGCTATGAACACTCGCGGTGTACTTAATTGTTCGTAAATACACAAACTGGGGGTGTCCTCAGGACGCTGTCCATATTGTAATCTGTGTAGTTGAATGTGTTCTAAGAACACTCGCGGTGTCCCGAAATGGTTGCAATTACACAAAATAGGGGTGTTCTGAGAACGTTGTTTGTATTGTTCGTTGTCAGGGTGAAAGTGTTTTGAGACCACTCCTTTTGTCCGCTAATAGTACAATTTCCTATGGGCGTCAACCGACTTTTTGTCCACTAAAGAAACGATAAATCCGGCTGGTGTGCGCCGACATTATTTGATAATCCTATGACTGGCGCTATTGACCTGGCTGACTTGCTTTTGCGACACTAAATCATATCTCCCGCCCCTAAGCCTGATTTTATCAAAGCATTCATATTCCCCGCCTCTCTCCGTGACGTTACAGGGTGCGTCATCAAACGCGCCCAGTCCTCTCCAGTCCTAAGTGACTTTACACAGAACCCGGAAGACAACACATATTATGTCACAACACAGCGCGCCACAATTCGGAATATGAAACAGTGATTTAAAAGCAAACAGCAAGATTGTAAATTTTGTAAAGTACATTTATTTGACATCAAATGTTTAGAGAATATTCAGCAATTTGCATTTGTCTTTGTTGTCGATCCGCAAAAGTTCATGTTGAGGCACGCGATGTTCCTTTGCGGTACAGAGGGTGCTAGATCAGCTTACAACTCAGTGCGCCACAATTCGGAATATGAAACTGTGGTTCAAAAGTAAACAGCAGGATTGTACATTTGGTAAAGTACATTTATTTCACATGAAATGTTTAGTGAATATTGAGCGGTTTGCTATTGTATCTGCTGTCGATCAGCAAAAGTTTATTTTGAGCCACGCGTTGTTCCTTTGCGGTAGATAGGCTGTTGGTTTATGATAAAAGCAGTAAATGGTCGCTCTGATAATCGGAAGGTTGCTCCAACAACGAGCCATTAGACCACCCTATTGGTTGGTATGTTCTTTGTAGCCGCTAGTACTGCGTTAGGGCATATTGGTCCTTGGCGATTGTCCCATAAAATGGTGAGGGTCATGAAGTTGCATATTTGGACCTGCACCTGGCAGTTGAAGATCCCATCCGCTGGAGTCTGTAAATCGTGACATAGGCAAAATGGGGCCACATACCTGTTTTAAAAACATAAATTAGTCTCACCAGCCGATCTTCATTAAAAATCATCATTTTATTTATTAGGGCGTGAAACTATTTGCTATCGAAGATAGTGCAACGGAGTATGTTAATAATAAAATACTAATATTTTCCCATTCATATAGCGCTAAGAACCGTGAGGTATCTAAGTGGTGCTTATTATTAACCACAGTGTGTGGTGCTCATTTATCGAACACGGAAGGATGAAAGGCTGAGTTTGGCCTTCCCGGGATTCGAACTTGCGTTAGCAAGCTGTGCACGGATGTCAAAGCGAGCGTTGTACTCGCTGTGCCACTTGACAGGCTACAGTGAAGTGGCACAGCGAGTAGAGCGCTTGACCGCCTATAGACCGGTTAAATTATTTCTATTAACGCACCGTGTGTCGTCTGCCTTTTTCAGAGCCCTCTAAACGACAGGGGATCAATTCGGCGGTGATAGTGCGCGGTAGAAAACATTATGCCACTTTCAACTAACAAGTTCAACTTGAGCGGTCTTTAATGCTACGCTATTGTAATTACATTTGGTATAAAATAATCTAAAGGGTTACTTACAGTACAATTGCAATTTCCATTGTCTACGAGTAGTGCAGTCCCAAAATACGACTCCGCGTGTGCGAACGATCTTTCGCATAGTGATATAATATATAAAAGTGGTTTCGTTTCAGAAATTTCATCCTTATCTTCTCTTACGTTTTAGCAACACTCCTTCAAGAGAAGTCTTTCATCACAATCTCTGTCTGTCAAGGTCAAAACACAATACAACCTTATAGTCCGCTTCGTGAGCCTCTCCGGGGCCCGAGAAAAAAATGGAAGCAGCTGACCTTCACTGTGAACGAGCATAAATTCTTACTTTGCCACATTCTGTGTAAAGCCATCTGTGAGAAGTTGGTTTTTGCACGCCATGTTTGTATATTGTTTGCGTGATATTAAAAAAATTTGTTTAAGGGACGTTATGGTTCTAAGTACAGCCGAAAGACCCCTGAAAATCGCAAGTCATGGTAAGCTATGAAAAATAACTCTTGCCACCACCGTGCACTGCTAAGACTAAACCCAGGACATCAAAGATGACATTGCAAATGTCATTGATGAAATCACTGATGACATCACATGTGTATGTACTTTTCATGGAATTTGTCTACTAGGGATTTTTATTATAATGTTGCGAAAAAAGTGTCAAGGATATTACAATAAATATCATACCGTTATTAGTGCTTTGAACGATGCATTGATATAAATAGCATTGTATTATGGGATTCTATCTAGTATACTGAGCTACTAATGGGGAAACATAGCATTGTGTGCGGAGTACAAGATGAAAGTATAATATTTGTAATGTTAATATGTTGAATAATGAAATGATAATTGTCCTGAAATGTTCGAAAATTCACAAAATGGGGGTGTTCTGAGGACATTATTCGTATTGTGTGATTGCTCAGCTGTATGCAATGAGGGAATGGCACAGAGAGTAAAGTGGACGCCTTCCGCGGACACCGCGGCTGTTCGTGGACATGGCGTCTACATCCGGGTTTTTCCAGGAAATCCAACATGGAAAGAAGACTGTACGGATCAGCCAATCAGATGTCGAGGTTGTGGATTTGTGTTGAAAGAGACTGTGTGTGGTGAAAATGGCAGAAGTAGAGAAAGTCAGGGTGTTGGTGCTTGGAGATATGTTTGTGTGTGGTTTACAACAGTACACTCAATGCAGGCATGTTGCAAAGGACTTTGATGTGAAAGGAGTGGAGGTGGTGTGGAGCACTGTGCCTGATTGCAATGTACAGGGAATTCTACAAGTTTGTGAGGATATGGCCACGCTGAACAGTCCGCATGTGGTAGTTTTGCACTATGGTGCTTTCCATTTGGGCAACGTCAGTGCCCCTACTTTGTTGGCTGATTTGGAACGCTTGGTTCAAGCCGTAATGAAGATCCTTCCAAATGCGAAAGTAATTTTTTCTCGATTACTACCTAGGGCAATATGGGACAATAGTTCAGTTTTTTGTCCTCAGCAAAACATTGCTAGGTGTGTCATCAACCGAGGCATGTGTGCCTTCATGCTTAGAGCTGGTATGTTCTTCTGTAATAATGAGAATATTGATGCCAGTAATGCTGTTAATTTTAAAGAAGATGGCATTTCTTTATCTTTTACGGGAAATGCCTTTCTATTTTGGAATGTAAGGGTTGCTTTGGAGGAGGTTATGTGAAGATTTTAGGAGTAAAGTAAGAAAAAAAATACAAAATAAAAGGTGTCTGTCAAGCATCTGTAAAAAACACAAAAAAAACGGCTCTTTTCAGAGCCAACTTCAAAGGGGAAATGGGGCACACTATTTAAATTTACATTCACCACGCTCAGATTTTCGATATGTCCGTGGACATGGCGGTAGTCCGCGGACATGAAAATAACTACGAGGGGGTTAGTATATTCTATTTTACATGTATATGAAGTCAGGGATATTATGTTTAAGTTGTGCTACTAAAAACCTATGAAATTCAGTGAAAAAACTTTGTTAAAGGGACATTATGGTTAAGTTGCGCTACTAAAAACCTGTGAAATTCAGTGAAAAAACTTTGTTAAAGGGACATTATGGTTAAGTTGCGCCACTAAAAACCTATGAAATTCAGTGAAAAAACTTTGTTAAAGGGACGTTATGGTTCAAAGTAAAACCGAAAAACCCCTGAAATTCGGCAGTTATGGTAACATAAGCAACCATAACTTGCGCCACCGTGCACTACTAACACTAACACCCAGGACATCAAAGATGACATCTCAAATGTCATTGATGACATCACTGATGACATCACATGGCTGGCTCTCCCTTTTTATCCTTTACTGACATATCGAAGCCACATAGTTTTCTTCAGTAACAGTCAGGAAGTAAAAATTGAAAAGGTACTATATTTGTAGACTTAGGGTCAAGTCACATCATATGAAACATATACATAGCGGAAGACACAGGCTTGAAAGAGAGCAATCCTTTCTGTGCATGAAGATAATCATTAGGGTTATCAGCACTTTCTCATAGTTTTATTTTTATTACTCTACCTTCCCTGTATATGCTCATATTTGTATACATTATACTCACTCTCCTTTCCTTTGAGTGCAGTCACATCATGTGATACACATACATATGGTAAGTAGCAGCTTTGAAACAGAGCAATAGTTTCTCTGCATAAAGACAATCAGTTAGGTTATGAACTCTTTCTGCTACTACTTCTGCTTTTTTGTTTACTTCATTGTCCCTGTATATACTCATATTTGTATGTGTTGTTGTCTCTTTGTGTTTTGTCTGTAATAATTATGTATTAAGTGGGTTTTATTATCTACTTATTACATGTTTCACAGTACGCAAAACTCTAATAAGAAAGCAGTTATCATTTCAGTATTCAACATGGCAAGATTATGAATATGGCACCTTCATCATGTATGCTGCACACACTGCATATGTTTCCGCATGAGTAGCTTAGTATACTGGATAGAACTTCATAATAGAATGCTATTTATATCAATGCATTGCTTAATGCACTAATTAGCTCATGATATTTATCCCAATGATCCTTGACAGTTTTTGGTCAGCATTATAAGAATCCCTTGTACAGAGTTTTTATGAAAAGTAAATGCACATGTGATGTCATCAGTGATGTCATCAATGACATTTGTGATGTCATCTTTGATGTCCTGGGTGTTAGTGTTAGCAGTGCACGGTGGCGCGAGTTATGGTTGCTTATGTTACCATAACTGCCAAATTTCAAGGGTTTTTCGGTATTACTTTGAACCATAACGTCCCTTTAACAAAGTTTTTTCACTGAATTTCATAGGTTTTTAGTAGCTCAACTTAACCATAACGTCCCTTTAACAAAGTTTTTTTACTGAATATATATATACAGTTTCTTGGTATAGGATTGATGCTTTTGTTTCGTCGGGGACGCTTTACAGTTATTTTCCAAGCCGGCCCTGCTACCCGGGTCACGCTGAGGATAATGATGCACTGCGGAAGGTGAATGATACAGTGTTTGCTCTAGCACTAGCTCATTTCCAACTGTTCGTGGGAACAGGCTTTCAGCGGATCCGCCGGAGAGCGGAGGCAACAGGGGTAGGCGAGGACTCTCTGGAGGTGGGGGCGGTACTGCAGCGCACAAAGAATCATGTCTTAAGATGGTGTTCTGGTTTTAAAAATGGTTTCCAGGACCTAGCCTAATACAGTACGTTTGGTCAATGTGTCAGCCAGTGGTCCACCCACCACCTGGGCGCTGGCGGCAGGGGGGCCCCTGACGAGTCATGGACGTAACAAGGAGGGGACTGCAGGGGAGGGGGGTCCCTTGGACCTGTCCTCCCATACACTAGTCAAAGCAAAAGTAAATGGAAAATGGAAATGGGACTATGAATAATGCAATGTTAACATGTCTTTTTTTCAGCAACATGACTGAGGAAGCCGAATATGCATAAAGCTACCTAATACTCACACGGACTTACTATATGAAATCGGTGAGCAATGGCAACAGCAATACTGATATATTTAGGTTTGTTACAAGTACAAAATATAAGCATAGAAGAAACCTTAAAAGAAACAACGCAAATATATGAAGATACACCACAAACTGGTTAATTGGAACGTGTTGATCCTATTGCTACGGAGAACATTCTTGACTAGTATACAATTCACCCACTACATTCCAAAGACAACATGGAAGATGCATTGGAAACATATCAAATGCATCAAGTCAAAGGGTCTCCAATGGGTATATGGGAAAAATAGTTTTCCACTATTTATTTATTGATTTATTTATTGGACATTTGTATGGTGCCTATACAGCAGAAATTGCTTCCATGCGCCACAAGACAAAAGGAGAAGGGGAGAATAAACAACAACAAAAACGGTCCTACTAGGCCTTGTGACATTTGCATTGTGCAAGTGCAGTAAGTAAACTCCCCAGGGCTAAGGTAGGGTAAGTGCTAGGGAGCCCATGCAGGGCAAGTGCACAGGGAGACAGGGGAATGGGTAAAAGTGCGAAGAACAATTGGACCATCCACAGAAGGCTAGTCAGGGAAAGGTGCCTGAAGGCAAGTGCTGGTAATAGGGTACTTGTGGAAGACTGGTGGGAGGAGGGTCTGGCCCCAGTAAGACTCAGAAAGGACCAAGAAGCCAGTCATAGCAGCCGGGTTGACTTTAGCAGGGGAGAGGGAAGGAGGAGGAGCTTCCGGAATTTAAGGTGATCCAGTTCAAGTCTGAGAGGGACAGGGAGGCCTTTCTGGAGGGAGGGTCCTGTAGAGGAAAAATATCTACCCCCCACTCTCTGCTTGGAGAAACGTTTGACCTGCAGGGAGTTAGAGCTGGAGGTCCGAAGTGCTCTAGCAGGGAGGTATTTAGGGAGGCAGAGTTGGATATAGTGTGGTCCCAGGCCCTAGAAAGCCTTGTGGATGATGCAGAGGGTCTTGAATTTGATCCTTGCAGCCATCGAGAGCCAGTGGAGAGATTTGGGGGGTGTAGAGATACAGTCCCTGGGCTTGAGGCCAAGGATAAGTTTTGCAGTCCTATACTGGATTAGTTGAAGAGGGATGAGGGTGGAAAGAGGCAAATTAAGGAAGAGGCTATTCCAGTAGTCCAACCTGGAGAGAACCAGAGCTCTGGAGACATTGGGCCTCATTCCGAGTAGGGCAGTAATGGTTAACTGTCACCGGTAACGAGACCGGTGCCGTTAAACCCTGACCGCCCTACTACGAGTTCCCTTTGCGGGTCCTTCTTTAACGCCTGCTTTTAGCAGGCGTTAAGGACGGGACCCGCAAAGACATTTTAGTGCTAATAACGGTACCGTAATTTACGGTACTGTTATTAGCGCCTTCCCCATTCCCATTGAGCCCTATGGGGGCTCAAATGGGAATGGGGAAGGGCCCTGGTGAATGGAGAATTACCGGTCCCTCCAACCTTGGAATGGACCGATAATTACTCCATTCACCAGGGCGGAGTCAGAACGATTTTGGAGGCAGCTATGCTGCAAATAGCGGCGTGGTTACCTCCAAAGTCGGAATGAGGCCCATTGTGCCTCATTACAAGGTTGGAGGTAGCCTTGCCGTTAAAACCGGCAAGGCTACCTCCAAACTTGCATAAAAATCCGGCACCCGGCAATAAGGAATTACTGGGGTATTCCGACTTTGCCGGACCCGGTAATTCCTCCATTTACACACAGTGTACATCGGTACCGGTGCATCTGACTTGCTGGCTCGCGGGTGCAGCTCTGCCTGCCAAGTCAGACCTGGTGGGCTGAGAGGTACCTGCGAGCACATGTAGTATGGCGGTACGGTAGCAACGGTGTTGGTAGCGCTACCGGCACTGTTGTTACCGTATCGCCATACTTGTAATGAGGCCCATTGAGTTTCTGGGGGAAGGTGAGGAAAGGGAGAATGCCTCCAAGGAGGTAGAGCTGAAAGTGGGCCTTCTGGGCAAGGTCCACATTATGAGGTAAGAAGGAGAGAGAGGAGTTCAAGATGTGCCAAGGTTTTTTGGCCCATAAGAGGGTTAGGGGAGGGGCCCAAGGAGGTGGGCCAGAGATTAGGGGGGAAAGAAGGGGCAGGAGTACCAATGAGAAGGATCTTGGTCTTAATGGCATTCAGACTGAAATAATTAGCAGCACACAATGCCTGAATAGCAGTCAGACAGGAATGAGAAAGGAGGGAGAGGAGGTAGAGGAGGGCGGCTTAGAGGAAAGCGATGTGTCCTCCGCATAACACTGGAAATGAAGAGAGTAGGTGGAGATCAAGTGGGCAAGATGGGCAAGGTACATGTTGAAAAGCCACGGCGAGAGGATAGAGCCCTGAGGGACACTGCAGGTAGAGAGTGAGATAGGGCATAGAAAAGGGCCCATTTGAACGTGGGAGGGCCGATTAGAAAGGAAAGAGGTCCTCCAATCCAGTTCCCAGTCCGTGATGCCCAGAGTATCACAGAGACGATTTAAGAGGGTGGTATGATTGACAGTGTTGAAGGCAGAGGACAGATCATGAAGGTTGAGAACAGAAGGAGAGCAGGAGGTGAGATTAGAGAGCCAGTCATCACAGGTGTTCAAGAGAATAATTTCCATGCCTCTGGATGCTCTAAAGCGAGACGGATGGTCATGGAGACAGCCCACAACTTCAGTGTGATGGGTTAGTTGGGAGATGGTAAACTTCTCCCATAGTTTGCCCAAGAAGGCAGTATTGGAAACAGGGCTCTAGTTAGCTGGGCAGGATGGATCCACAGATGGCTTTTTTTAAGAGCGGGTGTACAAAGAACTGCTTGAGGGGTTGTGGGAAGGAGACAGTGGCAAACGAGTGGTTACAAAACTCAGCCAAAGAGGGGGCAAGGGCAGCAATATTGTCTTTGATAGTTCTAGAGAAGCAAGGGAGCACCTGTTTGGATGAGACTTTCATATCGCAAACAGTCTTGGTGATTTCATCCAGTGCTATGGGTGAGAAGAAGGGAGAGTAGGAGGGAGGGAGAGAGAGGGACCATGGGAGGCCTGAGTAAAAGTGGAGGAGGGAGGGAAGGGGAGAGTGAGGACAAGATGTCCTGAGTTTTTGCTGTAAAGTGGGAGGCCAAGGCCATGCAGACGGCTAGGGAAGGAAGAGGAGAACTAGACACTGTGGTAGGATTGGCAAGTTCCTTATAGATTTTGAAAAGCTCAGTCTTGTTGTTTGTGGCCCCAGAGATGTGGGCTTGGATATGGGGCCACTTCTTGGACCGGATGGAGAGTCTGTAATGCCTTTGGAGCAGGCGGCAGGCCATTTTTTTTAGAGGATGTCCGAGAAGCCAGCCACTTCCGTTCTGCAACTCAGCACTTGCTTTTCAGCAAGGCTAAGTTGTAATCAAACCAACTGTTGCACTTGGAGGCAGGCTTCCTGTGGATCCTCATGGCAGGGGAAAGGATGTCAAAGTTGTTGGTGATTGAGAGTTGAAGGTTAGCAAGGGCTATAGCAGAGTGAGAGTCTATAGCAGGTGTGGGAGGGGGATGAAAGAGACAGTAAAGGTGGCTACTGGCACTTGCTTCACCAGTCGAATGACAGAGAAGGAGACTGACAGTGCAGGCAGAGGCTTAGCCGGGGAGCCCTGGAGCTCCAGACAAGAGGAGAGGAGAGAGTGATCAGACCAAGAGAGAGGTGTAGTGAGAGGGTTAGAGTGAGAAATGTCAGCTGAAAAGAGTGCATCCAGGGTGTGCCCATCTGAGTGGGTCAGACCAGAGGGAAGACTGGTGAGTGGGAAAGAGTCACAGAAGTTATGGAAGTGTAAGGTGGCCGCATCAGGAGAGTCAAAATGAATATTGAAGTCTCCAAGAAGGAGAAGCTTAAAGGTAGAAGTGAGGAGAGAACAGGTAAGGTTGGCCAACTCTGACAGGAAGATGCCAGCAGGAGTGATCAAGAAGGTAGCAGGCATGCAAAGCTTGCAGACAATACATTCAAAGGAACAGTAGGATTGAGTGGGTATGATAGAGGCAGGGACCTATTCACGGTAGACAAAGGCCAATCCGCCTCCAGGCCAGTTAGGTCTGGGATTGAAGAGAATCTTAAAGCTCTCAGGAAGAAGACTGTCGAAAGCAGTGACAGAGTTGGCATTGAACCATGTCTCAGTAAGGGCGAGGACGTCAAGGGTAAAGTCTTCAAGGAGGTGACAGATGTTAGAGGAGTGTTTGACAGCAGAGCGAGAATTGAGTGTAGCTAAGTGAAGTTGGTTGCCTCCTTTGAAGGTTTTCTGAGGAGGGGTACACGGACGAGGTACCACCGTCGTAGAGGGTGAGGAGGAGGGGAGAGAGGCAGAAGGAGGAATAGCAGGAAAAGGGAGGAAGTTAATGAGAGACAGAAGACACCTGTCAAAAAGGAGGAAGTTGGACTGAGGGCCCAGGGCCATGACAGTGCCCTTCAAGTAGACATTGATGATGCAGCTGGATGATGAGAAGTGTGCCAAGAGCACTTCCCATCTAGTTTCACCATTAATGAGTGATGAGAAAGGGGAGAGGACTGAAACCATATGGTGAGTCTATAGGTTGGGAGAGGAAACGACAAAAAGAATATCAGTGCTAGTCTGCCTGGAGGAAGCATTGACATAGGAGTCAGCAATGGGCAGCCCTGGGTTTGAGACCAGGAGGCCCTTCTTAAATGTTTTCCTTCCAGGCTTCGAAAGAGAGGGAAGATGGGTAATAGACTAGCTGTTAGAGTAGATAGGGGATATAGGGAGCACCATAGGGGAAGGGGGAAGAGAGATACACAGGAGAGAAGGAAAGACAGAGAACTCTACAGTCCATGAGAACTCACCAGGCGGCCTGGCAGATGGAGGGCGCAGATTGATTGACTGATTTCTGAGGGCTGAACGTAAGCTATCAAAATGTCACAAATTGAAATATAACTGATTATCAAGGCAGGGTGGAAGACCTGGCAGTTTAGTGTCGTCCAAGGAGTTGGAGCAACAGGATTACATTATCAAAGTGGCCAACAGGGCTGTCAGCTTTAAAAACACATACAGATTCGTATTACAAAGAATGCAGAAAAATGCAGCATTTCCACAGGGCTAGCAGCTTTTAAAACACATATAGATTACATTAAGACACTCATCAAGATTAAGAATTCAGAAATGTTATGCTATGTTATTAATTTCTTACAGTGCGCAACATGCCCAAAGGCCTCAGTGCACTAAAGCGGGAAGGAAGATCAGAGAGTCAGCATCAAGAAAACAATAACAGGTATATATATATATTAGTCATTAGAGTTAAAGAAAAGTGTCTGAACAGCTTTCTTAAAGCCTGGGAAACATGATGCGTTGCGAAGAGAGACAGGTAAGGAGTTCCAAAGAATTGGAGCCTGAACAGAAAAGTAGCGACCACCAAAGTTCTTGAGTTTAAACCGAGGGACTAAAAGCCTAGAACGGTCAGTAGACTAAAGGTTACGAGTCACAGGAGTTTTGGTTATTCTATTGATTAAATAGCTAGGAGCTTGGTTAGAAAGACATTTGTATGATACAGTTAAGATTTTATGAGAAATGCGATGATGAATAGGTAACCATTGCAAAGGTCGTCTCGATTGGGTACTATGGTCATGCACTACATTGCAAATTGTACTGATTGCCTTCTGAATTACTTGAAGACTATGAAGGTTCTTTTTAGAAGTGCCTGCAAGTAGACAATTGCAGTAGTCAAGTTGAAAGTTGACAAGCGCAGTTGCCAAGGAGGCGGTATGTTTAAAAGATAGGTAGGGTTTAATCTACCTCAGAAGCTTGTTAGTGTAAGTGCAAGAAGATTTCATTTGAGCAACATGTTGGTTCATAGTTAGACTTGAATCCATAATGCCACTAAGCATTTTTACATGAGAACTAACCGCAGAAAAACAGTTTGAAACAAGAAAATGAGAGTACTGTCCAACCAGTTTTTGAATTCTCTGGGGCGAGCCTACAATCATGAGCTCTGTCTTATCACTGTTCAGTGCTAGCAAATTGAGAATAATCTCATTTTGAATCATGTCATAGGGCCTCATTACAAGTCCAACGGTAACCCTGGCTGGATTGCCGGTAACACCGGGGGATTACAACCCCGACGTTCTGGAAAGTCAGGCGCCGGTAAAATGTGGTTCCCCATTCGTATAGAGTCCCATAGGACTCTATGGGAATGGGAACCACTGAAGCACCTGCACCATTAATAACGGTGCCGGTGCTTCCGTGAAACTCTGCGGGTGGGTGCCATTCCGCCCGGCAAGTCAGGACTGCTGGGCGTAAGGGCACACGCCCAGTAGACTTGTACTTTGCGGGCCTGGAAACTACGGTGCCGGTAAGGCTACCGGCACCGTTGTTTCCGTACCGGCAAGGTTACAATGAGGACCATAGAACTAGCAACTCTATGTTACAGAGCTGCAGACACACTAAAAACAGGCACCCACTTTCTAAACATGTCAGCTATGATACTCCCTCAAAATATAAAAGACAAAGATGAAGTTTTGGAGTTGGCAAATATGTGTGGTACGAAATAATACTGGTTCCAACGTCATGCCGATGTAAGCTACATGTTATGGAACCTAGGCCCCCCCCCCCACATGGATTGTTACTCTGAGTTATGCAGAGTATGCATGGGATGCCTTACATGACTTCCTACGCACTGCAAACCAAAATAAAGAATGAAAGAACATACAAACTGCAGAACTATGTTCTTTCAATCCGTTCAATGCCTCAAGATACTTTCACCAGTGTTTCATTGGGATGTTACACTTCATCTGTAATAAAAACTGTCCTTCACTTGGAGAAGTAGAGCAATTATTTTGGGGGAAAGAATACCAATCCAGAGGAGCACCACACATCCACATACTTTTGGGTACTAAAAATGCTCCCATATTTGGCCACAGCAGTGATAACACTGTTTTATAATTTATTGAAAACAACATTACCAGTGACATCCCTTCAGAAGACATACAAAATAACCTTCGGACAAAAATCTTACATTTCCAATGGCATTAGTGCTGCAAACACTGCAGACTTCGATACAAAAACAAAGGGAAATATTTCACCTAATGTTGGTTTGGATTCCCCAGACCAGCTTTTACCAAAGGTCGAGTAAATAGTTTCATGTTTTCTGTTAGCATAGTGTCAAAGGCAAATATCCCCAAAACACATACAACATTAAAAGAGATGAAGCAGAGTGTGGCCTGGAGCTGCTTCGTCTGGCATGGCTGCCTGAGAGCTCCTGCCCAATACGCCTTTTAGTATACATGCCACTCTCCGACCCCGTTTCTACCCGGAATTGAAGCCACTGGTGGGGGTTCCCCTTCCGCACCCCCCGCTCGAGTGGGTCCCGGTTCTGAACTCATACGGCCTGCTGTGGCCCCTCTCCAGCTCTGGGACCCACTCGGCGGTAAGATGGCCGCCGCATCTCCACGGCCCAGAGGACATAATTTCATCGCCGAACAACCGCCGAGTTGAATAAAGCAACTCCAGCTTCCTCGCTGCCCGCCTCTGTGCGACATATGCACCGGATCCAAGGCCCATCTGTCCCCATCTTCGCCGGCTGAAGCAGGGCTCTGGTTCGGACTCAGAAGGTTCTCCAGCCCTCCGCCATCCCCCACCTTCCAGGGCGGGCTCGCTATCTTCCGCCCGACTCCTTCCTGCCCGGCTCGGGGAAAAGGCCTCCCCGCCCAGCTTGCCGCGGACATCCAAGGAGGCTCATCCCGCACAACCCCGACGGAGGCTCCCATTGTTCTCCCTCCCACCCCGTTCGAGCCCATCTGCTCCGGCCTCAACCCAGCCCACCGTGAGAGCCCCCGGACACTCCCCTGACGAAGCAACACAAGCTCCGACTCCTCCTGGGCTCCGGTCGGAGATCTCTGCCTCCCCCGCTCTGGGTGCCGACCAGCGGGGAATGCTCCGAACACACGGTGTCCCAGCTCTGAGTGCCACACACCGGCCTGCCCTCCGGGCCTTACGGCCACTGCGCCACTTCACGCTGGATCTCAACCCCCCACCGGCACAGCAGCAGGGCTTGGCGCCCTTTATCCATCAGATCCGGCGGGAGGACTTTCCACCAGGCACCCCTGCCACGGACCCCTCCTCAGCTCCCACCGGCGGCACGGACTCCTTCTTCTACGACTGGGGAAGGCCTCCCGGCCACGCACCCTCCTCCCTCAGCTATTATCTCCCCGCTTTGCAACGCCTTCTGGTCCTGTGGCTCCTGTGGCCCCCGAGCCACGGGCCTGCAGGGGCTTTGGACCCTTCCATCTGCCCGGGTGGTCCCTGGGGCGCGGACCCCTCGGCCGGGGGTTCCTTCGCCCTGCTGGCTCCTGCGCTCACGGGGGAGCTCTGAGAGGTGTTCCGCAGCTCCAGGGAAGAGAGAGCTGCACCCCAAAACACCCTCCCCCCTGTGGGGTGGGAGGGCCCCAGTCCCTCTCAGCGGCACATCGACATACAATCTCCAGAGATAAGAGGTGAGGAGTCGGGGGGAGGAGTGCGGCCCGTCTTGAGCCGGATGGGCCTCTGGAGCTGGCTCCCGTAGACACAGCAGCCCGGTATCCAGGGTCTCTCAACAGCAGACCTCTACGGACCTAAACCTAAATCCCAAATACCCCCCCAGCCTCCAAGTTCCCTGGCACCCTCAGGTTACCACCTAGGCCCAGTTTTCAAATCTCCATAACCACCAGCAACCGCGGTGGGTCACTGAGGCCTACCACCAGCCCTCCATCCAGCCACACGAAGTTCTCATTGGAACACCCACACAGAATCTCTCCCATTCAAACCTCCTCATCTACAAAATGTCTAAAAGCGGGAAGTCAGCAAAACAAACTGACATTGCCGCCCTCATGGCAACGTTAGCCGCTGATAGGGCCAAGAAAGCCGATCCACCGGAGGATACCAGCAAGAATAGCACCCCCACATCAGCTGAACCAGACCCTAATCCAGCAAAAGCGGCAACCAAAGCCGATTTGCATGATTTACTATCAGCCCTAACTAGGGAAATCCAAAAAAGCACCGAGGAAGTTACCAAGAAAATCAACTCCTTGGACAAGAGAGTGGGGGAGGTAGAACATCGGGCCACCGAAATAGAAGCCGAGGTCTGTGACCAAAGATTTGAAATCGAACACGACAAGGATAGACTAGCCGCCCATGAGTCAAGATGCAACACCCTGGAAGCAAAACAGGAGGATTTGGAAAACGGATCTCGGAGGAAGAACATCAGGGTCCGAGGAATCCCAGCCTCTATCCCAGATACAGAATTGAGAGCCTACATTTTGGATCTCTTCAAATTTATAATCATCCTCCCAGAAAATGTCCCCCTGGAATTAGACCGTGTACACAGAACAATCCCTAGGAAATCATCCTCGCTCCCCCCGGATGTTCTGGCTAGGATTCACTTTTTCCAAATAAAAGAGGACATTATGCGGCAAGCGAGGCAAATGTGACAGATCACCTTCCGAGGATCCACAATCTCACTTTATCAAGACCCAGCAAACTCAACACTTCAGAAACGGAAAACCATGCGACCCCTGACAGCCTGGCTGCAAGATAGGAAAATTGCATATCACTGGGGATTCCCCACCTCAGTAAAATTCAGATGGGAAGGATCACAGAGACAAATACAATCCATGAAAGAAGCCGAGAAACTAATGGGTCATAGAAGCGCAGAGGGCGTCTCCGAATCCGAAGAAACAATTCACCCTCCACGGGACGTCTCCCCAGGGGGAGCGTTGTCCAAAACCAACAGACGGCGCAGACTCAGAAGCCCTCCGAAGAAAGACAGCGACATGGGATGAACATCCGGCGATGACCGCGTGCCCCATCAGCACCTAATTTCCTCATATGAGGTCCAGCCAAGGCCGGTCACGACTTCACCTGTACTAAGATAAGGAGCATATATTCATCCGGACAGTAACACGGTCAGCGGCAGAGATTTACCATGATTCAACTCGGCGGCCCAGTTGGCCTATACCGAGCGTATTGGTGCCACTAGTTCCCCAGTGGCAGTAGGATGTCATTTCTCCTACCAGTTCAACGTTGGGAGGGGGGGGGGCGACTTAAGCGGACAATCCCAAAGCAATTCACAACATGCACCTCTAGCTTGGTCCTATGGTACTTAAACACAACATGCAACAACAACAGAAAGCATATTACCTCTTCAATACAACCGCAAAAGTCGCCCCATGACACACAGACTAGGTTGTGGGGAAAATCCATGAGACACACTCAACACAGCAATGCTGGGGATGGCTAATGCGAATGAAATAAGAATCCTCTCCTGGAACATCCAAGGGATGAATTCACCAAGAAAGCGCAGATCAATTGAACACTGCCTGGTCATCTGGCCGGGGACATCGTCCTTCTTCAAGAAACGCATCTACCAACGGAAGACGAATACTGCATAAAATTTAAGAGATTCAAGTAGGCTTTCTTCGCCTCATCATGGTCGAAAAAAAGGTGAGTGGCAATACTACTCAGCGACAAAATCCCACTATCCAAGATCACAATAAGGCGAGATCCATATGGCCGATACCTACTACTCAAAGGCTACTTCGAGGAGCTACCCATCACGATCGTGACAATTTACAACCCCAACACTGCCCAAGGCAGCTTCATCACGGAAATCCTCCCGACCATCTCAGCCTTCCGCGAAGGCCACCTGATCATCGGCAGAGATTTCAATTCCATACCAAACCCACAGCTAGACAAAACGCTGCCCCTCACAAGAGCAGACTTCTCAAGGCCCTAGCCCTAGCCAAACTATTTAGAGAAACGGAGACCGTAGACATCTGGAGACTACACAAGGATACCGCACGGGACTACACACAATAGTCCAATGTTCACAAGGGCTATTGAAGAATAGAATTCATCCTTATCTCTGGAATTCTATTCCCATGCGTTAACAATGCAGAAATCCACACCTGCATGATCTCCGACCACGCTCCAGTCTCCGTAAACTTAGCAATACCAGGCCAATGAAACCCTATTCAGAGGCACTGGAAGCTAAATGACTCACTCTTACTAGACATTAGCATAAGGGCCGAAGTAGAGGACTCAATATCCAACTACTTCAAGGAAAACACCACAGAGTCTTCCCCCATCAACATAATCTGGGACGCAATGAAGGCGGTGGTCAGAGGAGTGCTGATCGGGGCAGGAGCAGAACAACGAAGAATTTCACACATAGATATAACCAAGCTGGAAAATTAGGTTCTCCAACATGAAGCGCAGCTAAAAGCACGCTACTCTAGAAAAGCCGAACAAGCCTTGAGGAAGGCGAAGATCGCCCTGGAAATGCACTGCGCCGACCGAACGGCCAAATCTCTAGCATATACAAAACAGTTCTAATACAATAAAGGAAACAAAGCAAATAGGATACTAGCACAGAAGCTAAGGGCGTTCCGAAATCGAAACAATATTCTCAAACTACGAGGGGGAAAATGGTAAACTGCTTTACTCCGAGACGGACAAAACCAATGAACTTATGAGATATCATAAATCCATAATGACCGGTGATCCCACGGCCCTAGAAGAACTACCAGAATATCTGAGGGCGCTGCCACTTCACAACACATCTTAATTAGAACACTTGGAAGCCCCTACCGATGATGGAGGAGTCATTGAATCTATCAAAGCCCTCAAATCTTCCACCACTGGCCCGGATGGCATTTCCACAAACTTCTACAAAACATTCACCAGAGTTTTGGCACCCCAGTTAGCCGCTTTATTTAACTCCTTCCTATCCACCAGAACTGTAACGAAATCAATGGCCGAATCAATCACAGTCCTACTACACAAACCCAGGAAGGATCCCGAGCTACCGGAGTCCTACCGTCTGATATCACTCCTAAACAATGACGGCAAGATCTTCGCCAAAATATTGGCTAGAAGACTAGGGCCCGTCCTCCCAGGCTTCATCGATCAAGATAAAACAGGGTTTATCCCCGGAAGAGGGACCCACGACAACATCAGACGAACGATAAATCTAATTGAATGCGCCCACAAAACAAAGATAGGGATGGCCGTGATCTTACTAGATGCCCACAAAGCCTTTGACTGGGTGGATTGGGGCTATATCCAGGTGATCCTTAAACACTTTGGCTTCGGCCCCAACTTCACCACATGGGTCATGGCCAACTACCAAATTCCCACCACACAACTCCGAATTAAAGGGAACCAGGTCAGGTCACATACACATCTCGAGAGGCACCAGACAGGGCTGCCCACTATCACCCCTAGTCTTCGCCCTATCCATGGGACCCTTCGCCGCCAGAATCAGACAAAATAAGGGCATAAGGGGGATACAGGTGGGTGACCAAGAATATAAAATAGCGCTTTATGCCGACGATGTGCTATTTACTGCCACAAATCTAGCAACTTCCCTGGGGGCACTATGGAAAGAGATCGAGGAGTTTGAGGCCCTATCAGGATTCAAGGTCAACCTGTCTAAATCCTCAGCACTACCTATTAACCTCTCTACCCAGGAAATGGACTCCCTCACCACGCTCTTTCCAATCCCCTGTCCCAAGGGTGCAATTGAATACCTCGGGGTCCAGATCACTAAAGACCCAAAGCGACTGTACTCGAACAACATTCCGCAATTAATCAGCGACCTGCAGAACGACCTCAAAAGGTGGAAAAAGCAGGAAATCTCCTGGTATGGGCGAATTTCTGTCATTAAAATGAACCTGATCCCCAGGTGGCTATACCATTGTGCAGCACTACCAATACAGATCCCCGGCCCTGCCATAAATGCTTTACAAAAGAAAGTCCTAGAATGTGTCTGGGGGGTGGAACCCCAAATTAACAAACAAATTATACTTAAAGGGAAATCACAGGGGGGGGTTGGGAGTCCCCGACTTGGCCAGAAACTTCCTAGCGCCCAACCAGCACACGCCTTCTCCTGGGTGCAAGAAGCAGACCCCCCGAAATGGCAACAAATCGAAGAGACCTGCTGCCCGGTGCCACTACCTGATCTCCCGCACCTACCACCTATAAAGCCACAGGCAAACAGCGGGCCCCTATCAGCCATGAATATAACAATCCATTGCTGGAAAGCCGCTGCACGGAAATGGGGAGTATGATGCGCCCTGGGTCCCTTATCTCCCATCTGGAACAACCCGGAATTCTCTCCGGGAAATCCCCCGAGGGACTTCCTAGCCTGGACAGCAGGGGGCCTGGCGAAAACTAGCGACTTTTTAGAAGGAGGTGGGCCCATCACATTCGAAAGATGCAAAATAAAATTCGGAGTGGGACAGCAGGAAAGATTCTGCTACACCCAAATCAGGCACTGGATGTCCCACAGGAAAACACAAGAAAAATGCGCTAAAGAACCAACAGCACTGGAACTCACGCTAACATCGCCGACCAGCAGAGGCAGAACATCTGCCATCTACCGGCTCCTAGACAGGTCAGACCCTACAAAAAAAGAAAGATACATGACAGAATGGGAAAAGGCTCTTGGCCGAGAAATAGCGATAGAGGAATGGGGGAAAATATGGGCCAGATTGCACAAAAGCTCACAATGTATCACAAACAGGGAAGGGCGTTACAAACTGTGCTACAGATACTATATCACCCCTACTCAAATCCACAAAGCCACCCCAGATATTCCTGACACATGCTGGCGCGGTTGTCAGGTGCCCGGTTCCCTATTCCATCTGCTGTGGTCTTGTCTAAAGGCGGAGGTATATTGGAAGGAAGTCCTAAAACACATCAAAGATATTTCCGGCTTCTCCATTCCCTGGGATCCAGGAATTGTCCTTATAGGTGAAAACACAGACAAAGCATTCCCGATCTCAGGACAAATACCTCAACTATGCAATCATCTACTACTAGCCGCTAAAATCGCAATGGCCCGACTATGGAAAGACGAAAATGGTCCCTCGATTGCCCTGTGGTGGGCCAAATGTTGGGTCATAGCAGTAGCTGAAAAAATCACGGCAATACGAACAGACGCCCTAAATAGAACCTTGAATGTTTGGGACCCATTCCTGGATTACGCGGCCAAATTCCCAACACTCATGAGGAGACCCCCACTCACCAGGTGGCTCCAATGTAGCTCACTGTACTGAACCCCAGAGATCCCCTTCTCACGCTAGAGTCAAATCGGACACCTATTCATGACCAAGATGCCCCGCTGTCAATGGCCAGAAGACCAGCACTATCCTCACTCCCAACCTACAAACACTCCGAGTGACACTTACTCATGATTCACCTTATAATTTATTGCATTGTTGTAATGAATATATTATGTTGTAAAAATCAATGAAATGTTGCTTTAAAAAAAAAGAGATGAAGCATCCAATTACATCATTGATTACAATACTATCATTGCACTCTTGTGGAATGCTAACATAGACATTCAATACATTGCAGACAATTAAACTAACGTTGCAAGCAATGTCACAACCTATCTTACCAAAGCTGAAAAAAACTGAGCTAAAAGACCTATGGGATGACATATCATCTGACAAAACCCTTTCACAAAAATTGTACAGCTTTGGTATCAAAATGCTGTCACTTAGAATTCAGGTCCTACGAAGTTGCAGACCGGTTAACAGATACAGTCTTGTATGAGAAATCTGTAAACATTCTCTGCTCAACCTTGGTCCAGCTTCATCGTGAAAAATCTTACAGTGAAATTGAATCTATAGCTACAGAAAATCCCAACAGCTAAGCTGTCTTAAAAAAGAATCGGATTGACACATACTATCCAAACAGAAGTACTGCCTTGGAAAACAGGTGCCTGTACGATATAGACCAAACTATACATACAAAATGAATATTTTGCTAAATGAGACAACCGGCAAATACTCAGTATTAAATTGTGAAGGAAATCTAGTAAGACATTCAAAACCCAGTCTAATTAACCATGTAAAATCATAATTTAAATCTGCATAGTTGTTACGCTCACGTGGCTCCCACAGAGGCGTCGATCTGAACTGGACAGCTGCGGTCTCCACCAATGTGACGCGTAGGGCCGAGATGACGGACTGGACTGGCCCACCTAGCTTCGTTTGCTTGGCCGTAGGAACATCCTTCTGCAAATGGAGAAAGGGAAATAACCACCCGTGGAGTCGAGTGTAAATTCCCCCCAGTCCCGCTGTTCTCCCCACAGATCACCTTTGATGTCCCCCTCCTATGGTCTCACCTGATGGTTTGAAAAGATGAGCTCTCCATTCAGCATTGAGCGCAGGGGCGCGTTAATAACCAGTTGCTTCACTGGCTCGAACGGAATCGGTGAGTTCCAGAACAATAATGACTCCGAAAAATATGTAGTTCGTAAGAGTTCACATGTCTGACTTTCACTCTTATCCGATTCCTTGCAGTTTGCAGCTTGACCCCACCGAAGAGTTCCTCGTGGTAGCTGACGAAGTTCAGGTAAGGATTTGGCTTATCCTACACAGTTCAATAAAATAAGGCCAGAATGTAAGCTGCCTGTTCCCTTATTCAGACGAGAAAATATGAAGTTCGAGGAAGTATTCCTCCGGCGGTAAAATTAGCTAAGTCTATTGCGGTGAGAAGAGTTCCCCTTATTTGTCCCGTTGTCTCACCTTGTCGTCCTTTTGTTACCCTTAGAGGCCGGGGTGCGGCGAGGATGCAATGGAGACTGCGCCGACCCGTGAAGAGGAATAGTACCCCGGGCGGTAATCCGGTAAGTCTATGGGGGTAGTTACTATCGCCTCTGTTTATTTCCTTGGCTCACTTTTGCTGTTCTTGTGTTCCCCTTAGGTGCCAGAATGCGGCGGAACGTGCAGAAGGATGTGGTGGATAGTGAGGGTGCTGCGAGGGCCGGTGAGTTCAGCACGGTGCTGCAGCAGGCGAGGCGGCGTGCGTAAATGCTTCTTTCTTCCAGTTCAAAGGTGCGGTGGATCCGGAATCCAGGTAAGGATCGAAGGTTTGCTCTTATTCTAACCTTTCTCCTTCTGTTCCTCCCTTTTTCTAGGAGCTGCAGACTCGAGGCGGGCGTGGCAGAAGACTGGATGCAGGCTTGCAGACACGGTGAGCTTTACGCTGCTGGATGCAGAATAACGCAAAGCGTGTGCTGCTCTTCGGGCGTGGTTTAAATAGCCTCCAAAGTAGTCCCAGGTGAGTATTCTTCCCCAGCCCCACCCGAGTAAAAAAATAGTCCCTAGGTAAAATAGTCCCTTCCAAGCCTCATTTGGCTTGGAGCTCTGCAGCATGGTCTGCACCAGGTAAGCTTGCAGCATGGTCTGCATCAGGTAAGTTTACAACATGAGCCTGGCGCCTATGGCGCCAGGACTGAGTCTCCATATGAGCCTGGTTCCATAGGCGCCAGGACCGCACCCAAACAGCCCCTAAAAGGGGCTTTTGGGCTTGCTCAAAACAACTTGATGCCTGCTTCTGGGGTTGCTGGACCTGGTCTGGTTCCCCGGGAGTAGGCATCATGACAATAGTATAGAGAACCTTATTAAGAAGTCTAAGAAGTCACACTACCAACTACACCTCCTCAGAGGTATTTTCCCTTTCATCTCCTTCCCCAGGAGCTCACTGTCTCCAGAGCTCTGGTTCTCTCTAGGCTGGACTATTGCAACAGTCTCTTTCTAAATCTGCCTGCTTCTATTCTCTGCCCTCTGCAATTTATTCACAACAGGACTGCAAGACTTGTTCTTGGCCTCAAGCCCAGGGATCATATCTCTCCAGGACTGAAATCTCTGCACTGGCTCCCAGTGGCTGTGAGGATTAAGTTCAAAACTCTGCATCGTCCACAAGGCCTCTGCGGCCTGGGATTTCAATACCTTCAACTCTCTCTTCATAAATATCTTCCTTCTCGAGTTCTTCGTTCATCCGCCTCCAACTCCCTCAGGGTCAGTCGCTTCTCCAAGCAACGAGTTGGTGGTAGATCTCTTTCCTCAGCTGGGGCCTCCCTCTGGAATAACCTTCATGCCCCCCTTAAACTTGAGGAGAACCATCTCCGGTTCCGGAAGCACCTCAAAACCTTTCTCTTTGCTTCCGCTTTTTCTCCTCCTCTCGTCTGAAGACCTTCTGGCTGTAACCGGAACTGCACTGGCTACCTGGACACCCTCCGATCTCAGGCCCAGGTCCTCCCCCACCAGTGTCACACACCTGCACTGCCCACCTGGCAACCCCCACCCGTGGGGACTGTTTCTGTATCCCTACAGTCCCCCTACCAGCCCTCGACACCTGTTGTCTGCACTTACCCATGCCCTTGCCACATGCTGGCCATTATTTACATGTTATCTTTTACCTTGTACTGCACTCTCCCTGTCCCCTTCCCATGCACTTGCACGATCTGAATGACACCTGATCTAGTAGGACAGTTGTCCTGTCCTCCTTGTGCTCCCCCTCCCTTGCCTCGTCGCGCCTTGTGTATAGGCGTGTTATAAATGCCATATCATATCATATCATTACATGGCCATACTACAACTATTTAAACCTTGGAGAAAAGAGGAAGAATTGTTAGGTGACCATGGTACATTTGAAGCTGCATTCAAAGCAAATGAAAGCAGCAGTATAACTGTCAGGGTACCAGAAGTGCCAGGCAGCAGTACAGACTGCCCAGCGTGCGAGGGGATAGTGTTTTGCCCTACAGAAGGCTTCTTCATCCTTTCCATAGGAAGAAGCCTTCCAGGACCACATTTCCCAGCACACCCGGCGGCAAGAACTACACTTCTCAAGCCACATGGGGTGTGGCGAGCCGGCGC
This sequence comes from Ambystoma mexicanum, assembly GCF_040938575.1. NCBI lineage: Eukaryota > Metazoa > Chordata > Amphibia > Caudata > Ambystomatidae > Ambystoma > Ambystoma mexicanum. Next base: position 926,145,162 of record NC_090927.1, on the reverse strand, counting down.
GCATGCGCGAAGCTCCAAGCACGGGGCTTGTGCTCAGAACTTCATCGCGAGCAGTCGCATCTTCCGGAGCTCCAGCCTGAGGGGATTACGCGAGGGGCCACGCCCCACGGACCTTTCAGCCAGGCCCCTCGAGGCTCTCAGATAAGTGACGCATGCATGCCCAGCTGTGGGAGAGAGAATTAATGGGGAATCACGCGCAGGGGGTTAACGCCCACACTCTTAAGCCCCCCTGCCGATCGATCGCTTCTGATACCGACTGGACCTGGAGTGCGCAGGCAGGTGGCCAGCACTCAACCCAGAGCTAAGTGCCCAATTGTTTTTGTTTATTTGGAGTCACTCCCCAAATGGGTGTGGCAATGCATGGATGTATGTAATGTCATGATTTGGTTTTGAATGATGTTTTCCCTATGTTTCCCGTGTCCTATCCAATACTATTTCCTGCAACCTCAATCCGGTGTTCCTACTTCCCCGTACCCATCCAACCAGCGTTCCCTAACCCTCTTTCCCCGCTGGGGTTGCGGATGTCTGCGTAAGCCTTCGCTTGCAGGCGCCAAGACCTTGGAGGGGGTGGTTGGTTCGTGCCACTCCTGCGCCTGGACTCCTGGAGCCCTGATAGTAGCACAAGCCCACGTGTGGCAGGCGCCCGAGTGGCACGACCCATCCCCACTATGGAAGAGCTTACTAAAGTGTTACAGGATTTGCAGGCCGAGTTAGCCGCCTCTAGACAGGATTATGCTACCTTGGCTGCTCAGGTGCGCAGCCTTAGTGCTCAGGCGGCCCCCCTGCCCAGTGGAGGAATACCAGCCCCGACCCCTGTGCAGGTTCATGTCACTCCTGAATCTGTGGTTCCCTTGGCCCCTCCGGAGAGGTATTCAGGAGACCCCCATAAGTTTCAGACATTCATTACACAATGTAGGCTACATTTCCTCACTAAGCCTGCCGCCTTTCGCTCTGTACAGGCACAAACAGCCTTCGTGATTTCTTATCTTAGTGGTGATGCGGCGGCATGGGCAAATCCGTTGATACAACGGGATGATGGTGTCCTATATGATTGGGACGAGTTTTTGGCTGAATTTGAAAAAATATTCGATCGAAGAGCTGCAGCATTGTGTAGGGACCGAGAGCTATTAACCTTACGACAAGGCAACAGGGAGCTGATCACGTACGTGACTCAGTTCAATCGTCTAGTGGCTGAGGCTGATTGGCCTAGGGAAAAAAGGATGTCTCTTTTTTACCAGGGTTTGCGGGATGAATTAAAGGACTTAATCGCCCAGGTGGACCCACAACCCATTAGCTGCCCAGCTATGATCGATCTAGCTCTGCGGTTGGATCACCGTCAGGCAGAGCGACGGGGAGATAAGCGACGCGGGGATTTACGCCCGTTCGCCCGTCTAGATCAGTCACGCTCTACTCGAACACCCGAGAAAGCGAGTGGGGAAGAGCCCATGCAGATTGGTGCTGCCCGGGGACCCCTTGTTAAGGAAGAAAGAGATCGCCGACGAAAGGAGGGTCTTTGCATGTATTGCGGAACCTCAGGACACTTTGTCCGAGAATGTCCCTCGAAACCCAGGGTGCAGGGAAACGCGTCAGCTCGACAGTAAGGGTCATACAGTCGAGCCAGGACGTTTTAATGGCCCCAAGGAACAACAGTACAAGTAACACACCACATATTTCTCTGCAAGGGTGCTTGAGTTTTCTAGACCAAGAAACCCAGGTTACGCTGTTTCTGGACTCAGGAGCAACTGGTAATTTCATAGACATAGCTTATGCTGCCAAATTAAACATACCGGTATGCCGAAGGGAAAATCCAGAGGCAGTACGTGCAGTAGATGGCACAGTCCTAAGTTCCGGGCCCATAACCCATAGAACCCAAGTGCTGGAACTGCGTTGCTCGGGAACTCATCTCGAGAAGGTGCAATTTGACCTTATAGCTGCGCCACAGTTCCGCCTAATCTTGGGGCTTCCCTGGCTCAGGAGGCATGACCCACAGGTGTCCTGGTCAACAGGCACAGTTACCTTTTCATCAGACTATTGTCAAAAAGGTTGTATAGTTCCTCGGAACGATCATGACTCCCCTCTACGGCCCATTGTAATGCTGACGGAGATGCAAGACCTCCAGCGTTTGCCCACAGAATACCATGGGTTCAAGGACGTGTTTGACAAACAAGCAGCTGAGACATTACCACCACATAGGTCTTTCGATTGCCGTATAGATCTGGAACCCGGGGCAGTACTCCCGTGTAGCCGTATTTACGCCCTTACCGAGGCGGAAACGGCCCACCTTAAAAAATACATCGATGATAACCTACGCAGTGGGTTTATTAGGCACTCCAACTCGCCAGTCTCGTCACCGCTCTTTTTTGTCCCCAAAAAGTCTGGTGAATTAAGAACTTGTATCGACTATCGCGGGGTTAACAGCATCACAATAAAAAATCGATACCCACTACCCCTAATACCAGTTCTATTAGATCAGGTGCGAGACGCCACAGTCTACACTAAACTGGATCTAAGAGGGGCTTACCACTTGGTGCGAGTCAGAGCTGGGGACGAGTGGAAAACGGCTTTTCGAACAAAATTTGGTTTATACGAATACCAAGTAATGCCGTTTGGTCTCTGTAACGCCCCTGCAGCCTTCCAACACTTCCTTGACGAAGTACTTCGTGAGTATCTTGATGTGTTCGCTGTCGTGTACATAGACGACATCTTAATTTACTCACGAAATATGCAAGAGCATGTTCAGCATGTGAAGGCAATTTTACAACGCTTTAGAGAGTACAACTTGTTCGCCAAGCTTGAAAAGTGCGAATTTCACTGCACCACGGTTGAATTCCTTGGGTACTTTTTGACCCCGTCAGGAGTACAAATGGACAAAAGAAAGGTCCAAGCAATCTTGGATTGGCCAGCACCCACTTCCGTGAAGGAAGTGCAGGCCTTTCTTGGCTTTGCTAATTTCTATCGGCGGTTCATTAAAAATTTCTCAGAACTGGTAACCCCAATAACTACGCTATTACGGAAGGGTCGAGCATTTCGTTGGGACGAATCTGCCGAGCGTGGCTTTCAACAACTCAAGTCGGCATTCACGTCTGCACCAGTGTTAAGGCATCCAGATCTGTCAATACCATTCGTGATAGAAACAGACGCGTCTAGTTATGCTCTGGGAGCAATCCTCTCCCAGCGTGATCCTAAAACTGGCCTTCTACACCCAGTAGCCTACCATTCCAGGAAGCTGCTCTCGGCAGAAATAAACTATACCATAGCCGACAGGGAACTGTTGGCAGTGAAGTCCGCCTTTGCAGAATGGAGGCATTATCTGTTAGGGGCCCGTCAGAAAATAACCGTCATGACTGACCACCGCAATTTGCAGTTTATAAAAACCGCTAAGACACTCAGCCACCGCCAGTTACGGTGGGCTCTGTTCTTTGCCGATTACGACTTCCTTATCACGTATCGGCCTGGGACCGACAATCGTAAAGCTGATATCTTGTCTCGGTATCCCGAGCCTGAGGAGAAGCAAGCGAGTGAGACCCGACCAATAATACCCCCACACCAGATTATAGGCGTGGTGGGTAGACCTAACATCTTTGAGGATGTGCTAGAAAATATGTCAGCTTCAGAGTTAGAAGAATGGAGCACTAGAGGGCCCAAACATACTATTGTGAATGGCCTTCCCTATTATGAAAAGGCTTTGTATTTGCCCACGTCAAAGTTGCGGACTGAGGTAATGCAGTGGTGTCATGATTCCACACTAGCTGGACATCCAGGTATAGCAAAAACCCAAAGAAATGTAGCGCGACATTTTTGGTGGCCCACTATGTTGCGAGATACTCGAGTTTACGTATCCGATTGTGACACATGCAGTCGACAAAAGGCTGGCCATCAAAAACCGGCAGGATTACTGCAACCCTTATCCACGCCATCAGCTCCATGGCACACCGTAACAATGGATCTAATTGTGGATTTACCACCAGTGGATAAACACACTTCGATCCTAGTCATTGTAGATTCCCTCACTAAGATGGGTCACTTTGTCCCTTGCAAGGGCGTGCCCACTGCGGGGGAGGTAGCTGAGTTATTCCTTAATAATGTAGTACGTCTACATGGTCTTCCCTCTCGTGTTATTACAGATAGGGGACCTCAGTTTACATCCCGATTCTGGCGGGCGTTCTGCAAGCTAATCAACATGGAAGTCAGTCTGTCGTCTGGGTACCATCCTGAGACCGATGGTCAGACTGAGAAGGTCAACCAAGGTCTAGAGCAATATTTGCGCTGTTATGCCACCACTGCCGAAACTTCCTGGGTGCAATATGTCTGGTTGGCCGAGATTGCCTACAACAATTCTGTACACAGCTCAACAAAGTATACGCCGTTTTTCGGCATGTACGGTTATCATCCACGGACCATGCCCATGTCGCCGATAGCCCCTTCAGTAGATTTACCCACGCTTGTAGGACGGCATGCACACGTGAAACAAGTATGGGGGGATATACAGCACAACCTACAACAAGCCAAAGAGACCTATAAATCTTATGCGGATAAGAAAAGGCGCCCTAGTCCTGTTTACCACCAGGGGGATCGGGTATGATTGTCCACCCAGCATATACGTTTACAGGGTCCTCGTAAATTACAGCCCCGGTATCTTGGGCCTTTTACGATCACAGAGATGATAAATCCGGTGGCTGTTCGTTTAGCCTTGCCAACTCAAATGAAAATCCATCCCACGTTTCATGTGTCTTTACTCAAACCAGCTAGACCCACTATTCGCACTAAGAAACCACCACCCGTGTTGGTGCAAGGTCACCCCGAATATGAGGTGCAAGCTATCTTGAACTCACGACTGCGAAAGGATGGCCAGGTGTATTATTTGGTAGAATGGGTTGGGTATGGGCCTGAAGACCGCTCCTGGGAACCAGCTTGTAATGTCCATGCTCCGAAACTTGTGAAACTCTTTCATGCTGCTTATCCGGGGAAAGCCAATCCTCAAACCCTTCGGAAGGGGGGGGAGTACTGTCAGGGTACCAGAAGTGCCAGGCAGCAGTACAGACTGCCCAGCGTGCGAGGGGATAGTGTTTTGCCCTACAGAAGGCTTCTTCATCCTTTCCATAGGAAGAAGCCTTCCAGGACCACATTTCCCAGCACACCCGGCGGCAAGAACTACACTTCTCAAGCCACATGGGGTGTGGCGAGCCGGCGCGCATGCGCGAAGCTCCAAGCACGGGGCTTGTGCTCAGAACTTCATCGCGAGCAGTCGCATCTTCCGGAGCTCCAGCCTGAGGGGATTACGCGAGGGGCCACGCCCCACGGACCTTTCAGCCAGGCCCCTCGAGGCTCTCAGATAAGTGACGCATGCATGCCCAGCTGTGGGAGAGAGAATTAATGGGGAATCACGCGCATGGGGTTAACGCCCACACTCTTAAGCCCCCCTGCCGATCGATCGCTTCTGATACCGACTGGACCTGGAGTGCGCAGGCAGGTGGCCAGCACTCAACCCAGAGCTAAGTGCCCAATTGTTTTTGTTTATTTGGAGTCACTCCCCAAATGGGTGTGGCAATGCATGGATGTATGTAATGTCATGATTTGGTTTTGAATGATTTTTTCCCTATGTTTCCCGTGTCCTATCCAATACTATTTCCTGCAACCTCAATCCGGTGTTCCTACTTCCCCGTACCCATCCAACCAGCGTTCCCTAACCCTCTTTCCCCGCTGGGGTTGCGGATGTCTGCGTAAGCCTTCGCTTGCAGGCGCCAAGACCTTGGAGGGGGTGGTTGGTTCGTGCCACTCCTGCGCCTGGACTCCTGGAGCCCTGATAATAACACATTACTGAAGATGCAAAGTCATCATTGAAAGGTAGATTACTAAACAAGTTGTATGGACGAAACACATCTGCCCCATATCTAATGGAACAGTTAACTCAACAAAATCAAAAATGCTTGTGCTAAATGCAACCCTTGCAAACTGTGACCAATTTAATGAAACAATGCTGAATAAAGAGATGCACCCCATAGTCCACATCAGCTGCACAGACAAACTAGAACTGCATAGAATTACACTTCCTATGTACCAACAAGCAACAGCACAATTAAATCAACTAGATAAATGTTTCTCAAACACAGCTGTATTGAAAACATTGTTAACTCTCTGCCTAAACTGCAGAGTGATACTAAAACGCAACCTTGATGTACAACAGGGTTTGGTCAATGGAGCAATTGGAGTAGTTTTTGGCTTTCAAACATATCCAAACAAAAATATTATCTAATTTGTCATAGTACATTTAAACACATTTGACCAAACAAAAAATTTCCTGTACCACAGCACATTTCCTTCTTTTTAAAGATATGTATGCACGCAGAGAACAATTCTTTTTTTTTAAAACATATTTTTATTAATTTCCAAACAACATGGGATCGGTCATTTCCGAACATGAACTTCCCATTAGCCCTTCCCCAACACTCCCCATCGGAAGTTAACCGTGTATGTCTCTGTTCACTGAGGTGCCTCTTCCCTTTCTTTAATTGAACATGTCTAGTATCCTTATTTTATGCGGGCACCATTGTTCCATATAGTCGCTTTGGAGAAATTCCAAGGCCTGACTCCAGTCCACTCTGAATGTTTGATGTTCCTCTTGGATGTTATACGTCATGCATTCCATGGCTATATGCGACCAGACTCTTCGTGTCCAGTCTATTGCCATCGGTGGGTATTTCTGTTTCAATTTTTGCGCTATTTCCAATCATTGTTAGGCAGAAACCTGTGCAGTTCCCTTAAGGACCACTGCAAAAGATTTAGGACTACAGGTGGTTGGCAGTAAACCCAATTGGTAGCAGTCTGTACCACCCAGATTTACCTGGTAGCTGTGGCTGAGCAGTCAGACTTCTCTCAAGATGGGTTAGGCAATATATAGAGTATACACAATAGGTACAGAGATACAGTAGCACAAGCAAACACTGACCAGAGCTTTGGTGTAAAAGTATATAATTATTTATTTAAAGACACACTTGTAAATTACACTAGCACACAAGTGGTAAATAAATTCAACACCTATTCACTATTATATATATACAACCCTAATTACTTATTAGACAAGTCTTAATGAGAAACACCACTTATTTTCAGACAGAGGTGAGCGCTTAAGATAAGATGGCACTCTAATAAGTTAATAAAAAGGGAGGGAAAAAGGCAGGGTTATGAAAGCACACAAATGTCAATACTTTTCAAAGAACCACAGTGAGGCAGGTTAGGCAAAGTCTACTGGAGAGCAAGGAAGTTCAAATTCCAGGCCCACTCTTAGAGAGAGCAAGCGAAATGTGTCCAGGATCACACAATGGGGTTATGTCCAAAGAGTCTTTGTAGAAAGTTCACAAAAGATTGAGATCAAGTCAGGAAAAGTTAGTTAACAGGTCCCAGGCTAGCCCAGGTTAGAAAGTCGAGGATTTACTGTCACCCCGAACGATCTGTCGCAAGGGAAGCCAGGCGGGACACAGTACCTGAAAGTGGTAAGAACGCTCCAGCGGGGGGAATTGTTCCTGGCAGCGGTTGCAAGTCGGTGTTTAGTCCAGAGGAAGAGGAGGTCTCGACGTGGAGGAAAGCTGAAGGTCGTTGCGCTGCCAGGGAAGAAACCAGCCGCAGAGTTTCCCGGTTACAAGGTACCACCCTTTTCTTCGCGGTAGTTGTAAACCGTGGTATTCTGGTTGCCGGGGTGCTTGGCACGGGCAAGGTGGCCATGAGATGGTCCAGGAAGGCGAAAAGACGGGCAAACTGGTTATCCCCACCAGTCAAAGGAAGAAGACTCTCCGGGCTGGAGATCTCCTCTGTCGTCGGGAAAAGTGGTGAGATGGTTCAGCAGGGCTCCACCGGTGGTGTCGTCGTTGCAGGTCGGCTTGGCTTCTCCCTCCTCGGATTCTTTAGGTCCTGTGGCAACTTCTGAAGTTCCAGTCCCCAAAGCCCTGCTTTTATGCAGAAAACCCCCATTCATTCAGCCTAGCTGTCACTCAAACGCCTAAGTGGTGAGCCGGGCGGCTCACCACTTGGGCAATCACACAAGAGTGCGACTTGAGTTGCCGAGGCAACTCATTCCAGGGTGCCTAAACCCCCTCCGTGGTAACCAGGCACAGTGGCACCACTTTTGGAGGCTTATGTGGAGAAGCCCGCCAAAAAGTGGAACAAAGGGCTCGACTTGGGTTGGAGTCACAAAAGCGAACACAAACGCCATTTTGGAACCAAGTTTCAGCAAAAAAATACCAACCGGTGAATTTTTATTAATTTAATAAACCGGCGGTATGTTCGAGGCTATATTAAAAAGTGGTAGCCTCGAACAATGGGAAAATCCCATAGGAATATATTTGCTGTTGAATATAAAAAGTAGTATCCACTGCCACCAGCCAAAACTCGGTCGGGGGGACTGGTCAGTGCCCCCTCGAACAACAGACCCCGGGGCAATCGAATTGCCCCGGCCAGTACATCCACAATATGATGGTTTGTACTGGTTCTGTTCACAATTTAAGACTAGTAAAGCCAATGGTGACTTTACATGCCCTGGGAGACAGTAGTCAGTCCCAGGGTACGGAGTCTATGTTTGGGGGTCGCTACGACACCCCTGGGTTACGGCACGGAGGGTGCTGTGTAACCCACATATCAAAAACATATGAAACCCTATGGGGTAAAGGACCCCATAGCCCATAGAACACATACAAAGTCAAAGGAACACCTCAAATCATGTCGAAGAGTGGGAGGAAAAGAGTCTCATTCTTAGCAGGAGAAAAAAATAAATCCCAAAAATCCAGCAAAGCTGCTGGGGGAGTCACTAGGTTTGGGAAATTAGCCTTTACAGAGAATTCTCCCTAACAACCATGCCCCTATCAATAATCCCATAAAATTGCGTTTTTGTGTCACATTTAGCTGCCTATCCTGGGGGTCCCAGAGTCCGCATAACCACACTTCTTCCCCCAGGATCCCGATGTCTGGGATCATTGCATGCATTTGAGTCTTGACATCTTCCCAGAATTGTTGTAGGACCGGACATTCTCATCAGATGTGATGCCAGTATCCCACCCCTCCGCATTCCCTCCAGCATTTATTTGGGGAGTTTCTGTACATCGTGGGGAGTCTTTCTGGCATGCAGTGCCATTGTACAAGCATTTTCATCCACATTTCTCTGGTCTGAATGGCTCTCTCCTTGTCGCCGCGTGTTTGATGCGTGGGGTGTTCAACCATTGGTGTAGCAGTTCATATTTGTACCTGCCATTGGCTTCTAGGTCGAATTGTGTTGTACATTCCGCAAATGATCATATCTGTTGCGCATGGTACATGTTTCCGACCATTTTACATCCCGACTCCTCCCATTTCTGGAATGTCCCTTTCTCCATGCCCGGCTGAAATTTTGGGTTCTTGAATAAGGGCATAAAGGGGGCTGGATCTTTAGTTGTTGTTTCTTGCTGTGTGGCTTTATCCCAAATATTTAGCGTTGCTTTCATAAACTCGCTGATTCGTACATTGGGGTGTCTATATTGTTTTCCTAGCCAGAGGAGGAGTTGGGTGGATATAGTCGCCACCACTCTGTCTTGTGTTGTGATGCCCATATTTTCTGTGACCTGTCTGGTATCCATTCTTTCAGCAACCATAGTTGGGCAGCTTCATAATATTTCTTAAAGTGCGGGAGGGCACAGCCTCTGTCTTTTCTCTGTGCTGTGAGTACCGCACTTGATATTCTTGGGGTCTTTTCTGCCATATGTACACTGAGATTATTTTCATCAGGGATTTAAAAAAGGAAGGTGGGATTCTGATTGGTAAGGCCTGAAACAGAGACATGAGTCTAGGTAAAATGGTCATTTTTAATGCAGTTATCCGGCCCTACCATGATGTTTTATAATGGGTTCCATCTCATTACAATCCGTTTAATTCTTTCTAGCAGTTGTGGATAATTTTGGGCATATAATTCGTCTGTCTTTCCTGTCAAGGTGATCCCCAGATATTTGACCCCACTTTTCGCCACCTTCAGTCGTAAGGTCGATGCTACTGTTTGTATTTGCGTTCTATTCCCGGCCATTACAAGGATTTTGTCAGTTGATTTTTAGCCCTGAGAGGGTTCCTTATGTTTCGATTTCCTGCATTAGGATCGGGAGAGACCTCTCCGCATCTCCCAGGGCCTCCAACATGTCATCTGCATATGCAGCTATTTTATGCGCTTGCCCTGCCATGTCTATACCTTTTATTTCTGGCATGTCTCTTATCCGTGCCAGTAGGGGCTCTAAAAAAGTCACGTATCGGAGGGGTGATAGTGGGCACCCTTGTTTGGTTCCTCTCTCAATTAGTACATTTTTAGACAACCCACCATGCACTGCTATGCGAATTGCTGGGGAGTTATAATTGGCCCGAATCATGTCTATGAAAGTTTACCCCATGCCCATTTTTCGCAATATATGAAAGAGAAGTGACCACTCTACGCGGTCGAACGCTTTTTCCGCATCAAGTGCCAGTACTATGGCTGGGGATTGTGTTATCCTTATTTTTTCCACCAGATGTATTACCCCTCTGATGTTGTCATGTGTTTGTCTGTTCGGGACAAATCCTGATTGGTCCTGATGGATCAACTTCGGGAGGACTTGCGACAGTCTTGTGGCAAAAATGTTTGTGTATAGCTTTGTGACTAGGTTGATTAATGCTATTGGGGGATATGAGCTTGGGAGTTGCGTGTCTTTCCCCTGCTTGTGGAAGACCAGCATCTTTGCCTCATTCATGGACTGGGTAATGTTTCCCTTCTTTCTGAATGTGTTAAATAATTCTGTGAGGACTGGGGCTAAAATGTCCTAATATGCCTTGTACAATTGCGCTGTGTATCCGTCCAGGACCAGAGCTTTGTTTCTAGGGAGGTCCCGGATAGCCCTATTCACCTCTTCCACCATGATTTCCCTGTCTAGTTGTTGCTTTTCCTCTTCCGATATGACTGGAAGATGGACTCCTTCTAGATAGGACTCTTGCTGTTCCTCCTCAGGGTGGTCCGACGAGTAAAGATTTTGATAAAATTGCTTAAATATATCTCCTATATCAGACGTTTGCATCTTCAATTGCCCTTTGTCATCTGTTAATGCCTTTACTGCCTGGTTCTGCTTTTTCCCTTTCAGTTGCCTGGCCAGGAGTATGTCGGCTTTATTAGCCTTTATATAGTACCAATGTTTTAAGTACCGCTTTTTTGGTGCGAAGGGATTTCAGCTGCACTTGGACATGTCTTAGGGCTTTTTGTAGTTTAGCGGACGGCTTCTGGAGGATTTCAGCTTGAATCGTGCTTATGTTTGTTTCTAGCTCTTTTTCCCATTGTCAGTTCTGTTTCTCCCTCTGTGCCTTGAGTGCTATGAGGTGTACCCTTGTTACTGCCTTTAAGGCTTCCTATAATGTCTGCCTGGATATCTCTGGGAGGTTATTGCATGCAAGATATTCTGTAATGTGTTCCCTGAGAGTATTCTCCATAACTGGATCCTGGATAATCTCCGCTGCGAGTCTCCATCTCCATAGCCCTGAGTGTCCTTGTGTCAACAATATGTCTGTCCACACGGGTGCATGATCTGAAAGCGAAATGGAGCGGATCTCCGTATGTTGTATCTACCTCAGCAGCCCGGTCGAGACCCAAGGATAATCTATCCTTGACATTGTATTGTGGACATGCGAGAAATATGAATAGACTTTCAGGGTAATTCATAGAATTTCGCACAAAACTGGTGCACCGGCTGGCCCACAGTGTGTGCGTGCGAATGTCTGCGCCAGCTGCGTGTGCTAAAATCGATTTTCGCACACAGCGTATTCATGGATTTTAGCCTCCAAAACCAGCCGCGGCGCAGAGTGGCGCAGCGACCCTGCAGCAGCGCCAGTTACGCCCCCAAGAACGCCCTCGCGCAAGGAAAAGCCATCAAAATCCCCAATTCAGCGCAAAGGGCCGCGCTAACCCTGGACCAGTTTACAGGGCTGCCAAACAGCAAAGCCAAGCGGGGAACGTGTATTACTGGGGTACGCGTGAAGTTTCACACGCGAAAGGGCCTGTGCGAGTGGGGTACGTGTATAACTGGGGTTTGTGAGAAGTTTTACACGTGAAAGGGCCCTGTGCGAGTGGGGTACGTGTATTCCTGGGGTTCGTGTGAAGTTTGACACGCGAAAGGGCCCTGTGCGAGCGGGGTACGTGTATTATGGGGTTCGCTGGAAGTCTCACACGCCATTTCAGCAGGGTACGTGTATAACTGGGGTTCGCGGGACGTTTTACACGCGAAAGGGCCCTGTGCGAGTGGGGTACGTGTATTCCTGGGGTTCGCGTGAAGTTTTATACGCGAAAGGGCCCTGTGCAAGTGGGGTACATGTATTATGGGGTTCGCAGGAAGTCTCACACGCCATTTCAGCAGGGTACGTGTATTATGGGGTTCGCGGGAAGTCTCACACGTGAAAGGGGCCTGTGCGAGCGGGGTACGTGTATTACGGGGTTCGCAGGAAGTCTCACATGCGATTTCAGCAGGGTACGTGTATTATGGGGTTCGCAGGAAGTCTCACACGCCATTTCAGCAGGGTATGTGTATAACTGGGGTTTGCGGGAAGTTTGACATGCGAAAGGGCCCTGTCCGAGCGGGGTACGTGTATTATGAGGTTCGCGGGAAGTCTCACAAGCCATTTCAGCAGGGTATGTGTATAACTGGGGTTCGCGGGAAGTTTTACACGCGAAAGGGCCCTGTGCGAGTGGGGTACGTGTATTCCTGGGGTTCGTGTGAAGTTTTAGATGCGAAAGGGCCCTGTGCGAGTGGGATACGTGTATTCCTGTGGTTCGCATGAAGTTTGACACGCGAAAGGGCAACGCCTGTGCGCGACATGTCACAGACGCGCTTACGCGCAAAGGCCCTTTCGTCCAATGAAATCACGTACATGTGCTGACCCGCTTACATGCTTAGGGCCATTCCTCGAATTACACGCTGACGTGCACATTTTTCACGTGCCAAATCACTCCGTATCAAGCTGGCCACGCATACACACGGAAGACCACGCTCCTGCCCTGAAGGCCATTTTCCTGTCCCCCAGAGCCCCAAGCACGCTCCCACCTGCCATCTGCTGCTGCCTGACTGTCTGCTGCCCACGTGCCATGCTATTTGGTGCCCGCACATCAGCCATCTGTAGGGGTCCAGTTGCTGTGTCCACCACTGCTGGAACAGAAGACTCCTGACTGGGATACCATCGCTCCAAAGCCCAGCCCCAGGACCCAGTTGACCACCCACTCCTGCCTCTGGGGTTGCCATGTCGGGCACATCTCCATCTGGCACCACTGGCAACCCCCAGCCAGAGAGGCAGAGGGCCACCAGCTTCACTGCCACCGAATTTGGTGTCCTGGTGGAGCATGTCCTGGGGCATTATGATGCCCTCTTCGGAACATCACGAGCCAACAAGGAAGGACGGGAGAGGATCTGGGACGACGTAGTGGTTGTCATCAATGTGGAGGGGGTGGCAACCCACAACATCAAGCACGTCAAGAAGCGCTGGGAGGACTTCAGGTCCAGGACCCTCCACAAGGCCCGGTGCCTCGAGGAGGTGGCCGGGCACTCATGAGTAACACATCCAGATGAGGGTCCTGGAACGCGCTCCAGGGGACTACCCTGCACCCCTGGTCATGTCCCGCAGGCAGCCCATCCACCATGGGCATGCCCCCCAGCCAAGCCACATGTCACCTTGCACTACTGATCAACAACGCATGACCCCCTGCACCCCCACCCCCCAGCAGTCAGGGGCACCTGCCAGCAGGCCCCCACTCATGTCCCCCTGCACCCCCACCCCCCAGCAGTGCAGGGCACCTGCCAGCAGGCCCCCACTCATGACCCCCTGCACCCCCACCCCCCAGCAGTCAGGGGCACCTGCCAGCAGGCCCCCACTCATGTCCCCCTGCACCCCCACCCCCAGCAGTGCAGGGCACCTGCCAGCAGGCCCCCACTCATGTCCCCCTGCACCCCCACCCCCCAGCAGTCAGGGCCACCTGCCAGAAGGCTCCCACTCATGTCCCACTCATGTCCCCCTGCTCCCCCACCCCTCAGCAGTGCAGGGCACCTGCCAGCAGGCCCCCACTCATGTCCCCGTGCACCCACACCCCCCAGCAGTGCAGGGCACCTGCCAGCAGGCCCCCCCTCATGACCCCCTGCACCCCCACCTCCCAGCAGTGCAGGGCACCTGCTGGCAGGCCCCCACTCATGTCCCCCAAAACCCCCACCCCCCAGCAGTCAGGGGCACCTGCCAGCAGGCACCCACTCATGTCCCCCTGCACCACCAACCCCCAGCAGTGCAGGGCACCTGCCAGCAGGCCCCCACTTATGTCCCCCTGCTCCCCGACCCCCCAGCAGTGCAGGGCACCTGCCAGCAGGCCCCCACTCATGTCCCCCTGCACCCCCACCCCCAGCGGTGAAATGCTGATCTCATGACACAAACCAAAAGTCAAAACTATGTACATCAACACATGTCAGTCACACAAATACACTGGTTGGCATTGCTTGTGTAAACCCACATTTTCACATGCATCAAGCCAATGAGCGAATCCCACACATGGAACTAAAAAATGAAAATGTATTATGTACATGAAATCAAAAATGAAATGAAAGCATACCAAAATATGAAACATGAAATGAAAAGCATGTGAAAATGAAAATGATGATTGAATGAAAATGATAACCAATCCATATGAATTTGAACGAAAAACAGTCCAAAGTCAGCATCCATCAATGCAAATCCAAAGGAAATGTAAACAAAAAACAAAACCATTGCTCCATGTCCATAATGCAAAACAAAAAAAAAGGATACATGAAGAAACTATATACAATCCATTGTCCAAGGATATAAAGGGTCCATGATCACAACCAAACAAATGAAAACTACCTACCTACCTACATAAAAATATGACTATATACAAATTTGGGTGGCATTGTCCATTGACCACAAATAAAAGGAAAACATAAAGGAAACCTAACTCTAAAAACTATTTACAAGGGCAGCGGGCTAGTCCGATGGCTCACTTTTGGATGTCCCGGGCCAGGGCATAATCGAACTCCTGCTCCATGTCCTGGAGGTGGTCCTCTTCCATGGCCCCGAGGGTTCGCAGGGACGACGACATGTTCTCCTCCAACTCCCTACGAATTGCCTCGAGGCACTCGGCTCACCTCAGGGCCCTCCGCATGGAGTTCTCCGCCCTGACCATCGTGAGCCGTGCCTCTTCTGCCGGCTGCCGCTCCGCATCTATAGCATGGCCTAACCGCTGCCACACGGAAGACACTTCCAGTCCTGGGTCCTCCTGCCCCCTGGCCGATGCCTGCCCCTCCGATGTCGAAGGCCCCGAGCCATGATGGCTCCCACCTTGTTGCTGCTGCTGCTGTGCCTCTGCCTGTGCCCTGGCTCTTGCTGCCTGCACATCCTCCTCCGGCTGGGGTGTAGTTGTTGAGGTGGCCACCCCTGCTGGACGTCCGACTCCCCGCTGTGGCAGGGATGTGTCCTCCACCAGCCTGGCTGCAGGGTCAGAGGCAGCTCCACAGGGTTACCAGGTGATACATAGGTGGGAAGATGGCATGGAGGACGACTGGGGATTAGGGGGTTCAGATGAGGAGGGGGTCGGAAGAAGGTCCAGAAAACGGAGGAATCCGGCCCTGGTGAGCTGTCCCAGTAGGTAAACGCGGTCAACGAGCCATCCGAGAAGACGTGCAGTCTCCTCATGAAAAGACTGCAGGTCACCTTGCATGGCCTGTTGACGCAACGCCACCCCACCCAGGACAGGCTCAACCCGGTCCTGATAGCCACGTCCGCAGGGAGAGGAAGGCCAGTTGTTGTAAGCGGATCCCCTCCCTGAAAACGGGTCTGGACGTAGGCATCCCTGCTGGTGCGGGATGATGCAGTCACAGGATAGGGGACAGGATTACACACAGGCACCTCTGCGGTGGCCTGTGCTGCCTCATGTCCCTGTCCCTGCACTGCACCACTAGCACCAGTGGAATCCCCACCTCCAGACTCAGTGTCTGTCCCTTGCACGGCCTCCTCCTCCACTAAAACCCCCGACCAACCTGGATGACTCCGTGCCATCTTCCTCCGTCGGACCCCTTGGGGTCTCAGCTGCCCCTTCTGCTGCCGAGGAGTCCAACTCCAACCTCCGCCTCTTGGACCTACCCTCGGCAGCTGCGGCCTGGCACCGGACTCCTCACTCCCCGACAAGATCACAACCTGGGAGGGGAGCCGGGCCTTGCGTCTCCGGCTGATGGTGCGATCCCTGCCGCTGTGCTCCACAGCACACTCTCCGCCCTCTTCATGAGTTGACACTGCAGACAGGAAGAGATAGGAGACAGGCATCAGGGCACTGTACAATGGACTGATACACACATGACAGTTCCACATGAGTGGCAGTGTCAAACTTCAGACATGGCATCGCAATCCCCAACATACATGTCATTTCAACTCACACACATGAGCTATTCCACAGCCATATCACAACAGCCAGCAACATCCATACACATACAACAGCATGAGTAGCCAAAGGTGAGCCAGACATCACATGACACACAGGGAGTGCACTAGACATGCACACACGCCACCACACTTACATGCATGTCTACATCCCCTGCAACTGTTTCTGTGAAGAGATCGCCATACATGTCACATCTGCCATTCATCCTTGTCCATATCAGTGTCACGTGCATCCATGATGCATCACATTTGCAAACTTGTGAAATACACACACATGCACATGTACACAGTGCAGATACATGAATTATGAACCACCATCCGTGCCACAACCATGCCAATGTACATACAGAGAGATTGAAACCTGTGTGCTCCCACACCTGCATATGCCCAGCATGCAAACCAACACATACAGCATCAATGTGTCTCACACCTGAGAGGACTCACATGTGGCAGCCACACGCCCATGTTCATACACATCCCTACATGGCCCTACATAAACACATGTGCAACCTGCACACTACTGGCACAACACGACACGCACAGCATACCATCAACATGCATGTACACTTACCTCTCGACTCCAGACGGGTCTGCCTCTCAAGGATCTGGAAGTAGAGCGCTAGGCATACGCGTTCCAGGACCCTCATTTGATGGTCTGACAGCTGGCCCCGGCGCCCCTTGGCATCCGCTGCCTTAGCGAGGCGCCGGACCGTGTTGAGGGTCCTGGACCTGAAGTCATCCCAGCGCTTCTTGACATGTTGTAAGTCGCGGACTGCCACCCCCTCCACGTTGATGGCAGTCACGATGTCCATCCAGATCCTGGTCCGTCCTTCCTTTTCGGCGCACAAACTTCCAAAGAGGGCATCATACTGCCCCAGGACTTGCTCCACCAGGACACCAACTTCGGTGGCACTGAAGCTGGTGGCCCTCTGCCTCTCTGGCTGGGGGTTGCCAGTGCTGCCAGAAGGAGTAGTGCTGGACATGGCAACCCCAGAGGCAGGAGTGGGTGGGCAACTGGGTCCTGGGGCTGGGCTGTGGAGCGATGGAATCCCAGTGGGGAGTCTTCGGTTCCAGCAGGGGTGGTCACAGCAACTACACCCCTGGCTGACGTGCAGGCAGCAAATGGCAGGGCACATGGGCAGCAGGCAGTCAGGCAGCAGCAGATGGCAGGTGGGAGCGTGCTCGGGTCTCTGGGGGCAGTAATTTGGCCTTCAGGGCATGAGCGTGGTCTTCTGTGTGTTTTCGCGTGGCCAGCTTGATACGGAGTGTTTTGGCACGTGAAATTCTTGCACGTCAGCATGTAATTCGAGGAAAGGGCCTTAGCGCGTAAGTGCGTCAGCACACGCACGCGATTCCATTGGAGCAAAGGCCCTTAGCGCATAAGCGCGTAAGTTACATTACGCGCACGGGCGTTTCCCTCATAGCATGTGATGACAGAGCACACGTGGAAAAACTGCACGTCCGAGTGTCATCGCGAGTAATTGGAGGAAAGCGCCCGCATACACGCGTCTCTGATGTGTACGTGAGGGCCGGTTTAAAAGCTGTGTGTAGGACGCCATTTCCTTGTACGTGCTTTTCGTGGAGAACGAGTGGGTGAAATCTGTACTTCTTGTTGGTTCACACACAATTACTTCACAGCGTTTCTAGTTCGTACTCCCTGTTACCTCTGACAGATCTTTTCTGATTTTTTGTTGGGCCTGTTTCCTCAAACAGAGTTCACTTCTCCTTTTGTCCTGTCTCCTCAGACAGCGTACAATTCTTCTTTTGGCGGGGGTGTTGCCAACGCGCACATGCGCATATTTTTCACATTCTTTTTCCAGGCAGGCGGTGAGTTCAGCACGTACTTAGCAACTGTGCTTGCCCCATGTGTCGCGTTCCCCTTCAGAGGTCATTGTAGGCTGCGTGTATTACACGTACGCTTATTTTTGTGTTTCTGGGTGCCACAGCGTAATGCGGGTTCATGTTTTCATGCACGTGGTCTACGAGGGGTTGCGTGCATGTTTATTTTTGATTTTGGGCTGCCTGTGCATTGCGTGACCCGTCATCTTCCCCAAGGGGTCACAGACAGCCTTGTTAGAGCACTAGGGTACAAATTCCATCTGGTATCCTACCCCTTTGACCCCCAATTGCCCAGGACAATAGTTTACTGCAACTCCCATACACACAACAATATCAGTGCCATGGTTGGGAGGCGACTAAGCGGTAAGGGAGGCAAAGGTGGCCGACCCTCTGAGGTGGGCGTGGTGGGCCCGGTAGGGGACGTGGCCGGGATTTGCAGGGTGCCCCTATGCCCCCATGTGTGGAGGAACAATCAGGGAAACCCATGCCCCCCCATGGTTGAGGGAAACGTGGCTGACACCATCTAAGCTCAGCCCCTGTTGGACTAGCCCACTATGGCACCTGACCTGGCACAGGATGACTCCCTGGCTGACTTCCAGGTCAGCAAGTATAGGCCACATGTGGCGGTGCAAGTTGTTGTCACCAATCCACGTGGATCTGGGGCAGCTATGTCATCTTTTGCCCCAAGTATGCAGGATGGGGAGGCTGCAGGGGCAGCTGCAGCTCCATCCGCCCCAGCTCTGACTCTCCCAGCCAGGACGGTGTCAGTCCAGGTCCATCAAACTGACGTTCCCCCTGCCAACATTACCCTGCAACCAATGCCTGCATCAAGACCTATGGTCATTGTGCATTCCCACACTCCTACCACCCAGTCCACCGGTGATTCTGCCCCTACTGACCAGAACGGCGTAAGCCACTCTGGCTCTGCTCCACCTTTAAAGAAGAGGAAGATGGGTGCTCTGGCACGACAAGCTGAGACCCCAGACACAGCTACACAGTCCGGTACCTCAAGGAAGCCTTGCTTTAATGAACCGGAACTTGATGCACTTGTGGGCTATGTGTCGGCACATAGCCACGAAATGCTGGTGACTGCAGGGTGCAAGACCACACCTGGTCAACGTAAGGCACACTGGCAGACCATCGCCGACCGCATATGTGCCCTTGGATTTGTGAGGCGCTCAGCTGATGATTGCTACAAGCGGTGGAATGACCTGAAACGCAGAGCAAAGAACAAGCTGGCCTCAAATCATGCCGCTACTCTGGTGACTGGCGGTGGGTCTTCACAAGAGGACAACAAACTCACTGAACATGAGTCTGTTGCTGGGGCCTTCGTCACAGAGGAACAGATCCAAGGTGTGGGAGGACTACCTGATTATGATGCATTGTCCGGTGAGTGTGCATGCATGTGTGTGTAATGCATGTGTATGTTGTTTGGGTGACGGGTTCTGATTGAGTGCCAGGTGAGGGTGTGTGTGCCTGAGTGGTATGGGTCACCCATGTGCTTCATCCAAAACATTCAGCGGCCTTGGATTTGGGTGTGACAGTATCCCTTCTGCCCATATTAGTAATTTTGCTCAACATTCCTGCAGTTGCTCTTGAAGTGGCATCTTGCAACAACATTGTTTGTATTTTTCAGTGTTCGTTCGGGCCGATTGTTACAATTCTCCCACTTTTGCTACGCCTTCCCCAGCCCTACTGTCACAATTGTGACATGCTTCTGTCATTGATGAACCCCACATTGGCCCACATGTGTTACCTTGTTAGATTAATGATTTGACCATTGCGGCTAATTGAGTATTGGCCTGATCACAGGAATTTTTGGGGCCTGTTTGAATGTGGAACATGATAGTTCTTTCCTGTCATGTTGAAGTGACCAACCATTGATGTGTACATTGGCCTGCAATCACTGTATTTTTGTACACTGGATGTGTTGCAGTGTGTGGCACATGCCTATTTTGTCACACTATGTAGCATTTTTGATCTCATCATGTCCATCTCACATGGATGGATGACAGTATTCATTCACTAACATATGGTTGTACTTGTGGAATGTACCATGGCTATGGTACATGCCATCTGTGTTGGAATGTGTCATGTATGTGTATTGGACATGCCACTCACAGGCCAATGTGTGATGGCAGTGCTACCCAGCATGCAGCAAATGTGTTGCTCTTCCATCTTGGTGTCATCAGTTTCTGCCTTTTGCCTCCCCTTCCAACTCAGTGGCAGTGCATGCATGGGAGGGTTATAGTCATGTGGGACATGTGTAAATCATGTACTGGTTCTGTAGCTTGTCAGACCTATTTGTGTGCTTTGGTGCTAATACCTGTTTCCATTTTTTCTCTTTCATGTTTTTGCAGGGAATGACGCACTTGATGCTGTTGAGGAGATGGTGCAGACCCAGGAGGAATCTCAGGCATGACCGGGCACCAGTGGGGGACGTGGTGTGGTGGTGGGTGAGAACCCAATCTTGCTGCAGACCATTCTGTCGAGGGGTGCCTCTGGGTGCACCTCCCCAGACCTCTATTCAGGTGCTGATTCGGATGATGAGACCTATGTGGCTTCGCAGGTGTTTCTGGCAGGGATTCTGTTCTGTCCAACCCACCTGTACCAGGGGTAGAACCCTCTATGGGGATGTCCGTGTTGGTAAGTCTGCCCTTGGCGGTTACGGATGCAGGGTCACACTCCACAACATCTGATCCTGTTCCTGGGCCAGCAGATCAGAGGGGGAATGCAGTCCTGCAGCCACAGGCAGTGCCAGCACAGCAAGGCGCAGATCGCCTTGCCCCAAACAGGTGTGGTGCCCGCCGACGCGGTGGCGGTACGCCACCAGGCAATACCACATGGGAACAATCCATTTACGGTATGGCAAACCAACAGGTAGCATCAGTTGAGATGATGGCTCAAGCAATGGAGAGGGTGGCCACTTCCATTGTCCCCCCTGAAAGGCAGATGGAGCAACTGCAGCAGGCAACAGACTCCATATGCCAATCACACAGGGAGGACATGTTGGCGTCCAACAGGGACAGACGGGCGGCACTGGAGACTCTGCGCCAATCGATATCAATAGAGTCCCAGGGCCACAGGGAAGCCCTGAGGGTAGAACTCCATCACCTCAGGGAGACTCTTGTTGACCTTGAGGCTTCCACTAACTTGAGGACAGAACAGCAGCTGGAGCGGCTCACACGTTTGCTCTCAGCTGAGATGCAGGCAACTTGGGAGGAGATCCGGGCATCACGTCAGGTGCTGCATGGGGATCTCCGCACTATAATCCTCCAGAACGAGACCTTCCACACCCGCATGCTTGCTGCCATGGAGGACCATACCAGGGCTTTGCATGGGGTGCCTTTCATAGCACCACCACCTCCTGTGGCACCACCACCTCCTGTGGCAGCAGCAGAGGGTGATGAGAGCGACAGCAGTAGTTCTCCCACATTGGCATAGCCGTGCAGGCCATGAGCCCATGGAGGTGTTTTTTTTTCCCAACATCCACACAGGTGGGTGTTGGTGCGCACCCTGTCCTCGGACCTCCTGGGTGGCCCCCCCCCACCCCCCGGCCCCCACATGGCCATTTTTGATTTTTGTTTTTTTTTGTTGTTTTTTTACAGTGTGTTGCCTTGTGTGGCTCCCGTGGGCATCCACTGTATTCCGGCTGGGCACATGCAAGCTTGTCCTGAGTTTGGGTTAGATGCTTGGGTTCGTGAGACACACACCCCTCCTGCTTCCCGTTTTCATGGGCTTGCAAAGGGTGTGCCCAAGTGACATTGACTTACACAGTGACGTAGGATGAGCTGTGTGGGCAGTCTGTAGTCAATACTGTGTATACATTCCTAGTGGATATTGTTGTTGAATTGTACACTGCATGGTGTATTGCTATGTGCTTGTGCATCCATGTCTTTCGACTAATTTGCAGGTTAATTCCTCATGTCTTCACAAGGCGGTCTACTTTGGAGATGGAGTTCATGTTGTAAGCAGTGCACTTGGACATTTGCGTGGCAGCAGCACTGTACAGTTGGAAGTGGCCGATGTGCTGGCATGATCAGGTTGTAAGACTACCACTACTTTAACTTAGTACTGTCATGTTTATGCTATGTTTGAGGTTGTGTAGCTGAATTGTATTGTTGGTAAGTATTTGGTCATGTGTGTTGCTAGTTCCACATTACTGGGAGCATATTGTGTGTGGACGGTTTCCATTAGGGACACTGTACTTTGACACTTGTGTCATGTTTTGGGGATTGCTTTGCTCTCACATAGCATGACATGCCATGGTGTGTTGGGTGGGGGTGCTGGGGAGGGGCTGGGTGACATGGCACTGTTGTCATGTTGTATTTTGCAAGGGGGAAATTATTTTTGCAGCATAGAAGTGTGTCTTTTGATGACACAGCATTGGTGGTGTTTGTGTAGGTAGGGATGCACACAAAGTAACACTTCCAGGTGACCAATCTCAGGCTGGTATGGTTGTGACAGTTGACTGTCCCTTATGTCATCATCATCGATTGTCAGATGGTATGTGCCAGGGCTGTGTGCACTCCACAGGGGTGTGATTTTAGGTGAAGTAATTAGCCACCAGCTGCGTACGGGCTGCCTCACCCTGTGCCCTTTCCCCTCCCATGCGCAGCGGGCGTGCATGTAGTTGGGTTTGTGGGGGCATTACCATGTCCACGGGCAGGCCCCGGCGTGTTGCAACATTGTGCAGGAAACATGCTGCCACTATGATCCTGCACACTACTGGGGGAGCGTACAACAGCTGCCCGCCAGAACGGTCAAGGTAGCGAAAGCGTGACTTGAGCACTCGAATGTGCGCTCCACTATGCCCCGGGTTGCAATGTGGGTTGTGTTGTATCTTACCTTGGGTGGCGTGGTGGGGTTCCGAATTGGCATCATCATGTGGGTGCTCAGAGGGTAGACACTGTCCCCTGGGGAGGTGGTGATGGTATCATTAGTAGGGTTGTGACATTACTAAGTATCTGACATGCATGCATGTGCTGTGGCATTTATACTCACCGAGCAGCCATGTATCGCCATGCCGCCCAGCTTCTAGGTCCCGGTTTAGGGTTGACATTTTGTAAATGAAACTGTCGTGGGTGGACCCTGGATAGTTGGGATATACTGAGGTGATGATTCCCTTGGCATCACATACTACCTGGACGTTGATGGAATGCCAGTGCTTGCGGTTTCTATAGATGTGCTCTGATGCCCTGGGGGGACGTAGAGCCACATGGGTGCAGTCAATGGCACCTGGTACTTTGGGGAAGTGTGCCACCCCATAAAAATCCTGGATGACAGCCTGCCTTTCTGCAGGTGTTCTGGGCAGGTATATGTGCCTGCGCACTGATGGGCGTGCAGTCATGATGGCCAAGGCCTGGTTTAGGCAGCGTGACTGCGTGGCCTGTGACACCCCCCCACTATAGCAGTTGTCCGTTGAAATGATCCAGTGGCCAAGAACTGCAGTACATTGAGGACCTTATGCAGGGGGCTGAGTGCTTGGGAGCACAGGGTGGGTGATGTGAGGTCATCCTCCCACTCACTGACCAGGTCGAGTATTATGTGAGGTGGAAACCTCTACCTCCCATACACCTGGTCATCAGGCATCCCAAAAAGACTGTTTCTGGGTGTAAATATTCTGGGCCTCACTATCCTCCTCCTCCTGCGGTATCCCACGACCACTGGTGCTAGGAACGGTATATTCATCCTGGCGTCTGTGCCTGTTTGTTTTTTGCACGCTCTTTTGCTGCGCGGGTCCACGTACGCCTGCTTCCTGCTGGCGTACGTGTTTCCTGATTAGCGCGTCTTTTTTTGGCGGACGCCTTAGCCCCGTTCGATTCCATGAATACGTGTTTTGAACATTCCACGCACTTGCCTCCTGTACTTCCCCTGTGACGCCCACATTTTCACGAGTTGTTCCCCATTCCGCATGTCACGCCCCCTGTTCCTCCTACTTTTGTTGTGTGCGCCGCGCTATGTGTGATTTCACTCTGCGCTTAGCGCACGCTGTTTGGAGACGTGTGCGCCAGCATGCACCACACAGAATTTTGGCGCACATCCTGGAATTTAAATGCGCACGGACTTCCATGAATCACTGTGCGCGGGTTTCGCTGCGATTTTCGCACTGGCACTGCGATTCGCACGCTTTCGCACGCTTGCGCTGAAAATTTCAGCGCACATTAATTCCATGAATCGGCCTCTTTGTGTTTACCATTCATGTTTCGCCAGACATCTTCCAGTGCTAGGTTGTCGACTTTTTGTAGTAGAGCTTATGATGGGGTTCCCTGGCCCTGCTGTTTCGGTCCCGATCTGTCCAAGCTTGGGTCCCAGGTGATGTTAAGGTCCCCTCCCAGCACAATCTCCCCTGTGACAAAGTGTTCCATTTTGTCTAGGGTGTCTTTAAGGAAACTATCTTGTCCCATGTTAGGGGCATATACTGTCACTAATATAAGGGGGTGCCCTTCAAATTTCGTGTTCGCCAAGAGATATCTCTCCTGTTTGTCTTCTTCTGTGTTAAGTATCTGTGCGTTTAGGGTATCCCGAATGGCGATCATAACCCCCGCCCTTTTCTCTTGTGCATTTGCCTGTAGTATTTGGTTATACCCTTTTAGTCTGATCTTTTTCTGATCCTGACCTTTAAAATGGGTTTCCTGGAGCATTATAATATCATATTTCCCCTGTCGTAAAAAGTGCTCCACCTTCTTCCTTTTAACCGGGGAGTTCAGCACTTGGACATTATTTTATTTTATTTATATATTTATATAGCGCTGCAGCCCGCAGGCATCAGAGAGCTTCACAAAAAGACAGACTATAGTATAGAGAAACGGGACAGGCCAAAGGCCACATATAACAAACAATGGAAACAGTGTTGAGCTAGCTGGCTAACAGAGGTAGGGACCTTATTTAAAGAGAAGTGTCTTGAGTTGCTTCATGAAGAGTAGATGGTTGGTTTCCAATCTCAGTGCAGGAGGGATTTTATTCCATATAAGGACTGCCTTGGTCGTGAATGCCCTACCTAATCCTTTAGCTTTTTTAGCAGGAATAACTCGGAGGAGGCCAGTTTTGTTAGACCTCAAGTTGCAATGTGATTCGTACCACATGAATTGTGTTTTTTAGGTAAATCGGTGCTTTTCCATATAAGCATCGGTGTACTAGGGTAATGGCTTTAAATGTGATGCGTTCCTCGATCGCCAGCCAATGTAAGCCCTTTCTGTCTTTTGTGATATGTTTTCTCTTGGGTTTATTGGTGATTGTTCTGATGGCGTTATTTTGGACCACTTGACATTGTTTTAGACATTTGCTGCTTGCACCTAGGAGTAAGGAGTTTCCGTAATCCAACCGGGAGAGAATTGTGGCTCTTGCTATTGTAGTACTGTTTTGTAGGCTCAGCAGGGGTCTTATTTTTTTCAATAGTTTCTGATGATATTGGCAATTCCTTTTGAGGTAGGCAGTGTGGACTTCTGCTTCCAAGGATGCCTGAAGATAAACGCCTAGTGGTTTGACTTTTTCTGCTATAGCTATTTGTGTCTCTTTGATCTTGAATTCGGTGTATTGTGGACAAAGTTTTTTTCTGGCATAAGGAGATCCGAAGATCATAAGTTCCGTCTTGGAGGCATTTAAGCACATTCAATTGTCCTTCATCCAACTCTCGATGATGTTATAGATTCTCGAGAGTTTTTCGCTGTCCTGTTCGTAGTTACCACTAAGTTCGAACACCAATTGGGTGTCGTCAGCGAAGTTGGTGAAAAATATACCGAGGTGGGACAGAAGTGAACATAGGCATCGCATGTATAAGTTAAACAATAGAGGGGAGAAGCTTGCGCCCTTTGGGACTCCACAATTAACTGGTTTTGATTTTGAAGAGTGTTTCCCCCAGACAATCTTAGATTGCCTATCCTGCAGAAATGATGACACCCAGTCTATGGCCTCATCAGAACAGTTCCCTGATTGATCTAGGGCCTCTCGGAGCCTCCGATGATCCAACAGATCAAGGTCTGCCGAGAGGTCCAGTAGGATCAGCAAACCAGTTTTACCTTGGTCAAGGATGCTTAGCATTTTTGTTTGCAGATCCAAAAGCGCGGATTCTGTGCTGTGGGCTGTCCTAAAGCCAGATTGTTGTGGATGAAGTAGGTTGTTGTCGTCCACAAATTCCTGGAGTTGTTCGGTGGCAATCCTGTCTAGTATTTTTAATAAAAAGTTGCAGTTGGTAATTGGCCTTAGATTTGCGGGGTCTTGTTGGTTAAGTTCAGGTTTTTTAGATAATGGTGTTACCGTAACTGTTTTGATAGCGGCCGGGACATTACCATCTCTAAATGACGCATTTACCATTCTTGTCAGAAATGGTGCAAAGATAGCAGTGTTGTCAAGGATTAGTTTTGGGGGCAGTACATTTGCAGTGCATGAGGTACATTTGATACTTAAGAGGGTTTTATTCATACTTTCCAGTGATATGGGTTTAAAATGAAATTTTGGACTTTGTGAGTCAATCCTGTCTGTCCCTATGTTGTCTGGAATGGGGATGTTAGTTACCTTACAATTGGCGATTGTTTCTCTTGCCTTGATAAATTTATTGGGAAAGGCAGTTTGAACTGCTTCACAGTCCTTTTGAGTGGGTTGAAAAGGGGGAGATAGTGCTACAGGTTTTTCAATATTTTTGAGTATCTGGAAGAGTTTCCCAGTCGAATTAGATGCAGTAGTAATTTGTTTATTATAATGATTTTTCTTTAAGTTAGTTATTTTAGTCCTGTATGTTATGTCAGCGGTTTGCCAGTTTTTTTGTTGTTTTCTGTAGGGTCTTTTAGCCATATTTCTTCTAGTTTCCGCTTTTCCTTTTTAAGGTTCGAAGCTTCAGAATTAAACCATTTTTGATGGTTAATATTAGGTCGAACTTGCTTGTTTTTTAGGGGAGCATATTGGTTTGATAGAACATTCATGTGTTTGTTATATGCAGAGATAATGTCCTCACAGGAATCTGCATCCTTAGTTTCCCGCATTATTTGCGTAATACCTTCCGAAAGGATGCTTGGCGTGATTTTTTTTAGATTTCTATCTAAGACCATTTTCGCAGAATTGTTAGGTTTGGCTGCTTTTGGTTTGAGCACTAACTTGGATTCAATTTTATGGTGGTCTGACCATATGCAGGGATATGTTCATAGCATTGTCATGTCTGTGTTATTTGTAACTATCCAGTCTAGCTGGTTACCTGTAGCGGCTGTGGGATCCTTATTTACTATGGTGTAAGAGCAGTTAGATCTTCCTCTAGGCTTATGGCATCTGGATCTTTGATATTGCCCCTCCATTATGTTAACATTTTTAACCCCATCCTGTCGTGGACGGTTGAGTCCTTTTATGCATTCCTATTGTAAGTGCTGAGTGAGTGTGTTCTCTTCCTTTCCCTCCCCTCCCCCTACCTCTCCCCCCCTGAACTATGCAACCCCCAACTGGCATCTCCCTCCCCCTCCCCATAACTGCCATGAGGAGGGCCCTGGGTCCTATGTTCGCTCAGGAGCCACCTTGTGCGCCATTCCCTCTTAGTCTCAGGGATAACTTTGAGAGGAATCCTAAACCCCTCTCTGGATACTTCAGTGGCTCAAGGGTCGGTTTCCCCCTCCCCTCCTGTTAGGCAAAGTTTGCATGCAGTACCCTCTGCGACCACTACACACAACTATGACCACAGGTGTAAGCAAACGAACCTTATAAGTCTGTACCATACACTTTTTGGTAGCGGGCTGAGCAGCCAGGCTTATCTCAAGAGGGAATGTGGGCTTGTAAGGGTGTTACACAGAGGTCTACAATCACAAGTATTCAGATAGACACTTATACTCAAGGTTTCTTGATAAAACACGTCTTAATTTATTACACAGTCAGTTAGAAAACATTCACTAAAAGGAGGCAATCAATATCACACAAAAATATACTACAGTACTTCACACTATCCGGTTCTGTGACATTTAAACTACTTTGAAGGAGGAGCAAAATGGCATTCACAGCATTTGAAGTAGGAGCAAAAAGGCATAAGATAATAAAACGATTATTTCAGTTACTCTTAAACAGTGCAAATAGTTTGAGTTCACCAGAGGAGTTGATTCAATGCACTAGGTAGGCCAAAGTCAATGGACTAGAGTCTTGTATAGGTAAAAACATTCTGGTAGTTAAACAGAAAAGTCTTTGCCACGGTTCTCAGCAGTAGTTCATAGAAGATAGATTCATATGTCGGGTCACAAGCTGACTAGGGCTGCAAGTTGCCAAAGTTTCACACACTTTCGCAGTGAGAGGTAAGTTCTCTCGTTCGGATTTTCACAGTACCTTATATTGAAGAAAAAGATGCAGCTGAGGACTTCTGTTCCTGGCAGTTCCTGCAGATTTCGCTGTTCCTAAGCCTCAGTCGTGGGAACAAGAGGGAGGACGTTGGGGGACTCCTGCACTGCACAGCGACCTGTCACAAAGCTTGCAAAATGGCAAATCTTCAATTCCAGTAACTGCCATCATGTACACAAACTGGTGTCCTTCTCCCTGGCTATTCGGTTTCCTGCAGCACTCTGAGGAAAATACATCCAGCCCCGAGAATGGTGTCCAGGTGGCTTACGAGTTGATTGGTCCCACCAACGCAAAGGGAGAAGTCGTCCTTGAAGGGCTTCTCTGTCGAGATGAACTTGGCGATTCAGACCTGCAGCAGGGCTTCAACGGGCAAAACAATAGTCCAGAAGTTGCAACAGCCGTCCTCTTCCAGTTCGTCTTCGGTTCTTTCGATCCTGTGTTCGAGTCTACCTTCCAAACCAAGTGACTCGCCTTTTAAACAGTTTTCTCCCATTCATTCCAGCCTAGCAGCCACACACCCAGCAGGGTGGCTGTCCTTGCCGGACAGTCAGCCAGTAAATCACGTCAGAGTGCATTTCGGTCTCCTAGGAGACTAAGCACAGGGAGTTTCGGGCACCTTCCTCACTTTCTGCCCACCCCAGACACTCGAGCGCCAGAGGCGGTCTTCAGTCCTGAAGCCTGCCAAAGGCGTAGGAACAAAGGGACCAAACCTGGTTTGGCGCGCAGAGACAAACTCTAGAAGGACCTTTCCAAAAAGAACTGGTGAAAAAAGAAGACCGGGAACTGTTTAAACAAAGGAGGCTCAGACGCCATCTTGAAAAACATGGCTCCCACGATTATTAGCTACCTGTGTTCGCGGTCGGGAAAAATCATGGTAGTTCGCTGTAAAACCAATGCCACCAGCCATTTCGATAGGAAAGGGTAGCATTTGACTGCTACATGAGTTTCTAGACATAGGGGATACTAGGTAACCCCTCCAGCACTCTATTGGAAGATAGTGTGTGCTGGGTCTAGGAATTTAAAAAGACTAGTAAAGTCAATTTAACTTTACATTCTCTGGGAAACAGTAGTTTATCACAGAAAAGGTATTTAAACCTTGGGACAGCCTAAAAGGCTTCCATATGTCACTGCACTGAGGGTGCTGTGTGACACACATGAAAAGATGATGCCTATGGAGTTGTCTAATACTCCATAATCAAAGAACACAAGAGTAGAACACACATCAAAATACATGAGAGAGTGGGAAAAAAGGCTCACACTCTCACCAGGAAACAGGAAAAAAATCAAGTCCTCAAAATCCAACAAAGTTGCTGGGAGTCTCTAAGGTGAAGGGAATTAGCACATTGGTCAGTATTCTCCCTAACACTCATCCCCCCCAGACTAAGGGACAGGAGGATTTAATCCACCCCTGGATGAATCTCCTTACTCCAGTCGTTCATACATTCTAGAGAGACCATCATCATTTTGGTGATTACACCCTGACCTGTGTTCAATGGTAGAATCAAACCCCTGTAGGCTGATTGACCATCTTAACAATTTAGGATTTTCCCCTTTCATCTGCATTAACCATCTCAAGGGTTGGTGGTCTGTCTGAATCACAAAAGTAGATCCATACAAGTATGGTCTAAACTTCTTCAGAGACTACACAATAGCAAAACACTCACGTTCTATGGTTGCCCACCTTGTCTCAGGTTCCTTCAGCTCCCTACCTTTCTCAACCAGCTGACTCAAAACTGCACCTATACCTGTATTGGAAGCATCTGTTTGCACAATGAAGGTTTGGTTGTAGTCAAGAGCTCTTAAGACTGGAGCATGACAAAGGGTGTTGTTAATTCCTTCAAATGCCTTAGTGCACTCCTCATTCCACCTGAACTTTTTAGGGAATTTGGGTGAGGAGACCACATGCAAGGGAGAAGCTTTGGACCCATAGTTCTCGATGAAGTTCCTATAATAACCAGTGAGACCTAAGACAGCTCTCACTTGGGTTTGAGTAGTAGGGGTGGCCCATTCTTGTACAGCTTGTACTTTACTAGGCGATGGCCTTATTTCACCTCCTCCTACCTTATGTCCAAGGTAGACCACTTTGCTCTGACCAATTTGACATTTACTTGCCTTTATGGTCGGATGGGCCTGCTCAAGAGCCTGCAAAACATATCCTAAGTGGTCAACATGTTCTTTCCAAGTAGGGCTGAACACTGCAATGTCATCCAAGTATGCCATGCAGCAGTCCTCCATCTCATTCAGAACTTGATTAACCATCCTTTGAAATGTAGCAGGTGCATTCTTTAGTCCAAAAGGCATTACCAAAAACTGGTAGAGGCCTGCTGGGGTCATAAATGCAGTTTTCTCCTTGCCATGGTCTGTCAGGGCTATTTGCCAATAGCCTGACGTTAGGTGAAATGTACTGAGGTACTTGGCTGAACCAAGTTTGTCTGCCAGTTCATCTGTCCTAGGTAAAGGATGGGCATCAGTCTTTGTGACTGCATTTAGAGGTCTATAGTCCACACATAATCTCAACTCCTTGGATCCTGCCTTTGGCACTACTACAACTAGACTAGACCATGGACTGGTAGATGGCTCTATTACCCGGAGATCAATCATCTTGTTGACCGCCTCCTTTACGTGGGTTCTTAAATGGTCTGACATCCTGTAACCACTGTTTTATACAAGTAAACTGTCACCAGTGAGAATATCATGATGGCCCCAATGGGTGAAGCCTGGTGATATTGAAACAAGAGTGGCAAACTGATTTAACAGAGATTTGCACTCCTCCTGTTGTTCCAGTGTCAGATTAGAAGAGAGATTAACTCCTTCTATCTTCCCATCTAAAGGTTGTCCCATTAGGAGATCAGGTAGAGGTTCACTCTCCTCCTCCTCCTCCTGAGCAGAAGCTAGAAGCAAAGCTCCCACTTCTGGTCTTGAGACATAGGCTTTTAGACGGTTGGTGTGAAAGACCCTAGGGCCCTCCTAGGATTGCCTAAATCCACCAAATAATTGACCTCTCCAAGTTTTTCCACAACCTTCAAGGGTCCAATCCATTTGTCCTTTAAGGCCCTCTGCCTTGTAGGTACCATAACTAGAACTTGCTTGTCTTTAGTAAACTCAACCATGTTGGCCTTCTGGTCATGCCAATGCTTCACCAGAGCCTGACCTGCTTTCAAGTTATCAGATGCTTCTGTCATCATGTGTGTCATTCTCCTCCGGAGACCCAACACATAGTCAGTGACTATAACTGGCTTGGGAGAAGGAGCACTCTCTAACCCCTCCTTAATTAGGGCCAAGGGGGCTCTAACTGGATGACCATGGAGAAGCTCAAAGGAACTAAATCCAACTCCCTCCTGAGGGACATCTCTATAAGCAAAGAGAAGGCATGGCAGTAGAAGGTCCCACTTTCTTCTAAGGGGTTCCTCTAAAAAACCTATCATGCTGTTAAACCTCTCTACCAATCCATTTGTCTGGGGATGGTAGGCAGTTGAGAACTTGTAAGTCACTCCACAGTTTTTCCACATGGCCTGCATGTAATGGGACATACAGTTTGATCCCCTGTCAGATATGACTTCCTTAGGAAAACCTACCCTGGTAAAAATACCAAGTAGGGCCTTAGCAACAGCCTGAGCTGTAACAGTCCCCATAGGTGCGGCTTCAGGATACCTAGTAGCATGGCCTACTATAACCAATATAAATGAATTGCCTAAAGAGGTTGGAGCGTCTAAGGGACCAACAATGTTGATTCCTACCCTCTCAAAAGGGACTCCCGCCACTGGGAGAGGCACCAAGGGTGCCACATTTTTGGATCCACTCTTGCCAGATGTCTGAGAAGTGTGACAGCACCTACAGAATGTATTTACATCAAACCCCAACTTAGGCCAGTAGAAATACATCGAGAGCCTTTCCTTGGTCCTCTTAAAGCTTGAGTGACCAGCCAAAGAAATCTCATGGGCTAACTGTAGGAACTATCTCTAGAGGCACTACAAGTCTTCTGTAGTCCCCTGGGATAGACTCAGTTGGTTCACTGTAGAAGAGGCCATCTTCCCAGTACAACCTGTGCTTCCCTGGCTCTTGCCCATCCAGCTGGGAAGCTGTCTGTTGTCGAAGTCCTTCAAGAGTAGGGCACTCTCTTTGACTCGGCTGAAGTCTGCTCTACAGGGGCCACCTTCTGCCAGTAAAGACTGCAGCTCAGGATGGTCTTTAGGATCCATATCTCCAACAGGGGGAAGTTCTTCCTCCCGCTCTGAATCTTCATCAGCCGATTCAATCTGTCTTGGTTGTTCCTCACACTCAGCCTCACCTGGTGGAGTAGTCACAGGTGTGGCTTTGGACAGTCCTCTCGGGGATGTCCTGGTTGGAAGCACAGGAGTGCTCTCATGCTTTTTCTTGGAGACCTTGGGTTTCCCCTTTGTCTCTTTCTTCTTAGAAATCGCAGTTAGTAGATCCTGTGCGCTGAGTGTTATAGTTTCTTCTGTAACATCCTCTGTAGAGCCTGTTAAGGTACTCTCTCTGGCCTTCCTGGTCTGTTGCTGTTTCCTTTTGCTGGGAGGCCTAGGGGTGCTTGATACAACTCCAAGAGTGTTTAAGTCATTCCCCAACAGGACTCTCCCAGGCACCTCACTCCGGACATTAACAGGTATCTTGACAGTCATGTTGTTGCACTGGATGAGAGCTGGTAATCTTGGAAGCATTTGAACAGGGTCTCCAGCAAGCTTAGTGAGGCCTTTGGGTGCCTTAGCAACATCCTCAGGTTTGAAAAATGATTTATCCACCACTGTAATGCTAGCCCCAGTGTCTCTAATGGCATGGGTCTCCTGATCATTTACAAGTACACAATCCTTGTAATATTGTTTTGTGTAATCTGGAATTGAATTGTAGACATCTTAATTCTGCTGTTCCCACAGACCCAGCGACATTAAAGAAACACTGACAGAGACTCCAATGGGGTCTTCAGCCAGTAGTTGAAAGTTTCCACTTGCCATATTTACTTCTCCCTCTGGGGAAAAGGCTAAGGAGGCGGTGTGGACCCCTGAAGGTTTACCTTTGCATCTGGGATCCCCTTTCACATGGTCAGTAGACCCACAAGCATAACAGTTTCCAAATGTTTTGACAAATGGGGGTTTCTGCTGACCTCCCTCTGGTTTGGCACCAGAGGTTTCACTAGCCTGATTCGATTTCCCATGTGGCTTACCCTTCTTATGTTTGG
This sequence comes from Ambystoma mexicanum, assembly GCF_040938575.1. Classification (NCBI taxonomy): domain Eukaryota; kingdom Metazoa; phylum Chordata; class Amphibia; order Caudata; family Ambystomatidae; genus Ambystoma; species Ambystoma mexicanum. The sequence continues at coordinate 926,111,384 of NC_090927.1, read as the reverse complement.
GGCCCTCTGTTGGATGGTAGGTTTTAGAATTCTCTTTGTCATCTTTTTTCTGCTGCTTCCCATCATCCTTCTTCTGAGTTGCCCCGGAATCCTTGTGAGTAGCCCTGGTGGCAACCCACAAGTCAGCAGCATTTTCTATCTTCTTTAGATCAAGTTCCTTAGAGTCAGCCAAGTGCTGTCTCAGCTCAGGAGAGCAGGTATCACAAATAGATTCCAACAAAAAGATTTCTCATTCCTTCAAAAGTAACCCTTTACCCAACCATATACGTTATTCAAACATTCATACACCCAGGTAGCCCAAGGGGTAAAATCATGCCTTTTGTGGGTCCTAAACCTCTTAACGTACCCGAAAGGAGTTTCCCCAAATCTAGCTATCAAAGCTAGCTTCACATTGTCATACTCCAATCTATCAAGTTCCCCCACCTCCATTACAACATCAGTTGCAACCTGAGGTAGCCTAGACGAAAGCCAAGGAATCAACTGATTCCCTGTGAAACTCTGAATACCATAGTTATACTCAAAAGCAGCCAACAAAACCAAAATATCAAGCTTCACCTCATACATACTCACAGCTTGCTTAGGCATGCAAGGTCTCTTAGGACTGGAAGACCTAGAAGACTCTGGGAGAGAACCATTCTCAAGAGACAATGGGCCTCATTACGAGTCCGGCGGGAACTGAGGCGGTAAAACCACCTGGTTACCGCCGGACTCGTATTACCATTCTGCCTCCGTGATTCCCGGAATTATCGGGGCACTACAACCCCGGTTTTCCGGGAATCACGGAGGCGGAATGGTGTTAATCCCCATTCCCATTGAGTCCTATAGGACTCAATGGGAATGGGGATCATGGAAACACCGGCAGCATCTCGTAATGCTGCCGGTGTTTCCTCGTCCGCCTGCAGGCGGGCAGTGTTAAACCCGCCAGGTCAAACCTGGCAGGAACATCACCTCCCGCCTGCAGGAGTCGGGATCAGGCAGTCTGGAAACAACGGTGGCGGCGGGTTTACCGCCACTGTTGTTTCCAGACCGCCTGATTTGTAATGAGGCACAATTTCTTCATTTCAAGAGCATGATGCATTTCCATTTCTCTGAGTTTGATTTCTTGATGTTTACTTTCAGTTTGCATTTGGAGCCTTTTGAACTCTAACTCAAGTCTAATTTTTTCAAGAGAGACACATTCTGGACTCAGTATTGGACCTGGTAGGGTCCCTGTGGCTAAAGGTTGAGGCTTAAGAGCTTGTTGAGGTGCAGAGGGGTTCACATCCTGAGACTCCTCCAACTATTCTTTCCCCTCCATAACATTAGAGTTAGACTCTGAATCATTATCATCCTCATCAACATTTTCCACATTTGCTGAAAGAGTAGGTGGAACAGACCTACTTCTCAGACTTTGAAATTCCAACAATCTTTCTATCAATTCATTTTTCTTTCCTTTAACAGGATTGTTCCTATCCTTACACATTTCCTTCAGTTGATCTACTGTTAAAATGATCAGGGCTTCCTGTCTGTAGTTATCTACAGTAGGCATGTTAAAATTGCGTTTCTTTCCAAGATGGCGGCCGAGCCGGGTAGACGTGCGTGAGCGGAGCTCCATCCCCCTGCTCGGGCCGCAAACATAAAGAAACACAATCCAGCACACATCTAGCCCGCCGAAGTGCAGCCAACCCCCCCAACACACGGTGGAAGGCGTAGTCCAGGAGGAGAGCAGACGCAACACAAAGATAGCGGGCAAGAACGAACACGCCCACACTCGAAGAATCATGTAGAGTCCCACTCCCGAAGCAGCCCTACAGCGACGGGGAACTCCACAAGGGAAGCGGAGCGCAGCAGAGAACCTCCGATCCCCGTGGCACCCCGAGGCTGAGACCAGGCGAGCAAAGGAAGAAGACCTGGGAGAGAGAAGTGGAGCCCGGCAGAGAACCCAGCTCGGAGCATCAGCGCGGATTTGGGTGAGGACGAGACACGGTGCGGAGAAAGGCGCCATCTCAGCGGAAGGAGAAGCCCAGCACAGTGGCCCGGATCTGGGAGGAGAAGCGAAGACGATCTTCACAGGCATGCCAGCAAGAGGCAGCAGTGCCCAGCAGAGCCGCCCCGACAGATCACAACAGGTACGAACAGGGAAGGGCAGTGACGCAGAGGCTATAAACCCCCTCTCACGCAGCGACCCGAACCGGGAAGCAAAAGCGGGAGAAATAACACTCGACCGCAGGGGAGGGAAAGCAAATAATACTGCACACATCCCGAAAAGAGCAAAGAAGACCTAGATTACCTATGCATTCGATCACTGCGGACCCAGGCCCAGAAAAGGGGAGAAGGCCCTCCCCCAAGCATCGGACGTGGGCTCAGCCCAGAACTGAAAAGCAAGCACGAACAGGTCCCAGTGAAACGGGGACACCCCCCCAAGTCCCTCATTCCACAGAAGAACAGCAGGGCGCCCTGATGCCCATTCAAAGGGGAAACCATATTGGCTCCCAGGAACACCCATAGAAGGGGGTAGCCCCCCCCAGGAGGGGGTCACAGTGTAAAGGGACCCAGCCAAAGTTAAACTCAGACGACAGAATCGAGGGAGACTCCACACCTTTAAATATACCTCAAAGTATAAACAGAGTAGGAACCTCCCCGACCTGGCCTACTCCCCACGCGCCTTAACACAGAATATTGAACACCCGCACACGGGACCTAAAAAGCCGGGAAACCTCTGCCACATTAGATAAAAGGAAAAGGAGCCAAAACAGGCTCCAGGGCTACACGGAACATCATAAGCCCCAACCAGATCGCCAAGGCAAAAATCGAACGAAAAACACCATAAGCCACCCAGACTCTGAAGGAGCCTCACACATGTCAAAAATCAGGATCCGGCACGGACAACAAGCATCAACGGCGAATAACAGCAGATCCAAAACAGATCAAGATCTGATCCAGCTCTGGAGCACAGACAAAATCACGCCAAAACATACAAATAAACAGAAAGACAAGGGGGGAATCTCATCGGAGCAGAAAGAAGACACAGAAATGGCTTTCGAAAGATGATATGAAAAATTGGTTCAACGAATTCCAAGAGCAATTTATGTCCTCCACACAGGCGCAATTCGAAAACATGGAAGGGGAAATGAAACAAATAGTCCAGGAACTAAAGAGGGACATAGGGAATTTAGAGGAGAGAACAGATAAACTGGAAAGGACGGTCCAGAACATAGATGAGGAAACTCTCCAACACACAGAAGTGCAAAACTGGTTAGCACAACTAGCACTGGAATTAGAAACGCAATGCAAAGATTTGGAAAACAGATCCCGGAGGTTGAATATAAGAATAAAGAATATGCCGGAAATGGTAGAAGATAAAGACCTCCGCACTGCAGTACAACAAGTGTTCCAAGACTCTCAGATGGCACAGGGGAAGAAATACAAATAGATAGAATACATAGAGTAGGCCCCCGAAGGAAGGGAGAACCCGCAGCCCGCCCAAGAGATGTACTGGTAGGATTGACACAGTACTCACAAAAGAAGCAAATCCTGAGAAAAGCCAGGACTATAGAACAAATAAGAATGAATGGCAAAGAAATACAGTTATTCCAAGACCTTGCACAATCCACACTCAGAAAGAGAAGAGAGATGTCCCAGGTAACAACATTCCTAAAGGAGAAACACATACGCTATAAATGGACCTTCCCATTTGGTCTCCTTTTCACATGGGAGGAACGTCAACATCGCATCACAACCTGCGAGGAAGGCCTCAAGAGATTGGGCAAACATGAACAAGAAATGGGAACCCCAAAGGACAGAGAACCCCACAGAGAAAGGCAAGAACCGAGGTGATGGCAAACAGTGAAAAGAAGAACAAGACTTCAATCCTGCAAACCAGAACTCAATTAATACCACCCAGGAACGAAGATCAGAAACAAGAAAAGACAGTGGGGGTAGCTAAATAAAACATTTTTTAAAAAAGGAAACACTTGACAGGGCAGATGGTTACACGAGGAACCCACGGGACACAAGCAGGGTTTAGGACCCCCTGCAAAACTATAAACCTGAGTCGTAAGAGGGCATGGAGCAAAGGCGGAACGCCTGAGCAACCATAGGGCCCAGGGCCCTCCTCAGGGAAAAAGTTGGGGGGGAAGGGAGGGAGGGAAGAGGTGGGAGTTGAGAGGGGAGTTCGAAGGGGAAAAGACTTGAACACCGGCAACAAACCACACCACCGCGACCCACACGAAGAAAGACAAGCGAGATGGAAGACTCAAAAGAAAGAATGGGGATAGAAATATTAATATATAACATCAGAGGCCTGAACTCGCCAGTAAAAAGGAAAAAAACGGAAAACTTCCTACACAGAGAGAAGTTTGATGTAATTATTCTCCAAGAAACCCACATACAGAAAAAAAGGAAAGGCCAAATCCGCATAAGAGGTTACAACCAAATTCTCCAATCCAATGATGAAGAGAAGAAAAAAGGAGTCTTGATAGCATTCGCCAACCAACTCAAGGTACAAATTAAAGGCTCAATGTCAGATGAAAACGGACGTTATCTATTTGCGAAAGTCCAGATCGAAAACCGCCAATTAACATTAGCAACACTTTACGCCCCAAACACAGGCCAGGACGGTTTCATTAAAGAAACAGCTCAACAAACTAGAGAACCATGCAGAAGGAGAAGTGATTAGGACAGGATACTTCAATCTTGCATGGAACCAGAGGGAAGACGGCTCAAACCCCAAGCACTCGCAACAAGGGACACCATCACAACCGCTAAAAGAGATGATGAACAACCTGGCTCTAGAAGACGTATGGCGCAGAATCAGAGGCACAACCCAGGGGTACACGTATCATTCACATGTGCACAACACGAGCTCCAGAATAGACTACATATGGGCTACAGGGAGCCTAATGGGGGAAATCCAAGCTATAGAAAAAGGCCAAATATCACTATCAGACCACGCCCCGCTGTGGATATCACTTCCAAAAATACGCAAACGCTCCGGTCTTTGGCATTGGACACTCCCAAGGGACATCATTCTAGACCCAGTATCAAAGGAAATAATTAGAGAAAAGATAACAGAATATTTCGAACAAAATGATACCCCGGAAGTCTCTCCAAGCACAGTTTGGGAAGCCTTTAAAGCGGTGATACGCGGACAAATAATTTCCCTGAAAGCACAAAAAGACAAGCAATCATATAAATGGGAAAGTGAATTGGAAAAAAAACTGGAAGAAATCAGAGAAGAAATGGCGAAGAACAAATCCTTGAAAACAAAGAGGGCATATCGACACGTCGAAAGCCAACTAGAAATACTCAGGACCAAAAGAGCGGAAACGCAACTATTACATACAAAACATTGGTATGAAATGAAATCAAACAAAGAGGATAAACTGCTAGCAAAACAATTAAAAGGGAAACAACAAAACCAAACGGTACAAACAATAAAAGATAGACACGGAATAAAGAAGACTCAATCCAAAGACATTAAAGAAATATGCAGAGATTACTACCAGAAATTGTATACATCACAGAGGCCAAATGAAGAGGAACAGACAGCTTTTCTAAGGGAACTAACGCTCCCAGCCATCTCACCACACGAAAAAGCAACACTGGACGAACCAATAACAGAAATGAGGTCACAAGAGCAATTAGAGACATTCCCAAAAATAAAGCTCCTGGTCCGGACGGCTATATAGCAGTTTTTTACAAAACCTATGCAGACATCCTAACCCCCAACCTAACAAATCTTTTTAACACCTTTAAAGACACAACCAATATCACTACTTCAATGAATGAGGCAAACATACTAGTCTTCCACAAGAAGGGGAAAGATCCAGAGAACCCAAGCTCCTATCGCCCAATAGCCCCAATCAACATCGATGCAAAACTATATGCAAAAATACTCGCAAACAGGCTCTCACCCCTACTCCCCAAACTGATACACCAAGAACAATCAGGATTCATCCCAAATAGGAAAATCCACGACAACATTAGATGAATAGCACATCTCATTGAAAAGGTGGGAATCACAAACACCCCCGCAGCAATATTGTCGGTAGACGCCGAAAAAGCTTTCGACAGGGTAGAATGGACTATGTTGTTTGCAACGCTAGAAAAAATGGGCATGGGGAAAGCATACATAAACATGATCAGAGCTAACTACAACTCACCGATGGCAAGGATTGAAGTAAACAGAGAACTCTCGGATCCAATCAGAATAGAAAGAGGCACCAAACAGGGATGCCCACTATCACCCCTTTTATACGCAATCTTCCTCGAACCCCTTCTGGGAAAGATAAGAGCAACTCCCGACATCAAGGGCATAGAAATGGGGGGGCAAACACACAAGACAGCGGCATATGCGGATGTCATGATGATGACCCTTACAGAACCAACTAAGACTCTACCCCTCCTCATACAACTGATAGACGACTTCGGAGAAATATCAGGTCTAAAAATAAATAAACAGAAAACATTCGTAATGGTCTTGGCAGGAGACAAACAAGAGATATACAAAAAAACAGAAGAGCTACAGCTACAAAAGGCGGAGGACGGGGTGAGATACCTGGGAGTAACTTTAACATCCACCATAAAAGATTTCTACTCAGGGAACTACATGAAACTCATAGAAAAGGTGAAAAGAGACCTGGACAGATGGAACCCGTTAGCAATATCCTGGTGGGGCGGAATCACAGTCATACAAATGACAATACTACCCAGACTACTGTATTACTTCCAGGCACTTCCTGTACGGATAACGGCAACATTCTTTAAGACACTCAAAAAAACTATAACAAAATACATCTGGCAAAATAAGTCACCCAGACTATCACAGCAGGCCCTGACGGCTCATAAAACAGACAGAGGCATGGCGCTCCCCCACTTCAGGAAGTATTATGAGGCAGCACAAATGTGGGTTCTGAACGAATGGATCACAAACACATCAGAGAAATGGTGGCAGGCGCAGGACAGAGCAGTTGCAAGATTGAGCATGCGCCACTTACTATGGAGCAGACCCGAGCACAAACACCAAAATGTCAGAATAAGCGAGATCATGAGCTCAATCTTGGAAATATGGGACAGAGCAACCAATAGAGAAACACTCACAATAGACTCCACCCCCTTCATGCCAATTCTCGACAATCCAGAATTCCCTCCGGGTACGGAAAAAGGGGCATTCCAGAAATGGCGTGAAGCAGACTGCATGAAAGTGGGGGACATGTATGATGGCCTACAGATCAGAACGTACACCGAATGTCGCGACCTGCTGGGCCTCACGGAAAAGGACAGATTCCAATACGAACAACTATACCACTGGCTCACCACACCAAGGATAACACATGCATTGACAAGGAGCCTAACGCCATTTGAAACATATATGATGACCCAGCCGGGAGAAAAGAAATGAGTCTCCACCCTGTATAAATTCATAAACACCCAAGCGGAGGACATAACATGGCAGTACATGAAGAAATGGGAGAAGACGCTAGGGAAACAAATCATGGGGATCAATGGAAGTACATCTGGCAAATAATCCCCAAATGGACACGAGCGGTCCAAACAAGAGAAGCGTGGACAAAATACTAATTCAATGGCATTACACCCCGGAAAGAATTCACAGAATGTTCACCTCCTCGCAAGAAAAATGTTGGAGGGGATGCGACGCAATAGGAAATTGGAGACATATATGGTGGGACTGCACGATACTACAACCCTTGTGGTCGGAGGTCAAAACACAAATGCAAAAATCCTTCAAGGGAGCAGAAAACCTAGGAGAGGAAGTATGGATGTGTGGCATGTGGAATCCTCGAGACAGGACACTCACAAAGACACAAAAGAGGAATTCCATGGGCTTCCTTATATCAGCATGGCTAGCAATAGCACAAAAATGGAAGCAGAAGACACCCCCATCCAATCAAGAATGGCTACACAGAATTTGGACCTATGCGGCGATGGAAAGAATCACGTACAACATACAAGGGGACAGGCAGAGATTTGTAACAGACTGGGGGCAAGCGATAGATTATCTACAAAGCAACTATATGTTGCAGTGGTGCCCACACAAAATCTGCATACTGGACATGTTTACAGGATAAGACAGAAGCAGAACAATGGATGCAATGGGGGCAGCAAGAACAATACAACTGGTGAGGGGGGAGGGGGAGGGGGAAGGGCAAGGGGGGAATGGGACATTGTTGAAGTCCCGATGTTCATGTTTAAAGAAATGCCAATAAAAACATATTTAAAATAAAAATTGCTTTTCTAGTGTAAGCAAAACCAACCTTTGTTATAAGTCTGTACCACACAGTTTTTGGTAGCAAGCTGGGCAGCCAGGCTTATCTCAAGAGGGAATGTGAGCTTGTAAGGGTGTTACACAGAGGTCGACAATCACAAGTATTCAGATAGACACTTATACTCAGGGTTTCTTGGTAAAACACTTCTTAATTTATTACACAGTCAGTTGGAAAACATGCACTAAAAGGAGGCAATCAATATCACACAAAAATTCATAGGAATGAAATTCATATAAGTTTGTGCACTATACTCTGGACCTTACAGTCATTTACTAATCTCAGGCTTCTCCCCAAGTGAGCCACCCACCATAGTAATCCTTTGTTCAATCATCAAAACCAAACTCCGATATCTAGATATTTCTCTCCGCCCCAGATTAAATCTTTCTACCAACTCCTCAAAACTCAACATCCGAGCCCCATCCAAAATATCTCCCAATTTTAGAATACCCCTCGAGACCCAGCTCTTCCAATTAAGACATCTATTATTAATCATGATCGCATCATTATGCCAAATCGAAGCATCTGCGGTGAAACCATAAGTCTGTCCACATTCACGAAACCAAGAGCCCAAAACCTGTGTAGTAACCCCAATTGGTTTCAAAACCAGTTTCTTGCTAGATAGCTTTTCCATACAGTAAAGAGTATCCAAACAGAATGGTGCACACATCTCCCTCTCCATTCGTAACCAGAATGGTTCCTTAACCTTTTCAGCTCTAAAGTTATAGGAACTCTTTTTAAGCAAAAAGGACTTGTAATATTTAAATAAGTCTGGGTATCCAAAACCACCTTCCTCCACTTTCTGCATCAATATGAATTTAGGAACACGAGTTCTCTTCCAAGCTCCCCACAAAAAGGTTTGAAAAAGATTCTCAATCTTCAAAAAATGTTTTTTATAGATCAACAATGGAACAGATTGAACAATATACAATATTTTGGGCAACAGTACCATCTTAATGGCATTTATTTTAGCCCATAGGGTCAAGTTCAACCTTTCCCACTTCCTGATTAGTAAGGTTATCTTAGCTAACACCCGGTCCAAATTGCATTGAACTAATTTACTAAAATATCCAACAACACTTATCCCCAAATAAGTGACTCCCTCGGGTGACCAGCAATTCCAAATGTCTTTTATTCCTCTGTTACATCTTCTGGACAACAGAAAAATCTCTGTTTTCTCCCAATTAACTCTGTGGCCTGACAAATTACCAACCTCTTCAAACATATCCCTCACCACCATTCCGCTTTCATCCGGATTGGACAACAAAATTAACATATCATCAGCATAAGACAAAAGCTTAACCTCAGTTTTCCCAACACATATTCCCTTTATCAGCACACATTATCTGATATATGCTGCTAGTGGTTCCAACGCGAGGTTGAACAAAAACTGCAATAACGGGCAGCACTGACGCGTACCACGCGACAGATGAAATACCCGTGAGATATCCCCATTAATCAGCAACCTAGCCCTAATATCATTATGAATACACTCTATCATCTTCATAAATACAGGTCCTAAACCTATTTGTAATAATGTATATTCCATGAATCTCCAGTTGACCCTGACAAATGCTTTTTCAGCATAAAAAAAAACAATAATATTGTCTGAATCCTTCCCATAATGTACTCCAATTACATCTAACACAGTCCGTATGTTGTCATACCCAAAACGCCCCGGTACAAAACCCACCTGAGATTCATCAACTAACTCCCCTATACATGACTTCAGTCTATTAGCCCACATTTTAGTAAACATTTTTAAATCCACATTTAGCAGAGAAATTGGTTGATAATTTCCACATTGTTTACTATCCCTATTCGGCTTTGGAATCACAATGATCAATGCCTCCTTCATCGAATCACACATTTCACCTGACACCATAAATTCATTATAGACATCTAACAGAATAGGAGCCAATCCAATATCAAATTCCTTATAAAATTCTGAAACAATACCATCCGGTCCCGGGGATTTACCATCCTTCATTTGTGAGATTGCCAAGCTAACCTCAGACACATCAATCATAGCCTCCAGCATATTTCTCTTATCTAAAGGCAGCCTGGAAAGAGCAATTTTTCCAAAAAACGCTGTTAAACTCTCAGCAGTAGGCTGTACATCCTCTCTATACATATTCTCATAAAAGCCCCGGAAGTGTTCACAGATATCTTTCGTCTTATTTAAGGTAACCTCAGTATCTGTATCTGTCAGAATGGACGAAATAGATGTATCCACCGCTAGTCCTTTTGAGCTTGTTAGCCAACAATCTCCCATTCCTATCCCCAAACTCCCAAACCCGCTGTTTCGAATAAAACATGCCTTTATCTGCCAAGATTTGCACATAGTTATTCATTTCAGATTCCAACTTCCTTAGAGGCAAAGAAGAGGAATACTCAATGCTGTGGGAATCGTTTGATGCCCTTTATGATTGATTCTTTATGGGTCCATTTGTTGAGGAGTGGAGGATGGAGTAAACATTATATATATATATATATATATATATATATATATATATATATATATATATATATATATATATATATATATATATATAATTTTTTTTTCTCTTTCCCCTCTCTTCTCTTTCTTCTCTTTCATCTCTTTAGTTCTTCTCTTCTTCCTTTTACTTTCCTTCTCTTTGTGATGTTTGTGCTGTGTTTCTGTTGTTTGGTATGTATTGGGTGGAACACTTGATGAGGTTCATTGGTTTAATTTTCATATAGTTGATTCTATTATAGGATTTAGTTTGATGATTTGTTCATGCCTTTCATATGTACGCAAGTACTGTAAGGTGGATTTGAACCTATGCAGAATTGATGTATTTTATGGAAAACCTAATAAACAAAAGTTACAAAAATATATATATATCACACAAAAATATACCACAGTACTTCACACTATCCAGTTCTGTGACATTTAAACTACTTTGAAGGAGGAGCAAAATTACATTCAGAGCATTTGAAGTAGGAGCAAAAAGGCATAAGATAATAAAACGAATATTACAGTTACTCTTAAACAGTGCAAATAGTTTGAGTTCACCAGAGGAGTTGATTCAATGCAATAGGCAGGGCAAAGTCAATGGACTAGAGTCTTGTATAGGGAAAAACAGTTCTGGTAGTTAAATGGAAAAGTCTTTCCCACGCTTCTCAGAAGTAGTTAATAGAAGAAAGATTCATATGTCGGGTCACAAGCTGACCAGGCCTGCAAGTTGCCAAAGTTTCTCGTACTTTCGCAGTGAGAGGTAAGTTCTCTCGGTCGGTTTTCACTGTACCTTATATTGAAGAAAAAGATGCAGCTGAGGACTTCTGTTCCTGGCAGTTCCTGCAGATCTCGCTGTTCCTGAGCCTCAGTCGTGGGGACAAGAGGGAGGATGTCGGGGGACTCCTGCACTGCACTGGGACGGGTCGCAAAGCTGTCAAACTGGCAAATCTTCGATACCGGTAGCTGTCGTTAAGCACACAAACTGGTGTCTTTCTCCCTGGCTATTTGGTTTCCTGCAGCACTCTGAGAAATACAACCAGCCCCGAGAATGGTGTCCAGGTGGCTTACGAGTTGATTGGTCCCACCAACTCAAAGGGAGAAGTCGTCCTTGAAGGGCTTCTCTGTCGAGATGAACTTGGCGATTCGGACCTGCAGCAGGGCTTCACCGGGCAAACCAATGGTCCAGGAGTTGCAGCAGCCATCTTCTTCCAGCTCGTCTTCGGTTCTTTCATTCCAGTGGTCGACTCTGCCTTCCAAGCCAAGATACTTACCTTTTAAACAGCTTTCTCCCATTCATTCCAGCCTAGCTGTCACTCACCCAGCAGGGTGGCTGTCCTTGCCGGACAGTCAGCCAGCCAATCAACCCAGAGTGCATTTGGGTCTCCCTAGAGACTAAGCACAGGGATTTTCGGGCACCTCCCTCACTTCCTGCCCACCCCAGACACTCAGGCGCCAGAGGCAGTCTTCAGTCCTGAAGCCCGCCAAAGGCGTAGGAACAAAGAGACCAAACCTGGTTTGGCGCGCAGAGACAAACTCTAGAAGGACCTTCCCAAAAAGAAATGCCGAAAAAAGAAGACCGAGACCCGTTTAAACAAAGGGGGCTCAGACGCCATCTTGAAAAACATGGCTCTCATGATTTTTAGGTACCGGTGTTCGCGGTCGGGAACAATCATGGTAGTTTGTTGTAAAACCACTGCCACCAGCCATTTCTATAGGAACAGGTAGCATTTGACTGCTACATGAGTTTCTAGACATAGGGGATACTAGGTAACCCCTCCAGCACTCTATTGGAAGATATTGTGTGCTGGGTCTAGGAATTTAAAAAGACTAGTAAAGTCAATTTAACTTTACATTCTCTGGGAAACAGTAGTTTATCCCTGTATGATAGTTCCTCGCTCCATAATCTGCTTGGGAGGAGCGCGACGGAGGCGTCCACTCCAGCTCTTGTAATGCCTTGTATTGCCATTGATCCGCCAGGAAGCTCGGTATCTATTTCTTTTTGCTGGGGAGTATCAAATTCTAGTTTATTGTTTTCCATTCGCATGGGGTTCTCCGCGTTGGTGATCTTTCTCTGCTGGTCTGTGGACAGTCCCTTTCTTGTTCTTGCAGGTTCCACAGTTGTATTCCTTCCTCCCTTGTTGTTCTCCTATGTTGCTTCACTTCCCACGAGAACAGTAAGCCAAAGGGGAAGGTCCATTTGTACCTGATTTGTTTTGCAGTCAGTTCTCTCGTCACCTGAGCCATTTCACGCCTTTTTTGGAGTGTCGACTGCACCAAATCTTGGTATAGGTAAATGTCTGCTCCATTCATGCGAATGTGGCCCATTGTCCTTGTTTTCCGGAGTATTTGCTCCTTTTGGGAGTAGGAGGTCAGGGCCACCAGGACGTTATATGGGTGGGCGCCTGGTTCAGCTGTTCTCCGCTGGCCCACCCTATGCATCTGGTCTATTGAAACATCTATTTTGTCGGCTGTGTCTAACATGTCCTTAAAAATCTGTTGCACCGTCCCCACTGAGGTTCTTGTCTTCTACCGATTCCAACATGTTCTTTATCCTAATGTTAGATCTCTTTGAGCAATTTTCTAGATCCTCACATTGAAGTTCTAAGTTGTGTGTCAGGCGGACCAAGTGATCCTGCGTCTCTGCCCCCTGTTGTGTCTCCTCCTCCATATTTTACACTATTTTCTCCAGGGTGTCTGTTCTCTCTCCAATGCTTGCTACCTCAGTTTTTAGTACTTGCACCGCCATTTTTATTTCGCTTTTCATATATTCAAATTGTGCATTCATCAAGGTCATAAATTGTGTCTGGAATTCCCTGAACCATGTCTTCATGTCCTCTTTCGTGGCCATCTCTTCAGGGGAGGTTTCCATGTCTGTCGCGGCGCCTTGGTCCTTGTGCGTTTTCGCTTTTTCTTGTGTCGTCATATCTGTTCCCGAGAGATGAACTAGGTTCTGTTCCTGCCTTGTTTGTGGAGTCTGCAGGAGTATTTGTGGTTGTCCCCCCCTGTATTTTGACATTAGTGCTGTTCTCATGTGGTCTGACTCTTCTGGTGTATTACACTTGGCCCTTTCCCTTCAAGGGGTTTGGCTAGGTTTAGGGTGTCTTCCCCTTGATGTATCGTCCTGTCCACGACCTGGCCGTATAGTGGCGTCCTCTGGTCTGGGCAGCTCAGTATTCGCTGATTGGGTCAGGATCCTTGGGGTGGTTGGGGAGGCCTGTTCTGCCCTTGCTTGCCCAGAGTGTCCTCGTGGGCTTTGGGTGCTCTGTCTGCCTTTTTTTTATCCATTTGTGGGCCGCTTCTTTTCTGTTGGCCCTTTCTGTTTGCCCTCTGGCTTCCGGTTATAGCTGGAGGGGCCCACGGCTCCCCCTGGCTTCTCGCCTATGTCCCACTGCCTCATGTTGTAGAATAGGTTTGGGGCTGAGGGCTGACTATGGGCGTTCCTGTGACCCGGGTTTTTTTTTTCTGCTATGAGGGGCTCTTACTGTATATTACGGTGTGATTCCTTGCTGTCTGTGGGGCCACTCCAATGATGATACGTAGGGCCTCATTACGACCTTTGGGTTCCCGTAATGAAGGGTGCCGGTACGGGACCGGCACCCTTCATTACGGGAGCGCTGATTATGAGGTTCCCTTTGCGGGACCCGGAACAGACGTCTGGTAAAAGCAGACGTCCTTTCTGGGTCCCGCGAGGGGAAGAGGGAGCTAATAACGGGCCATTTGTAATGTGCCTGTTATTACTTCCCTCTTCCCCTCGCGTGAGTTCTGTCCTGTCCTCACCTCATTCGGGGCAGCCCACGGTGTGATGTCCATTTTCTGTGTTCCCGGGCCCTCCTCTCCGTATCCTTGTTACATGGAGCCCTCCGACCTCGATCCTGGAGAGTGGCGTGCCGCAGCGGTTGTGGGATACCTGGCACAGGTCTCACGGCCGCGGTGTTCCTGGTCTCCTTTCTCGTCTGCACCTCGTCACTGCCCCAACCTCCCGCCAGCGTTCTGCTTTGGTCGTGGTGCTCCGGTCCCCCGCTCAGGCTGTGCGACGCATACCGCTGGTTGTAGTGCTTCGGGTTCACCGAGGTGGCCTGCCCGGCCTTCGCTCTCCCCCGCTCCATGTCACTGCCCGGCTCCTGCATTAATGCTTCTTTTTGCCATAGATCTACCGATTGGTTCAGTGATTAGGGCATCTTCTCCTCGCGCTCCTCAGGCTGATATGTGCCGTCCAGGGAGCTCGATAACCTCTATCTTGATGGGCTTATTGTTGTGGCTTGGCAGGGGAGACAGAGCTCCTCTCACAAACATCTTCCCCCCGTGGCCGCCATCTTGAAGTCCCCAGAGAACAATTCTTACTGTCTCTTGCATGTTCTGTTACCATTCAAGCATGATTGTGCTATTTTAGTTCATTCCAACTTTTTAACACATGCATTCTTAATATCCTGTTAAAACATTAGTAAAATCCATCCCATCTTTTTCCTTCCCTCCTTACTTCATTCAGCTCATCCTATTATCTACAGTTCATTTACTCATGGGCTTCAACCATTTTCTTAATTACTTCTTCTAAAAAACTGATTCCGGCACACGTCAGTCTAATTTTTTCTCCCAAAAGAAACTTTTTCCACCAGCTTTCTGCTGATTCTGTTGCACTGTTGCTGACATATTTCCCCAGAAACAGCGTTCTTAACTCTGTCAAAGCATTACAGTACAGCATTACATGTTTCACTGTCTCGATTTGCCCTTCATTACTGCACATCCGACATTTTTCCTCATTTGACCCCCTACACCCCGTTCTCCACAGATATCCATTTGTTTGATAGATCTTTAATCTAATTTGTAGTAGTATGTCTCTGTGGAATTTACTGGGGAATTGTTGAAGGTACTTTGGAATTTCATTCCGATTCTTTTGGTCGTCCGCTCCATCCATCAAACTTTTACATGATCATTTTTCGTCTTGTGTTGTTATCCAGTCTAGGCATTTTAATTACTCTTTCACTCTGTCTCGATCTGTTACTAGACAATTGAGTGAAGAGTTTAGCCACTCCAGATGTTCTATACATTTTGATTTCAATTAATTTAGCAGATTAGAACCTTTCCCTCTTCCACTTGCTTTTAAGAAAGCATAGGGTGGCGCTGGATTTAATTCCATTATCTTTCACAGCAGGTTTAGTGATTTTCACACAATCACCGAATGTAGTAATTGCAGTCCCAATTCTACTCTTACCGCGACTGTTGGTAAACTCTGAGGTAACCTCAGGACTTTTTTCCAGAATTTACTCTCTATCCAGGACCAAATTCTCCAGTCTACATTGATGATTCCTTCACCACCATAAGTGAGACATGGAACTGCTTTTTGTAGGTAGTATTGTCTTAAAGGCACCATTGTGAATTTTCTGTACCGTGCGTGCACAATCGCACCTTGTGCTGCTAATGCTGTCACTTTTTTATCCAGCTCATTTAACCCAATTGCTCTTTTTCATGCGTGTTGAACTGGACTCCCAAGTATCTGGTGGAATCTGCTGTTTCCAACCGTTCCCCGACCAGTTCCCACATATATTTTCTCTGATTTTTCTTTCTTTTTACTCCTGACTACCAGTATTTTTGTTTGACTGCTATTTATTTTCAGGTCATTCTGCTCCATGTATATTTGTATTCTTCTCAATCTTCCTTGTAAGCCTATCTCTGTTTGGTCAAGGACTGCCAAATCATCAGCGTAATCTATTGTTGAAATCGCTGTGTTGTTTAGCGTCGGTGGGGTTAGTTTGTCGTCTCGTATTTTCTCTGGCAGATCTGCAATGTATAATTTAAAAAGTGTAGCTACAAGGGGGCATCAATGCTTGACGCCTTTCCTAATTTTGATTTCTTTTGATAGTTTTCCTTCTTTGTTTAGCCTGACTCTTGCCGTTGTGTTTTTATGAAAGGCCTTTATAATTTCCAACAGATCTTTTGGGCACTTCCACTGTTGCAGCTTCAGCCATAGTTTCTCTCGATTTACGCTGTTGAAGGCCTCTTTTAAGTCGATGAAGGTGATATATAAATTTGATTTTACTTTAATCGCTCCCATTTTCAATAACAACAGTGTGAATATGTTCAGCTCCGTTCCTGTGCGTTTGGTAAATCCTGTTTGTCTTGGATCTACGATCTTTTTGTTGTTTGCCCAGGTTGATAGTCTTTCTTGTAAACATGCTGCCAATAGTTTCCCCGGTATGTCAAGCAAGGAAATTGGTCTGTAATTTTCCGGTTGTTCATGGGGTCCCTTTTTATAAATTGGGACTATAATTCCAGAAGTCCATGATTTTGGAAGTTTTTTCTGAATTACAATTTGATCATAGACCTTTTCCAAGAAGTCGGCCCATTCTACTGGATTGTCTTTTAGCATTATTAGAGATATACCGCCTGGTCCTACTGCTGCTGATGTTTTTATTTTTTTTTATTTTGAGTTTGATGACATCTTGTGTCAACTCGTGATTCCACTTCACTTCAGCCCCTGGCTCATCATGTTTACAGTCCGCTATTTCGATTGTTTCAAACAGCTTAGTAAAGTGTTCAATCCATTTTTCCTCGGGTACTACGTTACTCAGTTGATGTAAAGTTATGCCATCTATTAGCGCCCGGGATTCTTTTGTGGTCTTATCTTTCATTGCCCTTAACATAACTTCCCCTTGCTCTTGATCTCTTTTCTTTTTAAAAAACACTTTAGCCAAGTTCTTATAGCATTGTTTTAAAATTGTCACACCTTTGGCTGTATCCATTTCTGACAACGAATCGTGCTGTTTGAACCTACTCTCCTATGTCTCTTTTCAACTTTTTCCTTTTTTCCACCACCATTTTACAATAGGCATATTTGGGGCATAAAAGTGGTTGTTTCATACCGGTTCTTACCACTCGGTACATGGCCAACAAGGGTTCGTAGTCGTTGTTCTCAGTGAAGTCATCAACCTGTTTTGTATAGTTTTTTCAATTGTTTCACATCACACTGCCTCATTTTTAGGCAATTGCACCCTTGGTTGATGTCTAGACCGAGAAGGGATGTTCTTTTTACAGTCCTCACCATTGCTTCCCATGTTACTTTGGGCGGCTTGTGTTCACTGTTTTTTTTTTAAATTAAATATTTTATTGTTTTATAGGTACAAACAAAACACAACAAAGGTAAATAATTAACACTTAGTCACTACATTTAAACACGCAGGTATACACTTCTTCCTGGCATCTGGCTCATCTTCGCATATATTGTAAAGTTGTTACATCTAATAGTCCTTGAGTTTGTTTCGATCACTTGTATCAGTTCACTGCTCGGCGTTCAGTGTCTCTATGGCTCTTCGTTGTTTGCCTTCAGTTGTCCTCCCACCTTTGCCATATTTTGGCCGCTTTCTCTGGGCACCCCCTTGTGGTGTACACTCTCGCTTCCATTGGCACACACATGTCTACATCCGTTACCCATTTGCCGTACTGTGGTGGTGTGGCTGAGCCCCACAATTGAGCTATATTTCTTTTGGCAAGACTTGTGGTTGTTGCAAACATGAGTTTTTCAAATCTTGATAGTTCTATATCCGCATCTATTCCCAGTATCAGGAGTTTGGAGTCCATCGGTATTTCACGGCCAAGTGCTGTTGATAGTCTATAGCAGCATTGTTGCCAAAAGTCTTGTATCTGCGGACATTCCCATAAATTGTGGAAGAAGGTTCCTCTCGGGTGATGGCATCTTAAACAGTTAGGGTCCGTCGCCCTTCCCCATTGGTGCAAAGCCTCTCTGGGATAGTAGATCCTGTGTAGGATTTTTAGCTGGATCAGCCAAATTCTGGCTGAGATTACTGATTCTCGGGGGTACATAAGAGCCACTGTCCAGTCCTCTGCTTGTATTTGATTCACATCTCTTTCCCATTTCTCTTTAAGTTCTATGAGCTCCTTCGTGGCAAACGAGTTGATGGCATTGTACATTGTAGATGTTACTTTGTGTTCAATTCGTTCCATCACTATGTTTCTCTCGATCGGGGTGCACTCTGGCACATTTGGGAGGTCTATTTCGCTTGCAGTGAGTGCGTGTCTTATCTGCAGGTAGTGGAAGTGCTCCGTGATGGGAAGGTTGAATTCATCTCTCAGAACTTGGAATGTCTTAATTTCTCCATCCCATACCATGACTTCTAATGTCTGTATCCCCGCCTCCTCCCAGGCTACCCACTTGGGAATTTCTTTTAGTTCTGGGAGATGTTTATTACACCACAGGGGTTGTTTCAACGTGACTTTCCCTTCCCATCCCAGGTATCTATGTGCATCTATCCAAATCTGTGTTATCTGAGCAGTCATTGTGGGTGTGGCTTGTCGTGTTTTCTTTTGATAGAGGCTTTCTAGCGGGGTGATCCCATGATCCGTCTGGGTGTCTGCTCTGTTGTGCGGCATCATTGGATCGATATGCAGGATATCAATCACCACTGACATTTGGGCTGCCCAGTAGTACATCTGCAGGTGTGGAAGTCTGATTCCTCCCTTCCATATTGAGTGCTGTAGGGTCCTTAGTGCAATTCGGGGATGCCCCCCTCCCCACAGCAGTTTCCTAAGTGATTCATCTATTTTACAGAATTCTATTTTAGGTATGTATAGTGGTTCGTTCTAAAAACCGGGGGAGGGCCAACATCTTGAATAAGGCAGCTCTCTCTAGCAGGGTGAGCAGAAGGGTCATCCAGTGCCTTACGTCATTTACGAATCTATCCCTCAATGGATACAGGTTTTTGTCTATACATTGTGTTAGGTCTGTTGTGATTTGTATCCCGAGATATCGGAACTGCTCTTTCTCAGTCTTAAATAGGCAAGTATCTAGGGTTGCTGCATCGAGTCCCTTAATCAGAAACAGCAGGGATTTATCATAGTTTACCTTTAACCCGCTAAAATTCCCATATGTGTTTAGTATATTCGTGACAATGTGACAGGAGACTGCTGGGTCACTTAGGTAGATTAGGAGGTCGTCTGCATATAAGGACACCTTGTCCTCCCAGTTATGTGCCCAGTGGAGCCCCCTCCAATCCAGGGACTCTCTTAGCATTATCGCTAGTGGTTCAATTGCAAGTGCAAATAACATCGCAGAGAGGCGACATCCCTGTCTGGTACCCTTCCCAAGTGCTATGGTGCGTGAGGACCAGCCATTGACTCTAATTTCTGCTATCGGGGCATTGTATAGGAGTTTAACCCAGTTTGTGAATTGCTCTCCAAATCCCATTCTGCCCATGATGAGCCACAGGCCTCCTAATGGAGCGAATCAAAGGCCTCCTCGAAGATGATAGTAAGCAATGCTAGTGAGTCCTGTAGAGTGGGTGATCTTTCAATGGCAGAGTGAAGTCTGTGAATATTCATTCGCGTGGATCTTTGTGGCATGAAGCCGCATTGGTCCGGGTGGACCAGGGATGATATCACTGTTTGCAATCTGTTGGCCAGTATTTTTGCCAGTATTTTGGCTTCGGTGTTGATGAGAGAGATTGGACGGTACGAGCTGCATGCCTTCCTTGTGTATCACTACTATGTTGGCTTTCCTTAAGTCCGGTGGTAGGATGCCTTTCTCCTTTGCCTGTAAGAACATTTTAAGCATGTGTGGCGCCACTTCTCCGGTGCCAATTTCTTCCATATTTCCACTGGAAGGCCATTGGGCCCTGAGGTTTTCCCATTCTGGAGCTGGGAGATGGCTGTCGTCAGTTCCTCCTCCGTTATTACGGCTTCAAGATTGAGCCTCTGGGTTTCGTTTAGTGCTGGGATGGTCATTGTGTCCAATATGCTGGGGTCCAGCGGGGTCGTCGGTGGGGCATATAGTCTTTCATAGTAGGTTGCAAAGGCCTCTGCCATGCCCGAGTCCGTTGAGACCCATTCAGTGTTTGTGATGCGTATCCGGCGCACCTGGAGGTGGCTCTCCTCTCTCTTTTCCAACCATGCCAGCATCTTGCCGGCTATGTCTCCTGTTTCATATATCCTTGCACGCATAGTTCTGTGCACCTGTTTTGCTAATGTTAACGCAAAGTTGCATAGTTTCTTTTGTGCCACTTGTAGAGATGTGTTGTCTTCCCCCGTTCCGGAATTTATGAAGTTCTCCTCAGCACGTTTCACCTCCGCTTCTGCTTCTGCCACTTCTCGCTGGTGTGACTTTTTGTGTGCTGAAGTCCAGCTCAGAATTTCACCCCTTAGAGTTGCCTTATATGCTTCCCATACTATTTCTGCATCATCCACAGAATCCTGATTTAATTCAAAGTACGTTGTGGTTGCTTCTTGGATTTTCTCTGTTAGTTCCGGGAATCCTAGATAGTATGCATTCAATCGCCACTTCGGTGGAGGTTGGGGTCTTTCTGTCTCGAGCAGCATCGTGAGTGGGGAGTGATCCGATATTCCTAGGGGCTGCAGAGTTGCCTCAATTACTTTGTGCACATTTTCACCGGGGAGGAAAAAGTAGTCAATCCTGGACATCTGCCCGTGTGCACCCGAGTGGAAAGAGAATTGTCTCTCCCCTGGGTGAAGGTCCCTCCATGCGTCTTTCAGGCCCAGTGCTGATGCAAAGCTAGCCAGCTTGGTCGGCGGTGTCGGGTTTCTTCCTCTTTGATGTGTGCGATCTTCAATAATGCTCATCACTTCATTGAAGTCTCCGCCCATCACCAGTGTATCCGTTGGGTTGTTTACTATTATCAGCGTGATTTCCTCAAGTAGAGGCATCATTAGTGCTGGGGGTGAATAGATCGCCATTGTAGCTATGGTTTGGTTCCATAGTGTGCCTTACACAAACACAAATCTGCCCCCCGGATCTTGGATTACCTTTGTTATGTCTATCAGGGTTCTTTTGTTTATCAATATTAACACTCCCCTCAAGCCCATGGAGAAGCCTGCGTGGACTGCTGTTTTATATTTGGTTCTCTTGAAGAATTGGCAGTTCGTGCCCTCCAGGTGAGATTCGGTAAGCATCACTATATCCGGATCATGCCGGTTTATATATTGTGTTACTAGCCTTGTCTTTATACTGTTTCCCAGGCCATTCACGTTCCATGTCATGAAGGCAAGCTTTTTTTCCCTATTTGCAGCTGTAGCCATTGTTCACTGGGTTCCTTGCCGTATGCGGATGATTGACTCTTGCGATCTTCATGTATGTCATGCTCGAAGTGGCCTTGATGGGCCAGGTGTCATTTGCATACCTGTGTAACTCCCGGTTCTCCCTCCCCATACTCCTTCCCCAACTGAAGCATCTGTCGCCCTTTGAACAAAACATTTATCTACTCTAACTAATTTTAAGTGCTTAGGTCTCTTTGGTTTGAGAATACCTTCGTATGCACTTGTTGCTGTGGGGGATCGTGCCGTGCTGTTCTGTGGGCCGCCAGCATTTAGATTCCAGATGCTGTTTGTGTTGGGCAAGTTACGTTTCATGTGTGCCATGTGCTCTGTCATCTTTCATCTATCGTTGCAGTTATTCATCTTCTCTCTGGGGTATCTCTTCCTGTTCTTGATGGTCTGGTCTATCTGGTGGTTCATTTCGGCATGGCCTGTTCCTTCTTGTTTCTTGTTGTTTGTTCCATTCCCCCTTCAGGTTTCTTTCGGCCCAGGTCCATGCCTCTTTGGGGTCAGTGAAGTGTATTGTGGTGCCATTATGATATATCTTCAATTGCGCAGGGAACAGGAGGCCATATTTTACGTTCAGTGTCTGCAGGCGCTTTTTGAGGGGGTCAAAGGACTGCCTCATCTTCTGCACTTCCCTAGTGAAGTCTGGAAAGAAGCCAATCCTGGAGCCATTGTATGTTATCTCTCCTTTTGTCCTAGCCATCTGCAGCACTGCATCCCGATCTCTGCAGTTAAGGATCTTCGCTACTACAGTTCTCGGTTGTTTTCCAGGTATCGGCATGCCTGTTGGGACTCGATGTGCTCTTTCTATTGAGAACAGTGTCGACAGGGTCTTGGGAGCAAATAGCTCGACAAGCCATTGTTCCAGGAAGAGTTCCATGCTCTCTCCTTCAGCTTTTTCCGGCAGCCCAAGAATGCGGATGTTATTTCTTCTTGACCTGCCCTCTCCCTCCTCCACCCTGCTCTCCAGTATCTTAATGCGTTCTAGCGCTCTGTTCATTTGCTGACCCATACTTCTCAGCTCGTCTTCCGCGACCGATATGCGGGTTTCGGCCTCTGCCGTGCGGGATGAGAGTTTCTGAAGATCATGCCGCAACAGGGAAACTTCTGTAGAGATGCCATCCATTTTGACTTCCATGGAGGTCCGTGAATTGGCATTGGTGGTCATCACATCCCTCAGGGAGAGGGTTTCTTCAGGATTTTGTGTGCCTTCCGGTCTATTTGGTTCTGTTGGCGGAGGCAGGGTAGCAGTTGTGAATTGCTCCATAGTGCTCTGGTTGCCCACCTTTTTTGTTGTCATCTTATCCTTGCCCATTGTGGCAGCTGTTTGCCGGCTTATTATTGCGTAGGATGCAGACTTTAGTGTTCCGTTTCGTCTTATGGGGTGGTTCGTTCGGTGCTAATTGTATTTGCTGGGAGATTGCTATCTCAGACGTGTGATGCACTGTGTGGCTCCTTATTCTTTATGTTTGTGCGCTGCACCACCAGTGGGTGTCTTCGGTTGCTGGGCTGGTTATGGGATCTCAGCTTCCTTCTACCCATGTGCTGCAGTCACACGCGTTGCCTGGGGGTGTCCCAGTCGGTCACACTGGGTGTGGGGGCCTATTCCCTTCCCATTTAGCCAGTTCC
Organism: Ambystoma mexicanum; assembly: GCF_040938575.1. NCBI lineage: Eukaryota > Metazoa > Chordata > Amphibia > Caudata > Ambystomatidae > Ambystoma > Ambystoma mexicanum. Next base: position 926,087,948 of record NC_090927.1, on the reverse strand, counting down.
AGAGTATATTCAGCCTCCCGTGTCTCACTCTGCAGTCTTTGGGTTCCGTTCCTCTCAGGGTGCCGTTTGCTTTAATGGCAGTTCGTTTCGATTTATTGGCTGCCTTTTATTTCAGGATCCGCCCTTTTACCCCTCTCGTTGTTCTGGCAGTCTATCCCAGTGTATTCATGTCGCCTTCAGTGCAGCACCGTGCCCCCACCCTCCCCTCTCCTTACTGGCGTGACTTGCAGGATATCTGCGGGTGCTCAACGATAAACGGAGCACCCGCGAGTGTTCGTTTCAGACCAGGAGGTAGTGACACTGTGACGCGGTTCGCCCGCGCTTGAGGCTGCAATCTCCTGAGTCCTCTCCGCTCCCAGTCTCCTGTTCCAGTCGCCGAGCGGGGAAACCAGGGCTCACCCGCTCGTATCCGTGGCGGGTCTGCTGGGTCTCTGGCCAGGGGTCCGCCCCTGCTGCTTCCGTCTTGGATAGTGATGAGGCAAGTAACTGACAGGGGCTCATGCGCGCTTCGCTCCGCTGGGCTCCCAGTGGTTCTCCGACACAGCGCTCTATCCGCCTCCGGGGTAATCAGTCCGTCGTGACCATTCCTTTCTCCTAGCGCTCGGCGGCCATCTTGGATTCTCGTCAGCGCCGGCGTCGATATTTTACTCACAGATTTCTCCAGATCTGGTTAGTACAATGTTTCGCAACTTCAGGAGGTCATAGCTGCAGTTGTCGGCTCTCATTTGATGCAACTGCACGGCGCCTCGTTAGCAGGTATCCGCAGGATTTTGAAGGATTCTGCCGGCGGCCCGGGAGCTCAAAAGGATCACGACTCCATTTTGAGTCCGTTGGCCACGCCCCCCGTGTTCACTGTTTTGAGTTTCCAATATGTCCAATCGTTTGATTCTGTGCAGTTGGTTCTGTGACACAAATATATAATCCAGTGTTGATTTCAAGATTCCATTCGACCAGGTAAACTTTCCTGTGATATCTCCTATGGTCTGACTGTTCAGTAAGTGGAAATTCCGTGTTTCCATTAAGTTTGCCCATAAGATTCTGTTCGACATAATCTGTGTCTGAGATCCTGCCTGGTTTGTTTTTGGCAATTCCCCTCTGTTAACAGTTTAATGTTGAGATCACCACAAATCAATATTAACGAATTAAACTCACGATTTTGCATGTCATCAATGAGTGTCCCTATGCAAACAAATAGACCCGTTGTATTGATCTTTTTTGGATTCCAATATATATTTATAACTAAAATGTTATGGAATTCAATTGTCTGGGAATCTTCTTTTAGGATCGTCCATTGTACATACCTATTTGGGTTCCCACTACTGGTTATTACCAAGTTGCTGTTGTTTCTGACCATAGTTAACAGCCCAGCATAAGGTCTTCCATTTTCTCATTTGCCTGCTGGATTTATTTTTGAGTCAAAGCCCTCACATATGGGACACGTCTGAAGCCATGTTTCCTGTAGACAGAATATATCTGCCTCCTTTATTGATTCCAAGGAGTTGTTAAACATGTGCTTAAATCCTCTTGTGTTCCATGTTATCAAGGCATTGATTCCCACGTCGTTGTTCTGTATTGCCTATTGGTTGTCCTCACCTACAAGTGATCTTGCTATCCAAGCCCAGTTTTCATCCTTTTGTTCCTTTTTTTTTCTCTTTTACATTCGGTTTCCTGCTCGTTGGTTGACACTCTTGGATTGTCAATTGTTACTTTGAAAGTTTTCATCTCGTTCTTGTTTCCTTTAAGTCCAAGTTCCAGTTTTTTTTCTGATTTCTTTTCTTGCATTCGTGAGTCGATCACTCTCTGTGTTATCTCGTAGTATCTAATGTTATATCCTTTTCTCTTTTTTTGTTTTATTTTTTCTGCAATTCTTTCTGATCTTAGATGCAAGACCCCCTGGTTGACCCAATCTTCGTGGACATATTCGACTATGGTGATGTCTTCAGACTTGACTCTCCCCAACCCATCTACAGAGTGCAGCAGCCTCATTACATTTGCTCTGTTTAAGTTGGTCTCTTTTCCCCTTTAAAAATACTTTACAACACTAGTTTTTTTTCGTGATCTATTGGATTTGTTCTTTTCACCTCCTTGTGTGTTTCCTTTTGTAAACCTATCAGTTGTTTTTCTGTTTTTTTTTTTTTGGATTCCATAAAACTTGCTTTGTTCTCACTTCGGAACTAACAGGTGACTTCCTTTTTTCCTCACTAGTGCTTTTGTAATTGTCTGTTTTTTTCCTCTTTTCAGATAGTGTGAGAAATGGAGTGAACAGATTTTCTTGTTCAAATGTCACTTTTCTCATCCCCTTTACTTCTCCCCTTCCGATGGTACTTTTGCCACTTTTTTCACCTTGGTGTCCTTTCTCCACATCTTCTCACTTCGTTTGGGTGTCACTTTTGTGCCTCTTTCCATGTTTACATCTGTTGATTCTTTCTGCCATCTTTTTCTTTCTATTTGTTGGATGAATTTGTTCCTTAATTCTAATACTTTCAGCTCTTCATGTAGCTGTCCTTCCATTTGAATTTGAGAGAATGTGTTGACCTTTCCCTTGCTCAGCTGTACAGATACTGCAACTGGCGTGGAGCAGAAGAGACCCGTCTGTCTACGTTTTCCTCCATTAACTGTTTTCCACATCAATAACTCCTTTCGTATTCCTGCTGATTCTTGTCTGTTATCTTTTAAGGCACTTCTTTGTTGGTTTGAGACGCACCGTCTTTCTGATTTGGTACATACCAGTCACTCCTATGGGCGACGTTGCTCTTTGCTTTCCAGGTCAAGTCCTTTTCCAATTGTTTCTTTAAAGTTACTGTTGGCTCTCTTGTTTCATCTACAGCATCATCTAGAACCCCCCTGTTCCTCATCTCCCACTTTACCAGTTTTTGTGAGGAGCTTTTTCGACGGTGTACAGAACTCATTTCCGACTTCTAAAAGTTCTGCATCTGTTAATTCGTAGATATCGACTTTGAACAAAGTACATTCTTTATTTGTTATCACAGACATATTACCTTCTACTTCATTTGGCCCATGATCAAGTTCAGAGAACAGCACAGAGTTCCTGATTTTGTTTTCAGGGGCTGCATTGTTTAATCCCACCCCTCAATTGCACGCGGCAGAACATTTAGTTCTTCCGTGCCTGTCACCTTTTTCGCTTTGATTTTCATAATTGCCGTTAATATTGAGTAGAGTTATTGCTTTCCCAATTTCAACCACACTTTTTTGCTACGCACCCCCTGATACTGTTACTTTCCCCAGTGTATTCACGATTTTCACTTTTACGGCCAAGATTTCTGCTGCTTCCATGTCTTCCCGGAATTCTGCCCTCGCCTTCACAGGTACGATCGCGCGTCAAGACAATCATCTCAGGATTTTACCAGAGTGCTTTGTTGTGTGTTGTTGTGTTTCTCTGGCATTTTCTCATGCATATTTATATCAGCTGTGCCGTTGACTCTTGCTTCTGTCAGTTTCACGCTGAGAACGGATTCTTGAGGCTCACATTCCATTGCTCCGGATTTCAATCTTGTGTTTGGGCGTCCCGCACCATGGTCATTTCTCGTCACCATCTCTTTTACTCCTCACTGTTGCCTTCATCGCCGATTCAGAGTAATGCCACAACTCGAAAGAGGACCGCGAGAGCTGCGAGAACCGGGAGACTGGAAGACTGGGACTCTCTCTGGGACTCTGCATGGCAATGCACGCCGTGAAGGGGTATTTGAGTCCAACACACTTCAGTTAATTAATGGTGTATGCAGTTGACAATTCCAACACTGAACACCAAACGCCAACACTGCTTTCCTCAGTCTGGTCTGGAAGTCTGGGACTCCCTGGGACTCTGCACAGCGCTGCGTGCTGTGAAGGGGTGTTTGAGTCCAACCCACTTCAGTTAATTAAAGGAGTATGCAGTGGACAATTTGAACGCTGAACACCAAACGACAAAACACTGTTTTCCTCAGTCTGCTCTGGAAGACTGGGACTCTCCGGGACTCTGCGTGGCGTGAAGGGGTATTTGAGTATACCCAGTTCAGTTAATTAAAGGTGTATGCAGCGGACAATTCCAACGCTGAACACCAAACGCAACACTGCTTACCTCAGTCTGCTTTGGAAGAGTGAGAGATTTCGGGACTCAGCGGGGCGCTGCACGCCGTGAAGGGGTATTTGAGTCCAGCCCACTTCAGTTTATTAAAGGTGTATGCAGCGGACAAGTCCAACGCTGAACACCAAACACCAACACTGCTTTCCTCAGTCTGCTCTGGAAGACTGGGACTCTCAGGGTCTCTGCCACTTCTAGACACTAGCAGCACAGTCTTCAAAGAAGAGATGAGTTACATAGCACTTACAAGTCTTCATACACTCACTGGTCTATTCTTAGTTAACTTTGATGCAAACAAAGTCAACGTTGACATTCCCTACATCCTAACATACAACGGACTTCATGCACTGCACACTCCACATGTGGATATGTACCCTTTACCTCAAAAAAGACAACTAGTACAAAAATAAACCATAGCAGACCTTCCCATAATACCTCTAAAAAGAAAAAAACAAATTCAGGACCTTAAAACCAAAGAAAGACCAACTTCTCTGGTCATTTTAAATTCAGCAACACAATTGGAGTACATTGCAAATGTAGCAATCAATCTTCTATTCCAATTGCCACCAATTGTGGACAATATTTACTAACATTGCTCAGAACAACTATGTTTACAAATCCTCATCCTGCACATAAAAGTGACTAACAGCCCTTACACTATTTACAGTGTCTCGGGGATAAAACAGGAATTGAACCACTGTGCAAGAAATGTTAAATTCACCATACACACAAAAGAGGATCTACAGGAATTCCTAATGTACTTACTAGAAGTACTAGAGACAGAACACATTCCTGTAAATGAAATCTGATAAATGTCATACACCTGGAAAAATACATGCAGTCTCTGCATCAATGTGTCACAAGAGAATGTCCCTTTTGAACTATTTGTGCATGTATCGTTACCAAATTGTAATGCAATTGCTTTCCACAATCATGGCATATTATACTCATTTTATAATTCAGATAACCTTTCAAACATACAAATAGATTCACACGTCCAGTATGCTTTTAAGATACAGGGTCTCATTACGTGTTTGGAGGTAGCCATGGTGCTAATAGCGCCATGGCTGCCTCCAAAATTGTGTCCAGGTTCTGTGAATGAGGAATTACCGGGTCATTCCTACCTTGGAGGACCCGGTAATTCCTCATTCACAAACCCAATACTCATTCCCATTTGACCCCCCAGACGTTCTGAGCGGGTCCCGCAAGGGAACCTCGTTATAGGACAGAATGGGTTTACCAGCACCGGCACCATTACCGGTGCCGGTAAACCCATTCCGCCAACCTCGTAATGAGGCCCACAATGCTTTTAAGATACAATGCAGATGCCACTAAAAATAACTCTAAACTCACTAACTCCACACACGCCCAAGTATCTCTTGGCAAGAAAACATTCACAACCGTAGCCGTACTATACCACACTGGTGCCACAACCACTTCAGGCCACTATACTGTGTATGTAGAAAAAGAAAGTGTTTGGTTTGAATGTAACAACACTTCCATTACTAAAACATGAAGGATACCAGCAAATCTAAAACATGCCTACTTAATATTCCTTAAACCCAAATTATTCATTACATTATGCTTTAAATACATATTTACAATGCTAGATAGTTAGAATATGCCAATGGTTGTCTAACTACTTTAAATATAAACAAATACACAAAACAAATCTTCCTTAATTACATTACACTTAAAAAACACCATCACCTATGTAATTACTTAGTACACCCATACTACCACTATACTACTTACAACACATACAAAATGTGTCTCACTTTCATACCTTTCTACAAGACGTACATTTTATTAACAGTAAATGCACATAATGGGTATTTGGATCTGTGTGATTCTTCTGTCACAGAAAAGTCTGTCTCGGAAAAGTTTGCATGAGAAATGTACGCACTTCAAAAGGTTTGTACTTTTCCCATGCGACCATACGCTGCAAACCCCTACATACCCACACCCGCACCCACACCAATGACACCCCCCACCCACACCCTCAACACACCCCCTACCCACACCCCCAACATAACCAAACCCTACTTATCTTTTCTTCACGCTGTGTCCCTGCAGCGCCAGTTCCCTTTCACATCCGTGATCGGCAACCGGCTCTGCAGAGTCTTTTTCTTTTCTTCTCTTTCTTTTTTCTTACGGGCAGCTGCAGGGGTTTCCCCCGCAACACCCCGCTCACTATACCGCACAGTATAGTGAGCGGGGTGTTGTGGGGGACACCCCCGCAGCTCCCATTTTTTTTCCTTTGTCCGGTGTGCAGCAGGGTTGTGCCCCTCATCCCTGCTCACTATACTGTATAGTATGATGAGCGGGGTGTTGCGGGAGACACCCCAACAGCCCCCGCAGTCTTTTTTTCTTTTTACTTACCTAAAATGCATGCCACCAAAGGTTAGAACTTTTGGTTTTCGATCCTTTGGTGGTATGCATTTTTCAGTCTTTTGGTAAAGTCAGACCTTTTTTTGGTCCTTTCGCACAGTTCTGGGTATTTTCAATCCATCTTGGATTTTTTCTCCATGACACATTGATTACAATAACCCTCATTACGGAGTTGCCGGTAAAACCCGTCAGTAGGCGGCGGAATACAAGGCAACCCTGTAACACTGTTTCCACTGCCTATCTTCCCGGAGCCCTCGGGATATCATGGCAGGCGGCGGAAACAGTAAATCTCCATTCCCGTGGAGTTCCATTGGACTCCATGCAAATAGCAACACTGAAGCACCGGCATTGTTGCTAACGGTGCTGGTGTTTCAGTGACACCCCTGCCGGTAGGGGCCTGAAAGCCCGACAGGTCAGGGCTGACGGGAGATCTGTGGCCCCTACCGGCATTGTTGTAGTTTGGCAATCCGGAAAGGGTGCTGGTACGTTGCTACTGGCACCCTTATTTCCAGACCGCCAAACTTATAATGAAGCCCAATATGTTCATACAACAGTGTCTCAAACACAAATGTTGTAGAAAACATAGTACATACAACTTATGAGGGTAAAAAAGTAAATGTATATCTAAAACATTAAGTATGCATATCTTCCATACCATGTTCTACAACTAACTATATTTTCTTTTCTTTATTGACAAAGAAACACAGAACAATCTGCCCACTGGCCATGGCCACAACAATATATATTGTTATTACTAATACTACTTTATCGACACTCTATGTGGCCATGGCCCGAACAATACTCCCTTGTTACCATGTTCAGCTAAGTGCACTATTGTAGCCATGGGCACTAGCCACATAGTTGCAATTATTCAACCCAAATTAGACATACTATTATGGCCATGGCCACAACAATATGTATTGTTATTACTACTACTACTATAGCCACACTCTATGTGGCCATGCCCCCAAACAATCGGCTCACTCGCCATGGCCACAATGATGTGTACTGCAACTTCCACTACTATACTCACACTCCAAAAGTACTACTCTGCCTCTAATCAGTGGTCACATAGTTAGAACTACATAACTATTAAGCCCAAAGTAAACATACTATTCTTACCATAGCCAGTGGACAGATTGTTCAATTCATGGAACCCAAAGTAAACATACTACTGAAAGCAAGCGTCCCCAAACAGCACGATCCTCCCCGCAATGAGAGACAATGAAGGACTCTCCCAAAATGGGAATAAGGCCAACACAGAGTGCGGGTGAGCGTAAATGGGAGTTTATCAATCAGAATTGGGCATGCAAAGAACTCTGCAAACTCCGAGAGCGCTCTGTCTGACAATAGCAAAGACAGGCGTATATATTTACAAAAAACGTCATCAAAACCTACATACTATAGGGGGCACAAGTTCATTGGGATTGGGTGGCGACGACTAACTATAGGTGCTGCTGCGGTGTGGTTGGTCTTGGCTGGAGGACGTCACTGGTCACCCTCGTGGGTTGGGCTGGGCCTGGCAGGTCGGCTTGAGTTCATCCGGGCGGTGTTGGTGTGCTGAGGCGGCCTGTGGCAGGGATGAATGCCTTTCCTGACTTGCTTGCCCTCTGCCATGCACCCCGCAGTCATTCAGTCATTTACAGTTCTATTCTCTTTAGTAAATCTTTCAATAGGTTAATGCAACACAGGAGGAATGCACCTTGTGAGGGGTCTGGAGATAATATATCGAGGCCTGGTTACTTGTGATCTGTTGACCGGGACCGTGGGTCGCGGGGCTAAGCTTCGGGGACTGGGGCGGATGGTACAGGTCTTTCTGTCTTGTTAGAAGTGGTTATAGATGTTTCGCTGTGTGTCGTCAAAGTGTTGGATGTCCTGATCACACAGGGCCATAAGTCGGAGACAGTCCGGTGGGTGGTGGGGTTTACAAGGGGGCGCTTGAGTTTAAACTAAGGTTTACTGCTATGCTGTAAATAATGCAGGTGGCTGGCCGCGGCCTTGGGTGCTGCAGTGGGGTTACAAGTCTTTGAAGCAGCTCCAGTCATGTCGGGGGAGGCGTGATGGCACAGAGCGGGGCTCTGTTCTCATGTCTTGGCAGTCTTCTGAGGGAGGGAGGGGGATACATCGAGACCTTGTACGCTTTCACAAAGGTATCTCCCTCGTGTGTTGCCAAATATAGGTAAAGACATCGCAAACATTTGAATACTTTCTATAATACTTATTTAAAATCACTTCAAAACATGCATTTAACCTTGGCTGGGTGTGTTTCCATTATACCCAGTCCGAGCACCATTTTTGTACATTATATTCTAGCAGCTACAGTGTTTTAGTTACATGCATATATATTTGCAGTAAATGAGGTAGTGGTTAGATCAGTGGAGTACATAGAAAACGATCCGCCCCTGTACGTGACGGTGGTAGCATATGAGGGGCTCAGACATTCACACATGATAAGTGCACTCTTGCGCATTCTTGACATGAGTTCATAGTATAGTTGCATCCGCTTTCTCGCGTACTCTAGCAGCGTTAGTTTTAGTTATGGCGCGAAACCATGTGAGGTAGGCTGCCCAGTGATACACGCAACGAACAGATCCCTGGAGCGTCCCTTTATCATTAGCATCCACCTGTAATGGTGCGGGCTCGCTATAGCTTATATCATGGGAGCATACTCTCTCATTTTAATACATTCTACAGGCGTGTATATTTTGTGGAAGAAAGAAATAATGCAAGAGGACTTGACATTCGTATATACATATATATGAAAAGACTGTCTGCCATCAGGGGACCATTTTGCTGTTCATTTCACTGTTCAGGCCTGCTGGCTGGGTCATGCTGATAGTGATGGTACACTGCGGGAGGTGAACTGTTACAATGTTAGCGTATTGCGCTAGCTCATGTCCGTCTTGTTCGTGGGAACGTGCTCGCAGCGGATCTGCCAGGGTGCTGTGGCAACAGGGATGTTCTCCAAGGGTGGGGGCCGCGCTACAGTGCGCTAAGCTCACACCATCTTTACCGGGCAGAGAATGGTTTTTGGGCCTAACTAAATTTGTGTTGTGATCAATACATGTGGGCATTCGATACATGTGGGCAATGTCTCCAGTGGGTGAGCCCTCCACCACCTGGGCCCGGGTGGCATGAGGGAACGCCCAATGGGCCATAGCCCTCACCTGGGGAAGAAACGCAGGCGAGAAGGGTCTCCTGGACCAGTCCTCCCCTACATTTCCCCCCTTTCGTTACTAAAGTAACGAATTCTTTAACTCCTCTATCCTCCTACACTCTGCTTCGTCCATCACCGCCTCATCCCATGCAGGAGTTCCTTTGATAGGCATCCATGCTCTGCACACCCCCCTTAAACTCTCACCCCTCCTGGCGTATTCATCTGGAGTACACGTAAGATATATGCACCCACCATCTCCTTCCAAATCTACCCACACTTCCTCGTACCATTCTAGTATGCGGGGCTCTTTGATGGTGGTGTGCCAAAGCTTATCTACAATATCCTTGTCATGGTACATGGGCACCAGTTGGTACCTTGGTGTGTTGTCTACCCCTGTTTGTACTTGTGCTTCTTGCACCGTTTTTATTGTACCGTGTGAGTTGCCCATTGTCACCATCATCATTGCACCATTTGGTACTGCGTTAGCACAGACTCGAAGACCCACCTGGCACAGGCAGAAAATCAATAGGAGGAACACCACAGCTGGCATCAAAAATTTCATCGTTGTTCCAAGCCATGAGGGGACCCAGGAGAAGAGGTTATCGAACCATGTACTATCTTCTGCTCCGCCTTCCATCTTCATTTTTTCTCCTAGGTTGTGGACTGCTTCGATCACATGGGACAGGGAGCCGTTTTCTGCGTCTTCAGAAGGTACGAAAGTGCAGCAGGCACTTCCTATTTTTCGGCAAACACCGCCGTCCATCGCCGTCAACAGGTCCAGGACATACCTGTTTTGCATGGTCATCAGTCGCAAGGCTCTTAGTTCGACCTTTATTATGTTAAACCCTTCTTCGGTGTCGTTCGCCAGCTGAATTAATTCCCAGCGTGTTATCTGGAGCCATTTTGCGTTAGCCCTTGCTTGGACACTTGATACGAGCGAGGCAAAGAATGTTTCTGCTGAGCTGAATAATCGATATTTGTCTGGGATCTGGGCCAATAGTTCTGATGATGCCGTCGATATAGAGTTTGATGCTCGTCTGTTGCGGGTCAGCACCTCTTCCTTGCTTCCAGAAGATAGGACATACATTCGTGGTCCTGCAGTTGGTTGGCCCACACTCTGTTGTGTGCGTTCCTGTGCCCTTTTGCTTCCATCGATGTGGCTTTCTGGTATCACCATTAGAGCTGAGTGCAGAGTGGCCATTGAGCAGCTGCCACTCCACGACGGGGGGAGGTGTAGGTATGCCTGGTTTCCACATACCCAATACGTGTCCATAAGGGCCGCAGTCCCTTTCCTTAGGTCTGGGATAGTGAGGGTTTTGTTGCACTTCTTGTTCGTCTCCATGGACGTTCTCCCCTCTCCTTTGAAACATAGTTCATAGTCTATTTCATTCTGCAACTTGAAAGGCTTTTCGATGGGCGTGACCCAGGTTAGTTTTGAAATGTGTTCTCTCCATACGGGTGTGCATGTTTCTTCTATCCATTGCAATTTCTCCGGTGCCACACCCCTCAGTGCTTCAGCTTTACACATGACTTCTTCATTCTTCCACTTGTTATCAGAAAAAAGTGTTCCTTCGATTGCAAAAAATGGTTCTTTCAGACATACAACCCCTGATGGTTTTGGGTAGCACGTCTTCTCGTTCTGCAGCATTTGAAAAGTCACTTCATGTGCCTGGAAGGTGTTCTTAATTCTGCACAACGTGAGATGAAGGAGACATTGGGCATCTATAATCGGCAACTCTTTGGGTAACAGTCCTTTGGGTGTACCTGATGCGTGAGGGATGAGGGAGCAAACATAACAGCTCTCGTTTGTTGTTTGTTTAGCTGTGGCACTCATATCTGCGTACCACTTATTTGTTTGGTGGGGGTGTCGTGGGTCTTCCATCTTATCTAAGCCTAGCCCATAGTACTCATCATACCTCCTCCTTCCTGCTTCCCTCTTCCGTCTATTGTTCTTATTCCTCATATTCTTCCTGATTCCCTGGGCAAGAGACAAAATAGACCCCCCTTTCTCATTCCCGCCCCCCTTCACCCAGTCATCATATAATATTTCATGTGTTTCTCTCATTCTTTGATTCTCTATGGCCGTGGGGGCAGGTTGGCTGGTGGGGGTATTATACAACCAGGATATGGCAGAGGGGTTTCGGTCGTTTAAACTGTGAGCATTGTAATTAGGCATCTCAGGTGGGGACAGTGTGTTGTTTTGTCTTTCACTTTTTAGCTTTCCATCGTGTGAGATGACAACATTGGGTGACGTAGTATAGTAGCCCCACACAAGTTTAGTTCCATCCCATATCAAAAAATCACCTTCCCTTGTAGTTGCGTTGACACTTGCAGTTGTATTGGTTCCAATAGTTGCGTTGCTCCCTCCCCCCTCGTTCATCTCGATAGAGATGAACGCTATGAACCAGTATGTAACCAGACCAAATAATAATGTAAAAAACAATATAATGCACGCAGATAGTCCACATTCATACGAATATATACATTTCACAGTTAACCATTCTCTAATTCTAGTACATTTATCCGTTGCAGGCCGCCCGTTAGATGCCATGGAAGCTCCTGTTTTAAGATATAAAAGTGCATTGAGTGCATACATGTAAACATTTTTGTTGGCACCATCAGTGCCAATATACATGTGACGGGGAATGGAAGCGGGTGGGGATACGGGGAGGGGTATTCACAGACAAGGGTGTATACACGCTCATAGTTTGGCATTTCATTTAATATATGTTTATGATATATTCATACTCAACAAGATCAAAGTTTAAAACAAAATTTTCCCTTCTTTTTTTTTTTTTTTATCAGTTGTGCATTTCTTCAAATTCAGTACCAGCACATACATGCAAGTTCATATTCAGTCATTCTGCTCAGTTGCAGCGTTTGCTGTTGTCTGTGCCTCCCCATCTACCTCCTCTTGTACGTTGCTATATGCCTTCCGTACATCGGTCAAGTGCACCCAGTACCTCAACCCTTTGACCTTTACCGCCGTAGGCGTGCAAAATATTACTTCATATGGGCCATGGAATCGTGGTGCATTCCACCGACGCACAAAACCTCTGACATATATCCAGTCGCCTGGCATTAGCTGTAGTTGTTGCTCTGGCTCCGTGACAGCGCCTGTTACATTTCCCTCTTCTCTAGTGAAGGGTGGCGACAATTGCTTTGCTATCACGCGCGCTGCCCTTGTCAGTTTCTTTAAATAGTCTGTGAACTCATCTCCCAATATCGCGGCGCTTCTGTGAGCGTCTGAGTGTTCGTGCAGTGGTGAGTGTGCTGTGTTCATCCGTCTCCCAGTCACGATCTCGTGCGGGGACAAATGGTGGTCTTTGCTTGGCTGGTTTCGCAACTCAAATAGCGCAAGCGGTAGGCAGTAAATCCAATTCTTTTTTAATGAGAAGCATAGTTTTGATAACGTGCCTTTCAACAGTCCGCTCATCTTTTCCACTATGCCATTACTTTGAGGATGATAAATTGAGCATAATTTATGTTTTATTCCCAGCAATGTAGTCACTTCCTTAAACAGCTCATTCACAAAATGAGTGCCATTGTCTGAGCGGATCACGTCACAAATTCCCCAGCGTGGGAATACTTCCCTTACTAGGAACTTGGCGGCGCTCTTGGCATCGGGTCGCGCGCAGGGTCCTGCTTCCACCCACCTTGAAAATGGGCACACGACCACAATCATGTACCGTGCACCATTACACCTTTCCCCCATGTCTGCGTAATCTATGTGTAGTTCCTTGAATGGGCCAATGGGTTTAGGGATTGTTCCCCGGAGAGTGCGTAATGTCATCCCTGAATTGTATATTTGGCATGTTGTACATTCCATTGCCAATCGAGACACATGCTCCTGAAGACAGGGCACGAACCATTCTTCCTGTATTTCTGCTGCGATGTGTTGTTTGGTGTTATGTGCAGGGAAGTGTAGCTGTTGAAATGCAATCTCTAGTAGCTGAATTGGCATTACCACCTTCCCCGAGTTATTTTGCCTCCACAGTAGGTCTGTTCCTGACTTGCTGCACCCTCGCTTTGTCCACAAGAGTTTTTCCTCTGCACTGGCTCCTTCCTGTAATTCTATTATTTGTGGTATGGGCATGATATTGTATCCCTCTGGGGGCTCTTCGTTTGTTTTGTCCCTAAGCATGTACTCACCTGTGTCATTTTTCTGAAAATAGGAAGCCTCCTTGGCGGCCGCGTCCGCTGCCGCGTTCCCTAAAGACACAACATCTGTGTTGGACGTATGTGCTTGGCACTTTACTATTGCTACTGCAGTGGGGTTTTGCAGGGCCTCAATTAACTCTTTTAACAATTCTGCATGCTGTACAGGTGTTCCATCTGCCCTCCTAAAGCCCCTTCGCCCCCATCTTGCTAGTCCTCCATGTACTGTTGTTGTCCTGTAAGCTGAGTCTGTGTATATCGTCACTGCACAACCCTTTGCTGCATGTAGTGCTTCTATGAGTGCAATCAGTTCTGCTGCCTGCGCGGAGTAATGTGATGGGAGACGATATTGTACCAGTGTTTCATACTCACCGTCTTCTAACCTCACCACTGCCATGCCAACGTGTTTTTCTCCCGTGTCCGCGTCAATTGATGCGGACCCATCCACAAAGTACACTTCCCCTTCGCTTAGAGCGTTCTCACACACCACTGTCTCCTCCCCGCTTCCTCCTGTGTAGGTTGCGCAATCGTGGTTCTGCATGTCTTCGAGCGTGCATGCTTCTGTAATGAATGTGGCGGGGTTCACTGTCTTGCATCTCACTATATGGATGTTGGCACTGGACAGTATAACCTCGTAGGCGGTCGCCCGCTGTGTGGTCAGTGTGCTTTTTGATCTCTCAAGTATTGCAAATAGTGAATGTTCCACAAACAATGTCACAGGGCAACCCATTACTATTGTGGCACTTTTCTCAATCGCGAACGCGGCTGCAGCGAGTGATTGCTCGCACGCGAAATGGCCCTGCATCACGGCATCTAAAGTGCCACTATAGTAAGCCAATGGCTTGTGTCCTAAAGATGTTTTTTGTGTCAGGACTGCTGTCATCAGTGTTTCCTTGCAGTGTGAAAATAGGTAAAACTCGCGTCCATAATCAGGGTTTGCGAGTACTGGGGCGCTTGAAATCAACTCTTTTAGTGTTTGGAAGGAGGAACTCATCTCTTCTGTCCATTCCATCTTCCTGTTCTCCTGTTGGGCCACCTTTAATGCTTGTAATAAGGGCCTGGTGTATGCCGCATAATCTAATATCCATGCTCGGCAATAATTGCACATTCCCAAAAATGTCTGCATGTCTTTTACTGTTGTGGGTTCTTGTACTGATCTTATGGCTTCTACCCTGTCTGGTATTATTCTTTTCCCATCTCTTGAAATCAGCTGCCCTAGGTACAGGACCTCTGTCAGACAGTACTGTAGCTTTCCCTTGTCCACTTTGTACCCCTTGTTGGCCAGCAAGGTCAACAATGTTACGGAATCTGCTCTGCATGTCTCCTCGTTTCGTGCGCAAACTAGTAAATCGTCTACGTACTGAATAATGGTGCTCTCAACTGATAGGTTTCCTAGGTCTTCATGTAATACACGATTGAAGATGCTCGGGCTCTCGCAGTAACCCTGTGGTAATCTGCAATGCTCATACCTTTTACCCCCCAGTGTGAAGGCGGTAAGGTATCTACTCTCTTCAGCCAGGGGTATAGAGAAAAATGCATTTTTTAAGTCCACTACTGTGAAATGTGATGCCTCTTTCGGGATGCTGCATAGTATTGATGCGGGGTTCGGGACTAGAGGGAACTCTTTCTGAATTACATCATTGAGGGGGCGTAGGTCTTGTATCATCCTCCACGACCCCCCTTTTGCTTTTTTGATCGGATAAATGCAAGTGTTACATGGGGAATTTGAAGGCACTATTATCCCTTGTGCTAGTAGGGCATTTACTGTCTCTTTTATCCCTTCTTCAGCTTCACGAGACAGAGGATACTGTTTAACTCGTGGCAAAATTGCTCCTTGCTTTAGCTTTATTACCACAGGCTGTACCCCATGTAACAGTCCCACATCATGGGGGCCTGTCGTCCATAAGTTGTTTGGTACGAGCCTCATGTCGTCATCAAAAAACGACGGTGGTGCTCCTACCACTGTCATCAATTGGGCGGGAGTCTCCCTGGCTTGTATTAAAACATCACAGGGCATCGCTATTTCCATCACTATTTCGCCATCCCCTTCTGAGTCTGAGAAGAGATCCTCATCTGTTACCTCTCGCAGGGCGATGTTGGCGTTTGTGCATAGCACTGTGCGCCACTCACACCCTTCCTCATCCACTCCGATCACAGCTATTCTTTTTGCTGACACTTGCACAGCGTGCAAGTCTAACGATACCACTGATCCTGGTGCTGCGTTGGGGCATACTATGGGGCGGAAGAGGAACTCCGCCGGGATCCTCCAGTCCATGCTTCTCAGCTCGGGAATTATGAGGGCCAGAGTCTTCAGACCTTTGATAAACATTTCCTCATTTTGTGGCAGTCCTCGTATTTCCTGCGTGGTTGTGTGGGCTTGCACTACCAACATTGCACGCAAGGGGCATATCCCGGGTGTGGAACACACTATCCCTCTCTCGGTAAATGATATGGTCATGTTGAGTTTACTCAGGAGATCCCTCCCTAGCAAGTTAATTGGGGAATGTTCGTAATACAATAAGGGTGCCTTCACAGTCTTACCCCCCACTGTTACATCCAAAGCTTCTGTATAAGGAACTTCAACTACAGCCCCAGAGAACCCCTGCGTCTCTAACGTCCTGTTAGATAACGGGAATCGGCCCTCTCTAATACATGATTTCTCCGCTCCCGAATCAACCATGAATATAAATTGCTTGTCTCCTATCTGCGCCCCTACCAATGGTTCCTCTGCTGCATTGTAGGTGGTGGATAGAACTGGACACGCAAGTGTTCTCTGTGGGCTGTCCTATGCGGGGTATCTCGACGCCCCTCCCTCAGTAAAGACATTTCCGGAAACTATCGACATGCCGCTGTAAGGTGCTGGCGCGGGGGCCCCGTTTGCTGTTGTCGCGAAAGGGTTACCTGGCCTGTATTGCATACTGTCATTGTTTTGGGGGTGGTTCTGTGTCCTATACTGGTGTCCTCGTTGCTGGCCCGTGGTATCCTGGCCAGGGTTCCTTAGCTGCTGTTGTCCCATTGGGAGACCGTATGGGCTTCCCGGGTGTGGATGACCATAAGCCTCCCCCTCCTGGAACCCATTGTTTTGTCTACTTCTGCACTCCCTGGAGTAATGTCCCCATCTTCCACAGTTCCAGCAACTCCCTTGGGGGCCCCTGGGACCCTGCCATCCATTTCCTCCCATTCCTCCATACCCCTGTCCGCCTCCTCTCCGGCCCCTGTACCCACCTCGTCCCCCTCGAGGGGTCCACTCTTGCCACTGCGGGCTTCCACCTTGCTCTTGCTCAGTCCACTGCCGCTGCGCTGGTCCTGCCCAATTAGTTGCCACCCTTCCTTGGAGTGCTATCAGCCCCTCCTCCTCTTCATCTCCCTCCCTACTGTGTGGGAGCGCGGCTACTGCTGCTGCAACCTTCACTAACTTTGACTGTACTAACTTCGCCTCGTCTGCCAATCTTTTCTGCGCCACCTCCTTCTCCCTCTCCTTTATTCGTTTACAATGGTGTACTATTATGCTTTGAATTTCTGGCCATCCTTTTGCTTCAATACCTGCTATCTTGTCAAGCGCCTTCTGCACTTCCTTTGGGAGCCCTCTATTTATAATAAAATAAAATAAAGATGTCGATTGATACCAGGGCGTGCCCGTTTCTGCTCTCCACATCTCTTGGACCCGGAAAATATAATCCATAGCCTCTTCCCCGTCATTCATTGTACACTGCATCACTGACTGCAAGTCCGGTGTGTCTGGGAATGTTTCGCGTAAGGCATCCCACACCCTGGCACGCACCGTGTTAAATGATGCCCCATCATGGCGGTCACAGTCTAGCGTTACTCCCGGGAAACCGGCCTTACCCCATACCCTTTCAGCCTGGTCACCTACCGCTGATACGAGTAGACTTTTCACATCTCCTATGGCTAGGGGTACCCCGGCAGTATGTTTCTCAAAGGCATATATCCACTTACTTGCCCCTCCTGACAACGGGGGCAATAGCTTTAATAAATTGGCTTTATCCATCTGTGCCCATGGGATATAGTTAGGCCTCACTCCTCCCCTGTGTATCAACGGGAGCTGTAGCCTTCCTTTTGTCGTTCCGTCCGGACCTGTTTGAGCTGTTGATGTCCCCAGTGATGCCATTTTTCCCACTCTGTTCCTTAGTCGGCCCGTCCACTCATCATCCAGGGTTCTCAGCGAACACGTACCTTCCTCCCCCTCGCTTCCCCCTCCTATTGCCATACTCAACCTGTCACTTTCTTCTACCTCGTCCCTTATATCACACAGCAACTCCTCTCTAATTCCCCCCCGCCTTTCTTCACTTGCACCATCTCCCTCTCCGGGCCCTACTTCTATTATTCGCGTTGGTTCTTCCTCAATTCTGAACAAAATCTCGCCCTTTTTCCACCCCTCTTCAGGCTTTCTATTTTCACCTAGCGCTCTGGACGTACGCCCTGATCTAGTTGCATCTAGTGCTGTCCGTTCACATATGTCTTTTATCCTCGAGAGCTCATCCTTTGCTATTGTCAGTCTTGATTCTAAATCATCTGTGAGCTTCTCTATATCTACCCTTTGTGCGCCTGCCTGGGCTCGCTCCCTCGTGCTCTCGTATGGCGGAGGTGCCGTGGGCCGGAGGGGTGTGGTATCTCTCGGGGGAGGTATGTAAGTGGGATCACTGTACCCCTCTGCGGGCACAGGCTTCTTTATTATCGGGTACAAACTTATTACCTCTACTGGTGGCGCTACACTTGAGCTTTCTTTGACATCTCTTTGTATTAGCAGTGGATTGTCTGTGGTGGACGGGAGATCAGTATTTAGTACTGGTGTCTTAGGCGGTGGTATCTCTTCAAATTATCTCCAAAGATCTAATATTTCCCTCCTATTTTGCAGCTGCTTTCCTTTGTATTTTAGATAAATGCATGTGGCCACTGTATCCAGGACACTTTTATCAAACGACCCTCCCTCGGGCCAAATCTGAGGTAACCCCTCCCCCTTTAGCTCGGTCACTTATTGGTCATGATATTTTTTAATCCGCTCCACGTATCCCGGGAGATTCTTACAAATGTGTGATAAGGGTGTTTCAGCCCCCATCTCCGTGCCCTCCTAGTGCTGGTGTGCCTCGTGTGTTTGCAACTACAATGTAAATGTCGTATCAATATGATTCTTTATATTTTACTTCACATTCAACGTTGGGTCCCTTTGGGCTCTCCCCCTCCCTGTCTGCACAATACAAAACTGGCCGTACACAATATCTATTATGTTCTTTTTGAGGGGCACATACAAGAGCAACCCATCCTTTGGTTTAACAATGTCAGACTGGAAATCAAAAAGGTACTCACTCACTCCGCTATATTGGCGTTTCCTGAAGAAAGAAAAAACTTTTATCCGACCACACTTATTATGACCATTTAACTATTATGTACTTCTAATCGTTCACACATTCACAACGTCAAAATCTCTTCTAGCACATACGAGGTGCACACACCTCTTGGCACCATTCACCATTCAAGCTGCCCTCCCTTTCCTTCCTAGCCGGCTGTCCCTAATCGCCTTATTTGAGTATCTAGATGCGCATATATATATATATAGATATTAACCTGTTTTCCCCTCCTTCTAGTAGGACTTTGTTTCTCTTACTGTCTCCCCAAGTCTGTGCTAATCACAGTTCTTTATTCTCCCCCCTACCCTTAAGAAAAGGAAAAAAGTAATAGCGGTCACTAATGTACTCTCAGTGTCCCCTTTTGCTGAACACTTTTATTTTATACTCCACTTCTTCATATATTCCCAGTACTAGTTAAGATAGCACTATGCAGCGCCGCCTTCCACCCCCTTTCGGAGCTAGGTTCCCGTCACTTTTATCTCTTATTCACCTTTTGATCCTAATGGCCATATGCAAAGAAAAAGCAAGGAAAATTTAAGATGATCTTTAGTAGATCTGCGTACCCCCTCTTCGTTTCCTGTCCTACACTTCACTTCCCGCTCCCCTTAAGATCGCTCGCACTCAGTACTCACGTGCCCGTCTTGAACCGATACTCTCCGAAACTGGGTCCGTCCAGGCAGTGTCGCCGTCAGCTCTACAGTCAGCCCCGGCTCCGGCGAGCGGTACTCAAAGGGGATTTTTCAACCGGGATCCCGTACCCCCTCTCTATTGAGTGCGCACTTCTTAGTGTACCGGTCGCCGTTGGCGGGCAGCCTCCCGGAGCCGGCTCACCGTGCGTATCCCTTTTCGACCGGAGATTCTCGTGCCAAACGGGGACGGTTAGAAGGAGTTTAGGAAGAAATAAAAATCACGCTATCGGGGTCACCACTGAAAGCAAGCGTCCCCAAACAGCACGATCCTCCCCGCAATGAGAGACAATGAAGGACTCTCCCAAAATGGGAATAAGGCCAAGACAGAGTGCGGGTGAGCGTAAATGGGAGTTTATCAATCAGAATTGGGCATGCAAAGAACTCTGCAAACTCCGAGAGCGCTCTGTCTGACAATAGCAAAGACAGGCGTATATATTTACAAAAAACGTCATCAAAACCTACATACTATAGGGGGCACAAGTTCATTGGGATTGGGTGGCGACGACTAACTATAGGTGCTGCTGCGGTGTGGTTGGTCTTGGCTGGAGGATGTCACTGGTCACCCTCGTGGGTTGGGCTGGGCCTGGCAGGTCGGCTTGAGTTCATCCGGGCGGTGTTGGTGTGCTGAGGTGGCCTGTGGCAGGGATGAATGCCTTTCCTGACTTGCTTGCCCTCTGCCATGCACCCCGCAGTCATTCAGTCATTTACAGTTCTATTCTCTTTAGTAAATCTTTCAATAGGTTAATGCAACACAGGAGGAATGCACCTTGTGAGGGGTCTGGAGATAATATATCGAGGCCTGGTTACTTGTGATCTGTTGACCGGGACCGTGGGTCGCGGGGCTAAGCTTCGGGGACTGGGGCGGATGGTACAGGTCTTTCTGTCTTGTTAGAAGTGGTTATAGATGTTTCGCTGTGTGTCGTCAAAGTGTTGGATGTCCTGATCACACAGGGCCATAAGTCGGAGACAGTCCGGTGGGTGGTGGGGTTTACAAGGGGGCGCTTGAGTTTAAACTAAGGTTTACTGCTATGCTGTAAATAATGCAGGTGGCTGGCCGCGGCCTTGGGTGCTGCAGTGGGGTTACAAGTCTTTGAAGCAGCTCCAGTCAGGTCGGGGGAGGCGTGATGGCACAGAGCGGGGCTCTGTTCTCATGTCTTGGCAGTCTTCTGAGGGAGGGAGGGGGATACATCGAGACCTTGTACGCTTTCACAAAGGTATCTCCCTCGTGTGTTGCCAAATATAGGTAAAGACATCGCAAACATTTGAATACTTTCTATAATACTTATTTAAAATCACTTCAAAACATGCATTTAACCTTGGCTGGGTGTGTTTCCATTATACCCAGTCCGAGCACCATTTTTGTACATTATATTCTAGCAGCTACAGTGTTTTAGTTACATGCATATATATTTGCAGTAAATGAGGTAGTGGTTAGATCAGTGGAGTACATAGAAAACGATCCGCCCCTGTACGTGACGGTGGTAGCATATGAGGGGCTCAGACATTCACACATGATAAGTGCACTCTTGCGCATTCTTGACATGAGTTCATAGTATAGTTGCATCCGCTTTCTCGCGTACTCTAGCAGCGTTAGTTTTAGTTATGGCGCGAAACCATGTGAGGTAGGCTGCCCAGTGATACACGCAACGAACAGATCCCTGGAGCGTCCCTTTATCATTAGCATCCACCTGTAATGGTGCGGGCTCGCTATAGCTTATATCATGGGAGCATACTCTCTCATTTTAATACATTCTACAGGCGTGTATATTTTGTGGAAGAAAGAAATAATGCAAGAGGACTTGACATTCGTATATACATATATATGAAAAGACTGTCTGCCATCAGGGGACCATTTTGCTGTTCATTTCACTGTTCAGGCCTGCTGGCTGGGTCATGCTGATAGTGATGGTACACTGCGGGAGGTGAACTGTTACAATGTTAGCGTATTGCGCTAGCTCATGTCCGTCTTGTTCGTGGGAACGTGCTCGCAGCGGATCTGCCAGGGTGCTGCGGCAACAGGGATGTTCTCCAAGGGTGGGGGCCGCGCTACAGTGCGCTGAGCTCACACCATCTTTACCAGGCAGAGAATGGTTTTTGGGCCTAACTAAATTTGTGTTGTGATCAATACATGTGGGCATTCGATACATGTAGCCCTCACCTGGGGAAGAAACGCAGGCGAGAAGGGTCTCCTGGACCAGTCCTCCCCTACACTACTGTGGCCACAACAATATGTACTGTGACTACTACTACTACTAGTACTACTACACCCTCACTCCACAATTACTATTCTGCCTCTACCCAGCGTTCACATTGTTCAAATTGCATAACTATCAGACCCAATATAAGGCCAGATTGTTGAGGGTATTAAACCCAAAGAAAACATACTCTAGTAAACATGTCCTACACAAATTGGCTATAGCCAAAGTCACACTTACTAGTTCCATTTAGGGGTGTACTGAACGTCGGCTTCAAGTAAGATTTCAGCAGAATTTCGGCTAAAAATCAGTTATTCTGCTTGGGCCAAATGTTCCTAGAGAACTTACTCGAAGCCGAAGTTAAAAAAATCTTCAGTGTGAGAGAAGATAGCCAATCCTAGAAAGTAGGACAGTGGGAAAGCAGCAGTAGCCAGTAAGCTGCTAGCTTAGTGAATACTTCAAGCAGCACAAGGAAAAATACCCTGAGGCCGAGACCGGAAGAAGACGACAGAAGATAATGCCTGAGGAAAGACGGACGTCGAGGCAGCAGATCAGGTAAGTGTAACCGTTTTTTTTAACTATCTCATCTGTACACATACAAGGTTAATGGTCGCTCCTTAACTTACTGCAACAGTTGAATACTTCCACTTTAACACAATTTACTCATCCAGGTCTTCACAATTCAGCACATGCACCGTCACATAAACGCACATACACTGATAATAATAATAATAATAATAATAATAATAATAATGATAATAATAATAATAATTTGCCATTTATATAGCGCTACAAACCCTCAGGTTTCCCTCACACACACTAGTGTGTGCATACCTGCATTTGCACATATTACACACATGCAGATTCTCACACTGTTCACACTCAGACTCATACACATGCTGCCACATGTTTGCACACACCTTCACCTCTCACCCGTATATCCGCGGCACTCACCCTTCTCCTTAGGCTCACACTCTTACCACATGAACAGTTCCCAACTTTCCTGTAACTTGGTACAGTGCCTCTGATACTCCGTCTTCATAAAGGGTCATGTGCGAAAGATGAACGTGTGGTTAAAGCCAGGAAGTCCTGTTTCAGAGCCCAGAATGCACATGTCGGATCTGTGAAGCATGATGGTAGGCAGGTTCATACTACTCGGATCACTTGGGGCGTAGCGTTAACTTACAGTTGGGATAAGGGATTTTTTTTTGCCAGATCAGAGATCAGGGGGCAAACATCCAGTCCAATTCCAGCACTGTGTTTGGTTGACCAGAAACATTACCAGTACACACATAGGGAAAAGC
Source organism: Ambystoma mexicanum (assembly GCF_040938575.1). NCBI lineage: Eukaryota > Metazoa > Chordata > Amphibia > Caudata > Ambystomatidae > Ambystoma > Ambystoma mexicanum. The sequence continues at coordinate 926,064,607 of NC_090927.1, read as the reverse complement.
TACGTATTGGCATACTGCTGCCTAGGTTTTGAGGATCACTTTACATGACATCTGTGTGTTTTTATTTTTTATTTGTCAGCAGAATTCTGAATGGGTGTAGGCACAGGCCCTTGTTTAGAATGGGAAAAGCGAAGCCAAGTCCCAGAAAGCAACCTTTTGTTGGCAAAAAAGGCAGGACGGTCTGTGGGTGACAAGCAAGACTAAAATGGTGGTAAACTGATATTTTTTGTCAAATTTGACCACCAATTTTAAACAATTGCTCATATAATTGCTAAAAATCACACTATTCTCAAGGAATCGCGTTATATTTTTCTGACCTGACAGGCATAGCGGAACTACCAATGCTTGCTTTCCTTGCTACCCTTGCTTCTCTTTCCTTGGCACCCTGGCTAGCTTTCCTCGCCGCCTTTGCTAGCTTTCCTCGTCAGTCTTGCTAGCTTTCCACGCCACCCTTGCTTGCTTGCTTTCCTGCTGCTACACCTGCTTGCTTTCCTTGCTACACCTGCTTGCATTTCACAGTGAGGACCCTTTAGCTGCACTTCTAGCCCTGTTTGAGAGGTGGGATACAAATGCCAGTGTCAGCAGGGGCAGACTGGCCTGTAGGCTTTGGCACACTGGGCCTCTTGTGCGTGGTATTTCCACATTTTCCCATAGGAAAAGGGTTAAGCTTATCGAAAATGTGTAATATGGGGCCACTTTTAAAATTATTTCAGGGCCTCTTTTGGTTCCCAGTCCACCCCCGAGTTTGACACTAGCATTTCAAACCTTTGCTCTTACACTAAAAAAATACACAACAGCTGCAAAAATGGTCCATACAGACTAAGGGGAATGCATTTCCGTTTTTACACATTTACATGCGCATCAATGTGAATTTAGGATGCAAATAGAAATTTGTAGAAATGCCTGCTTATTTGTGCAAATGCTCAAATGGGGTTGAAAAGGGCATCTGAATGTGTGCATCCATGATGCGTGCATTCACATACTCTTTACTGTCTTGCAAAGCAATATTTCTCATGTGCTGGAAAATGTATTTAGAAAAACAACTATTTGTCTCACTATTCAGCTTCGGCCTAATAGTTTGGCTAACTATTCGGTATTCGGCCGAATACTAATTTCACTATTCGGTACACCCGTAGTTCCATTACATATGTATTAAACCCAAATTAAGCATTATTGTAGCATTTAACCTAACACCACCATTCTCAATTAATGTCCGCAATCACCTATTGCTGTCCATGTTGGCTGCGAACAGTAAAAATGTCAGTAAACATGGAGACAACCGCACAGCTATTTCTACCCACAATAACGCATGCGTTTCTCCTTTTCCCCTTCCTTCGCCCTCCCCAGACACTCTTTCATCCTCAAAATAACAAGAAATGTATTTTTCAGAACTTTTTGGTTCGGCGATGCCCACAGGCTACAGGAGCAGTTTGTGGCATCTGTAGAAACCGAATCAGGAAGCGAGTCTGTGGACGGAGGGAGATATCACTAATTTATTTTGCCCTCCAATTTGAGCATTTCTTTAAAAATCTACTGAGCAGATTTACATCACATTTACAAAAGTACGCTTTCAGGGCCAGGCTGCTGCTCCTCAAGCACTATATGTGAGCCTTTAATAAACTAATCTGCACTTAAAAGAATGGAGCGCCCAGGGTTTTTTTTCATGGATTTTATCATTTTCATGCAATACAAACTCAAAGGTGTGTGTTTCATTATTTATGATATAGGGCTTTGATACACAGCATTTATAGGTGGTCCCACCTAAATATAACACCTAAATATAATTCCTACGGATGCCACTGCAAAATGACAAAATATGAACCGCTTATAAGTGTCCTGCACAAACTTCCTTACCAAAAAACTCAGGATGAAAGTACATTGCTACTGGATATTTCCAGTTATTTAAATGGTCTTCAAATCTTCTATCAATGAAGAAATGCATATTGTATTCATTGGATTGCCTTTGGCTAACTTTTCCTTAATGCACGTAAAAAAATGTTAATTAGAAATCTTTACTGGTTTAGGAGTTCAAATCCAAAAGTAATGCAATCCCAAAATAATCCCTGACAAATCCCAAAGCAAGGCAATGCCCAAAGAATCCCTTAAAACTCCAAAACAATGTAATCCTTAAATAATCCCTTACACATTCAAAAACAATGCAATCCCCAAATAATACTTGAAGGCACTGAAGTAATGAATTTTAGGGATTGAAATCCAAAAACAATGTTAATTACGAATTCGAAACTTAAACAAGTATGGTTGAAAACACATACTATTGAAATGGGGCTTGAAAATGTGCAAAGTTCGAGCAGTTCAGCAATGAGAGGATATATAACTTCAAGAGGATCACTAGGATTTGCTGCCCAGTTTCAGAGAGTTGCATTTTAAATTGCAATACTGTTTTTAGATTGATATTCACTATTACAACAATAGGGATTACAACTCATTGGGTCTTAGTATACACGGAGGTATTTATGTAAATCATGAAAGTGGAGTAAGGTTAATTGGATATCATCTATATTAAGAAAATAATTAACAGAGTGTATTTTCATTTGTATTTATTGAAAGAAACAGAAGGAGGTTAAGCCAGAACCTGCACATGGCATAGAAGTATGGCTGTGGCAATCCCAGAACTGGGTGCTTTACAATTTGTAGACATGCAGGGATACATTGAAGATATTAACCAATGTTGTAAGTGGGTAGAAACCTACAAAGGTTAGAAGCAACCATGGGTTGAGAGAAAGATAGGCTCAATTCAGCCCAGTAAGCAGGGGAGCCTCCAGAACCATCCCAGTGAGCAAGAGAGTCAACAGCAGTCCAGAACCAGGCCAGGGAACGAGTGGGGTGGGGTGATACCTAGAATCAGCCGAGGAAGCTAGGGTGTGCAGCACACAGGCCCAGCCAATGGAGTAAGGGGTCAGGTGGGGATCTAGACCCAGCCCAGGGAGAAATGGGGTCAGCTGCCAAACCAGAAGTAACCCAGTGAGCAAACGGAGAGGGAATGCAAACCGTTGCCAGGGAGCAAGGGGTGGGGAGATGCAGACCCATCCCAGTGAGTAAAGGTGTAAAGAACCAGCTCAGAGAGCATGTGGAAGGATCAAGTGGTGTCCCAGAACCAGCATAGGGAGTCAGGTGGGCTCCCAAAACCAGCCCAGAGAGCAAGGGAGTCAGGTGCGGATCCTGAAGTAGCCAGCAAGAAAAAGGGCAAGAAGAGGCAGACCCAACCTAGAGAGAAAATGGGAGAAGGGATGAAGATCTCAGGGAGGGAGCAAAGAGGAGGGGGATGTAGAAACCAGACCAGGGAGCAAAGGGGATGGGGGACATTGACCCCTGCCCAGGGAGCAAAGGCGGGGCGATGCAGACCCCATTCCAGGGAAGAAAGGGGAAAGGGGAACGCAGATCCCAGCCCAGGGAGATATGGGCAAGGGGAGACACAGACCCCAGCCCAGGGAGCAAACCCAGGGAGTGAGGAGATCAGGCGAAGACCCAAAACCAGCAAAGGAAGGTGGGGAATAAGAAGTAGCCCAGGGAGAAAAGGAAGGGGAAGATACAGACCGAACTTAGGGAGCAAATGGGAGGGGGATGCAGACCCCAGCTCAGGGAACAAAGGGGAGGGAGAATGCAGAACCCAGCCCAGAAAGCAAAGGAGAGGGGGGACATACCCAAGTGCAGGGAGCAAAGGGGGGCATGCAGACCCCAGCCCAGAGAGCAAAGGAGGGGGGGTAAACCCAAGTCCAGGGAGCAAAGGGGGGCATGCAGACCCCATCCCAGCAAGTAAAGGGGGGTGCAGGCCCCAGCCCAGGGGGCAAAGAGGAGAGGGGATAGCAGATCCCAGCCAGAGAGATAAGGGGAGGGGGGAACAGTGTTTGTGCCCTCGCTGACTTACACGTGTAAAAATGAATAAAAACAGACACTCCCCGGACAGGGAATAAGGCACAAAAGAGCAGGCTGCGAGAGTTCAAGGAAAAGTTTATCGAGATCTCTGAGAACGCTCTGTATCAAGGTTACAACACATTTATATAAGCACAAACATATGATGCTACGTTAGACCCGGATTGGTCAGCCAGGGTGGTGTCTTAGGTGTGGGCATCATCTCTTCCTCCGGGTTGGTTGCTTGGTTGGCGGGAGGATTGACGTCAGACATCTGTGCTCCGGATGGGTGAAGGTCAGGTCGCTGTGAAACACGGTGGTCACTTTCTAAGCTAAGAAAATACATTCTAAATAATGCATGCACTAAATAATGGTTGATCAAAAGACCCTAGTAGTTTATCATGTCATTGTACAAATCACACAGGTATCTATATCATGAATAACATTTGGGTTACACAGGTCACAGGTTTAGGGGTCTTGACTGCTATAATACTCTCATTGAACTGTTGGGTTAGTCTCACAAGAATCTCAGGTATGTGGCATTTGTTAGTATTGGGCACGATACACTGCAGCAGGGGTCTAATGTTAGCTGGGGGTTGTTGGGTGGGCTGCATAGTATGGTCAGTGGTCTGGCACATGAAAGGAATATCTTGCAGGGACACAGGGTTAGAATGGCAATACGTTTCAACTGGCGAGGGTAAGAGGACAAGGACACTTGTGTGGAGATGGACGAGCTATGTGCTTGGCTCATGTTGGTTCACATGCAGGACAGTGATCTCAGAGGAAAAGAGATGTGTTACATTTATTATTTGTTGCAAGCATCTCCGGCTTCAGCGTGAGAATGGAGCTGTGGAGTTTTCCAGTCAGAGTGGGAACGAGGGTGGGGGCCATGTGCTCCGAGCTGCTGCAGCGGGAAGTGAGGCCTGGTCACCAAGATGGAGTCGAAAGGGGGTACAAAAAATGGATGCCCCGTGTCCTGCTCAGTGGTCCCATCTACGCAAATGTAACCCAAAGTTAACATCGCATAAGGGCGAGGGGCGTACCCACCACTGGAGGCACTTGGTCCGAGTTTTGTACTGAGAAGTGATGGCAAAGAGGGGCCTATTGGCCCCTCGCTCCCACACAACAGCCTGAGCCCAGGGTGCAAGGGACTCAGATGGGGACCCAGAATCAGCAATGGTAGTCAGGAGGGCACCCAAAACCCACCCAGAGAGCAAGAGAGTCAGGTAGGAATCCAGAAATAGCCTAGAGAGTAAAGGAAAGGCAGGATACAGACTCAACCTAACCTAGGAAGCAACTCAGAGGGGGATGCAGACTCCAGATCAGGGAGCAAAGGGGAGGTGGAACTCAGACCTCAGCCCATGGAGAAAAGGGGAGGGGAGACACAGACCCTAGCCCAGAGAGCAAATGGGATGGGGGACACAGACCACAGCCCACGGATCAAAGGGGGTACGCAGACCCCAGCCCTAGGAGAAAAGGGAAGGGGGAACGCAGAGCCAGCTCAGGAGCAAAGGGGAGGGTGGAGACTCAGAATCAGGCAAGGAGCAAGAGGGAGTGGGGGACCCTGCCACAACCAAGGAGCAAGGCAAAGGGGGGAAGAGACCTGAAACAGCTCAAGCAGCAAGGAACTTCCTCTGAACCAGGCCAGGGAGCATTTTCAATACAATACCTAAATATTTTTAAAAATAAGAGCATTTAGCATTTCTTAACTTGAGACTAGACATGCATATAGAAAAACAAGTTGGGTGCCTTCGCCATCATTTGGTAGATCCCGATATTATTTAGGAGTGTAAGTGCTTTTCGATACTCCGGGGCAGAGAGTTGTGCAAAGCCCATTTCCGTTTCTTTAACATGGATACATTCTAAAATGCAAAAAGGAAGAATCCTATTGAAATAGTTAGAAAAGAGCAAGCAAAAACATCTAACCAACATGCAGATCTTGAAAGGGAGTGTTCAACAAGCATTGTGACTTAGTTGCTCAAGATGTGCCTGACACAGGAATAGTTGGGTGAAAGGAAGCACAGTAGATAATTTGCACTGTACAGTCTCCAACTAAATATACATAACATGTGCACTCTGAGCGACATGTATGTACCTTTCGCAGCTTCTTGTCTATGACAATCCAATGTTAATCTTCCCTTTTCTAAGAGAACAAAAACTCTGATTGAGCTGGCACCACAATTTCGTTCAAAATTACTGCTAATTATTTTCATTTGTTTGTTAAACTGTATGAATGTCATGAAGTTCTGTTGCCAGTCCTGCACTAAGGGATAGAAGTACAATTTGCAAACTTTTCTTGGGCACTATCCCAGAAATTGGATGGACATCTTGTGTGATTTACAGACATTTGTTTCTCAAAACACTTACGCTTCTCTGTATTTTTTTCAACATTTCTTTAATAAATTTCAAACCACAATGTTATTTTCAAAATAATGAAATTAAGTTTGAACAAGCTCTCATTTTCTCAAAAAAAAACATTTTTATCCAAAAACACAGGCAAACTTTCATTTCCAATGCATTTTGGTCTATTTAGACCATTTTCAGGTGTCGTGATATATTAAAAATAGATTAAGATAACTGTAATTGCATTCATTGGTATTGATCTCTAGATGTTCAATACTTATATTTTCAAATTGACAAAATGTGTATTTTCCCACCCGTCTGTTCTTTTGAATTGAAATATATGAAACAATAAAACAAAAATAACGTTTCCAATATTTGTAAATTGTCTATCAAACGTGCAAGTGAACAATTTAGTTGGTTTTTAAAAAGCAGTTGAGATCATACTTGTGGTATCAAGTTCTTCTGCAATTTATGTGAGTGCTGCTAGTGGCTTTTATTAAACACCAATGGTGTAAAACACTATTATTGGTCAGGGACGTCATTTAAGGGGTGGCCAGGGGTCGCAACTGCGGCCCTTGGGTCTCCCTTGCTACCCCTTTGGTCTTCCTTGCTACCCCTAAAACATTCATTAAAAAAGGGTATTTTTGAAAAAAAAAAATTTTTAACTCAAGCTCCTGGGCTCTGGCCAGCGCCATGTGGCTCTTTGCTTCTAGAGAGGCAGGTTTAGTTGTTCAGGCCTCTTAACAAAATTAACAGGGGTTCCACAAGTCTAACACTTTCAGCAGTGACCCTAAATAAGAAAGAATAGGAATACCAAATAATGTGTCTTTCTGGAATTGTATACAAAAATTGTAGACTCATTAAAGGTTTATTTCGGGCACACTTCAGGAGGTGAGTCATTGATTTAGTCTGTTCTTAAACAACTCAACTCAGCATTTCATCCTGCTGAGGTCGATAAATGAGTACGAACACAGGTTGGGTGATATTGTATGTATATTTTTTCTATATAGAGCGCTTAAGCGTAAGTGCTATATAATAACACATCATTATCATTTGGCCATGGACGTCTGCTTGCATTCACTTTAAGTTGGTAATATGGGCCTATCCACACTGATCTTAACAATACATATGGCGATCCATTATTGTATGAAATGTATATCACATTATAGTGATATCGTAACCATATTTTTCTTAGTGTACTTAGGAATGATGCCACTTCCTGTTTTGTCAAGGCGTGAAAGGTTGTGTTCCATCGCTTCTTGCAATATCACTCCGGGGTGGGATCAAATGACATCACTTCCTGTGATGTCATCAGAGGTCAAGGGTTGTGTGATGTCACTTCCGCTACCCCTGGCATTTTGGTGAAATTTACGTCACTGTTATTGGTATAGGGCTTCGTTAAATAATTTCCCGATAAATACTTCTGCATAGTTTCGAGCTAGATCTCTTACACTTTTCTGGAGCTCTGTGGTCTCCCTCTGCGGTGATCGGTTGTGAACAAGGTGATTGGAACAAGAGCAATCAACCAACGGTAGTCGGGGTAATGGCCTGCGGTCTTTGGCAGCATTTTGTAAGGTATTGTAGTAATATTTTATAGCGCAAACAGGGCCACAGATGGCTTCTTGTCACTAAAGATTCAGTTTAATACCATGCAATTTGAAGAAGGGAAACTGAATATAGCATAAAGAGTGGCAGACCTCAGGAAGCTAGAAATCAGCGATTATTTCTGAGTTACACCATCATACTCCATGTGAGCAAAGATTGTACTTGTCAAAATGGATGACAGAAAACAGCAGAGATGCAGATACGCAGTTCCAGCGCTGAAATCAAAACCAGCCCCTCAATGATGTAATCATATCTTCTTCTTCTAAATTACCGAATGCGTGGGCGGACCCACGCAGGCGCTTCCCCATCCAATAGGATGATGTGCACCAACCTACCAATCAACACATAGCCCACATAAACTCACAACTCCTCCCACCACCCCGTCTGTCTCACAAAATCCAGCAACACACTGCTCCACCTCCTGCCTCTCACCCCGTCACCTCCCAGCAAAGCCTTCCCACTCATCTCAGCCACACCCAGCACAGACAACCGAACCCTCATCAATTCTCTCTCCACAACATGTCTCTCACACCTAAGCAAAAAAATGTCCGACAGTCTCAGGCACCCCACACACTGCACAGTCCCTCGGTTCAACAAAGCACAAATACACAATGCCTCAATTTCCAAGGTTGCCCATTTTTCAAGTTTTTCTATGTAAATTAGGTAGAAATGCAACAGTACCTCGGAGTAAAGGTTACCCTTAATGAAAATCTATAAACTTGCCAAAGCACTGTAAAAAGAATATATATACATAAACTTATCACCCAAGCAAAGTTGCTACTTAGTCATCAACCTCAGAAGCATGCAAGGCTGAGTTGAACTTTCCCGCAATTCCAAACTGAGACCTGCAGTTCAGATTGCAGCAGCGAGCAGTCCACCTGCTGAGATGTATTACCTTTAAAAGTGATAACAATTAAAACAGCATGACTGTTTATGCAGTCTAAATCCATTATTCTCTCAAGAGATGGTCCTATCCTAATCAGAGATGTTCATATACTTATTTGCAGTTGAACTTTTTATTTGACAAAACAATCCAAAATAAATTCTCCAACCTAAGACAAAAAATCCTCTCTTGTAAACAATCCAAAATAAATACTAAAGAAATGCCCAAAAAAATAAAACTCGAAAACAAGTCAAAAGTAATCCAAAAACAAGCCGACAAAGTGGATTTCGTTTTTACTATCGAGTTGCATACATGGCAACATTCTGCAGCACATGGAACGAAGATTTTGTTACCAAAAGAAGGAGACTGGAATGAATACTCCAATTGGATTGCATTGGGGTTACAATTAGAGGGAGTAAGCACAAAATAGAAACTTTTTCAAATGAAAAATTCGGGAGTGTCCCGCCTAAATCGGGAGGGTTGGCATTGGCCACCCTATGTGGTAGAAAGTAGCCACAAGCAAAGTGAAGAAAAATCGGCAACCCACTTTAAGAAGCAATAACAGACGTTAAAGTCCGGTCGCTGTTTAAGGATTAGAACAATTAAAAGGGATGCTGTTTCGTTCGACATTACCGTTTATCAAAAACGAAGGCCTCATGTTCGATAAACCGTTTTCTATTTCTATTCCTGGCAGGTGGAAGGATCAGCTAGCCTCTGCGAGTGACACTTTACAGAAATGCTTTCTTCACAAGAGAACTAGCATAACTCCTGCCAGGCTAGTTTTCCAATACACATGCAACATTGCCAATGGAGCTAAACACCATTGTGACGTAAAGTCGGGTTCTTACCACTTAAGGACAAAGAGATGCGAGTGCCGTCCTTGCCTCACCTCACATGGCGCAGCGCGAGCCAGTTTAGGTGGCCGGAAGTGGCTCTGAAAGGAGACCTCTCGCTGGAGGAAAGGGGAAACAACCATGCGCTCTGGCAGACACTGCTTCATGCTGGTCTTGACGTTGTTAGTCCATCCCATCTCCCGCGAGGTTGTCTTGGAACAGTTTAGTGAAGGTGAGACATAGGAACAGAGGAGAGTCTAGTGAGACATAGGAGAGGAGGTTGGACACGTTGCCGAACTACTACGAAGTGAGTGTTGCTCGACCGTTGTTGGCAACTAGTTTTCGAAGCTCATCCCCATAGCTGAGAGGTGCTATATTGTTTACTCTGAGTGTTCATTCTTTTAAAATGTCTAGGAGTGGGCGCTCATTTGCATATTTAATGACAACACAAGAAAAAGTGACAACTTGAAAGTTGATTCCGTGACATCACAGGAAGTGACATCACAAACTTGCATCAAAATCCAGGAAATAAATGTAAACTGAATACAATAATACAGAAGCTGCAAAAAAGCACCTATTAGGCAGTTTAGCATGTGCACTAAGGCCCAAGAGATATATCGTAATTGCTCAACATAACATTGAGCATTAATGATCAGTTTACTTACTATTAATTTTCAGTACTCCTCGTCCTACTATTCTTCGGCCCAGTAGTTACCTTTGAGGCCTCACTTCCCCATCAGTAACCCTTTCCAAACTGTTTCTTTTCGTTGGTCATTTCCCCCTAAGGGGACACCCCCCCTCGTTTGTCCATGAGCCTCCTGTTTTTTGTTATTGTGCTCGGTCATGGAATCCGAAAATCTGTACTGGGACAAGGAAGAGTAGGACTAGGAGTATCGTAGATTACCACCAGTAAGTAATCCAATCATTACCTCTACATCCCTCTTTCTCATCCCAGTACTTAACTTTGAGATTTACCAAAGACGACTTGGTGGGTGGGGTGTCGTGGGGGAGGCAGTGCCAGATTAAACACTGTGGAGGCCCCTAGGCAGTCGAAATGCCACCCCACCTCGCAAATGATTTTTAATACGTTTTTCATTATGTACACTGCTTTCTTTTGATCCATTGTCACGGGGCACCTAAAAGGAGTAGTGCCCATCGGCCGGCACCTACTTGGTCGAATGGATAATCCGGCACTGTGGGGGGCAAAGGAGGCTTTGAAAAACCATCAGTAGCATTGTAGGCTATTTGCATCAAATATCCTGCAATGCCACTGCCACCATTTTTATTGTATACCACAGCCAAACAAGATTCAGGGAGCTCCAGATTGTAACATCCCCAGACCAAAAGTGGTTCATTTGGGCCCATTCACATTCAATCTGCAATGCCTAATACACGTGTTAGAGCTGGCCCAAGTGGCTGCACTGTATATTCCTTGTAGGGACGCCCTCTGTATGTTGGCGCATGAGTTAGCTACCCCTTTGTGTATCTACCCTGAATAAGTCTACTAGGTTGTTGGTCTGCCTTTTTGTAGGCCACAAGGATGACAGTCCTGATACACCTACTGATTGATGTGGAGGCATTCCTACAGGAACCTCCCCATTAAAATGTCACTAACATATTACCGGTCTTCCTGATGGATTCTGTTCAGTTCAGATATTGCAGTACTGCTGTTTTGACATCTTGGCAGTCTCACACCGAGTGCTCCAGATAAGATTTTGAAGTGAGTTTTTTACTCCCTATTTTTAATTCGGGAGTCTAATTCCCAATGGGAGTATTTTATAAGCAGGTACTAATATGTTCTAACTGGGAAATGGAATTGTTTTTGTAATAATTATTTTCTTGCATCTAGTTATTCATACACATTGAATGATACAGCTTTACTCCTTCTGATCAGGCAGTAATAATATCAATTTCTTCCTGTGATACTAGTGCACTGCTGGTCCAAACATATAAGTGGAGCTGTGTGAGTGAAAGCATGGGCTGAAGGTCATATGTGTTTGTTTCACATTTTTTGAGGAGTATGTTTACTCCCTGATTTTATTTTTTCAGAGTATTTGCCTATTTTCATGGAGTAAGAGTAGCCGATATACCCCTTATCTGTAGGACTGGTCCCTCCCTCTCCTTGGGATTTTGGATCCTGAAAGAAAGCTGGCAATACTATCTGCTGGGATCTATCAAACTTTAAGTCTACCTTGGGAACAAAGACCGGGTCACACCCTAAAATGAGTGCCTCTTCCCTCATTTTCAAGAAGAAGATCTGCATAAGAGTGCTAATCTGCCCCAGTCTCCTGGTTTAAGGGAGTGACAAATGAAGGTGATATACCCTAATAGGGGATTGACAATTATATCATGGAACTCTAGAGGCTACAGGTCATTCTTAGGTAATGCAGAGACATTGCTGATACTGAATAAGACGTCCTGCTTCTGCCTGAACTTGGCTGTGCGAGGATTGGGTATTAGATGGTGATACAATAATGCATAGATTGGCCAATCTGCCGATAACAGGAAGACCTAAAGGGGGGCCTATGCATAGGGGCAAAAACTTGGCTCAACCTGGCGGAATATACGGAGGGTCCCCGAAATTAGAACTTCTTAGCGGCCACGATTGATAACCCTATGACAGATCTACACCTATATTGGTAGCAACGCTATACAAACCCACTGGTGGGGCCATGACTTTGGAAACCAAAGATACTCTTATTAGAACTCTCTGATCATGGCAAGCCACGAATAAGGGTGGGGTGGTGTTGATAGCCAGGGATTTTAATGTGGATTGTGGTGATCTTGCATGGGGTACTCAGTTGGCAAAGGGGGCTGGAATGCCACCATCCAGTGTGAAGGGTACCCAGAGGGCCAAAGCATGGCTGAGAACATTTGCAGAATTTGATCTGACCGCTATTTACCCGCGGTCCGGGGTAAAGAACACCACTTGTACAAACAGTAAATCCTCCTCAAGGATTGACTTTATATTTGCGAATAAGCAGGTTGAGTCTAATTGTTTGAAGTTAGAGTTAATGGACACCAATGTCAGTGACCATGCAATGCTTAGTGTCAAACTATATGAAAACATTCTTAAACCTAAAATAATCTTGAGAAATATTGTAGAGGTCAACTCTGGTGGTAACCGTCTACGCTGGACTCAAAAGGCAATGGCCAGATTCAGTGCTCTCCTGAGGACCCAATTGGTGGTAAAATAAGGGGAGAGGGTACAAGAAAGCATCGCTGAAGTGGTCTGCCGAGTAGCAGCTGAGGCAGCTACCTGTAAGCAAGGGGTGTCCAAGAAGGTTCCACGACCAATTCAGCAGTACGAACCCTTATTGCTAGGAAGAAGAAAGAGAAGAACTCGGCTATTAGGAAATTAAGAAAAAACTTTAAAGCGTCTCCAATAATCCTAATAGAGTCTTTAACGGTTGTAAGAAACAATTATAAATCCTGGCTCCGTAACCACAGAGAGTTCCCAGAAGATGAGGAGTGGAAACATCTGAATAGATTAATAAGAACTAATGACTAAAAAAAGTTCTGCCACTGGCTAGGGAAGGCCCAGGGACGGCTGGGGTCAAAGAAGGAGATGGTCACGGTTAAGGAGGACAACTGGACGGAGTATATTAAAAAATGCTTTTGTGGCCCTGAAAAGACGGTTCAGGTCACACAGGGCTCCCACAATAGTAAACTGGGTATTTTTTTAAAACAACTGACCTAGTGGCGAAAATTAAGAAATTAAAACCATCTAGCGCCACGGGTCCAGATGACTTAAAGAATCTGACCTTGAAAAGCGATCCTGAACTATGGGCCAGCACGTTAAGACAGATATTCCTCCAGATATGTCATACTGAGGAAATCCCAGAGACTTGGAAGGACGCCATCCTGATCCCCGTTTTTAAAAAAGGGCAGAGAGAACGGCCGGAAAACTATCGACTCTTAGACCAGTTATTGGTTCAGGGAATTAGACTCCAGAGTAATAAACTATATGGATAAGATTGGGATCACACAAATTCCGAAAACACGGCTCGAATTTAATCTGGCCAAAATCAGTGACAAGGCAAGGACGGATGACATAGACTCAGCACTAACCCATCTTGGTACTCTAAAGAAATTCAGCGAATATGTCAGCCAATCCTTTGGCAAAGACAGTCCCAGGCTGTATCTGACAAGGAAGCGATACCCGGCAATGACCAGGTTTATTCTGTCAGTGAGGCTCCAAACAATCAAGGTGTTGAAAAATACAGGTGTATGGAGGAGTATTCCACGACCGCTTAGGCTCTGCAAACTCTGTGGGAGAACTATTGAGTTTGCTAGACATTTGTTAACACAATGCAATGAACTAGAAGTAGTCTATATGCAGGCGTACGAAAAATACAGCAACCCAAATTCTGACACCTGAGCGATATGTTTGAAGCCAAGTCATCAGTTCTTAGTACTGCGGCCTTCCATTTGTGGGAGGTGGCAAGCAAAATGATAACAAAAGTTGATGGGGACAATTTTTAAGTTGTTTTAAGATTGCTCTTCATGGGGACATCTGTATGAATTGCATGTTTTTATCAATATAAATGTATTTTAAACTTGTATATTATGTAATTGTTTTGTTCATGTTAGTGCAAAAAGTATGCAAGTCATCTAACAACGCGCTATAATAAAATAAACAAAAATAATAAAAAATAAAAAAATGAAGGGATAGCAATCAAAAAGGTGGTCTTGACAGTCAACAGCCTTAAATCAATAGACTCTAAAGGTTCAAAGGGGATTCCTGCGACATATCAAGAACTAAGGGAGGATCACAGGAGGGTCACCTGACAGTTCCATTGCACGTGAGACCGTTATACTTTTCAGTAGTCTTGTTATCAGTCTCTCCCCTAGTTTCTTGCAGAGGCAAAGAGGGCCGTTGTTTGGGAGCTGTACCCTGCATTTTCCTGCCTGACCTTGTGTCGTGCTGGTGGCGCCGCCCCTCCAGAGAGATAGGAAGATGAGGGTGTAAATATAAAATCCAACGGGCCACCCTTGCGGGAAGCACGTCAAGTCAAAGGGTACCGCTGTTTGGGAGCTGTTCTGGAAAGCTGCCAGGGGTTGCCCAATCCAACTTAATAAGCTTGTGGTGCCCGGACACACCGAGTAGTGGCCTAAGGAGATCTTGCATTGAGCCACACCGTGAAGCTCAACAGGTGCGCGCGAGTGGTGAGTGATCTTTCGAGCACCACCCTTTTGCTGCAGTATTTACGTAAGTGGCTTCGAGCATTAAGGTACGTTGAGATGATCAATTGAGGGGGAAGTATTCACAGAGCCCGGGTGCCTTGGATTTAATATTGTTCATTCTGATTAGCTTAAAAAATATGTGACTACTGTTTGTTATAAACCGGCAAGCAGCTCACTAGTCTTCAGTTGAGACAAGGGCTCTGTAATAACATTGTAACATTGTGATACAAGCCCCTTAAGAGCTACGCCAGGGTTCATTAAGAGCGTTGTGAGAAGCAGCTAAACAGCGATATATCAGCCTTGCAGTGGATACTGGTGCCGTTTGTATCCGTGGGTAACCAATTTTGTGGAGCAAGTTATGGTTCTGATAGGCAGCATATAAATTCAAACTACAGTTCACCCTCAGGCTGACCAGGGGCTGAAAATACAAAAATAACAAAAGAAATTCTGTAGTATTTGAATTTGCGCCTTTATTCAAATAAAACTTTTTAATAGAAATGTTTGAAACATATTTAAAAGTCTATGTTTTGTCAAAATATTTTGGAAATTGACTTTTTCTCTTTATGTCTAGTTCTTCTTTTACAAAACAGTCACTGGATTCTTTTTCAGTTGGTTTGTAAAATTAAACTTAGTTCTTCATTCACAAATCAGTCACTGTATTTCCATTTTTGTTCAGTTGGTTTGTAAGTGACGTTCCTTTCATTAGGTTGCTTTTCCATTGAGTTGGTTTCTAAAATTAATTCACAAATCAGTCATTATATTTCCATTTTTGTGCAATTGGTTTGTAAATGACGTTCCTTTCATTAGGTTGCTTTTCACATATGGTCAGTAGATATGTCCTTAGATTGCTGGATTGGGTTAAAGTTTGTAGCTTTGTTTCTAATCCTTGCTTGTTCAATGCAGTCACTGCTTTTTGACATTGATTGGCTTGGTTAGTTTAAAGGCACCTCAACACGTGTTTCCCCGTCTGAGTTTTGGGCGGTTCTTCAGGAGGTTCCTGCCTGTTTTTGCATTTTTGTATTAGTATAGCATGCGTTTTTGTTGCTCTCTCTATAGAATGTGGGATGCTGTTAGGTTTACGATGAGCCGTTTCTCTTAGTGCAAGTGTTTGAAATAGGTGCAGTTGCCTCGTATGAATCTTATTTGCTTTCCGCCTGTCTGTGTATTTATTTTTTTTAAATCTCTTAGTTTAACTTGAGTTTTTTGTTACGCTCTCTTAAACATGCAGGATGTTTTTTACATCCGTATCCTGGAAAGAAACCAAACGCTCGTTTTAGTCATGCTTCTATTGGGTAATTCAAATGAATGTAATTATGGTGGAATATATTCATCGCACGTTAACATTGTGAAAATGTTTTAAACAGGAAAGCGTTATTTACACATAGTCGTTACATTCATTCGAAATATATATTTGTGCGTTAATTCGTTTAGCAAAGAAAGTTAACAGTATTGCATTGTGAGAAGCCGAGAGGGAGAGATGGACTATGGGTGCCTCCTGAGCGATCGTGCATTCCCCGCTCTACATGCTGTTTATGGTTATAGTTTTTCTTTCCCCCTTGTGTTTCATATTCTTCAGATGTGTTTTAAACAGACATTTTTACTTTCAGGTCTTTTTAGGCATATTAAATTCACCAATTATTCTTAATCTTATAAGCTTCCATGTGATCTTGCCCACCCTGACAATGGAAACCACGTATGCGAATGCTAATCGCATATCTAAGTTCCTTGTACAGTTTATGTACTTGCTTGTCAACAGTCTTTCTACTTCAGATATATTTACATATTTTAGATATATTTTTAGTATTTTTAGTATTTCAGCATTTTTTTAGCAGTTGTGTTTATATAACTGAAATGCTGATCTAATTTAATTTTCACTTTTGCTCACTTTTGTAGTTTGCTGCTTTGTAACCTGTATCTTGCAATCTTTGCACGTTATACATACATATGCACTTTGAACCACGTGGACCATTTAATACTTAAGCACTCCAAGCACTTTTAAGAGGTTGCCCTAGGAGACAGAGGGGAGATAGTACAACCCTCCACTGAAGAACTAATAGTGTTCATCGGTCCCAGGCGCTGATCTTTGAATAACGGTTGCGTATCCTAGTATAGAGGACCAGCAAAACTTCTTTTGGGAATGTTGAAGCACAAAGCCATTTCGCCAATCTCGTCAGAGGTCGGGCCCAAAAATGGTTAATAAATTCTTCAAGCCAATTTATGAAGTAAAGTAGTTTTTTCAGAGACCAAATGTTTGTTACGTGACATCGATGGGGGCCCCCAATAACCGTCAAATCAAATTGTGTAGTTCAAGATGAGGGAATTGACGAACTAGGTGCAATAGAGCTGGCAGATGAGGGTGGTACTGCCTCTAGTGATGTCAGATTAATGCGTCTGAGGTGCACAAGGAGAGCGGGTAACAAGGACCCACTGGAAAATTCCTAGTAGGCAACAATTCCGGCCAGGCAGAGGTGAAAAACAATTGTATCCTAGTGCATAGCACTAAAACACTGGGTTCCCCAAATAGTAATGTTATCGAAGTATATTCCCTACCAGGGCAACTACAGGATCTTGCAAATGCAGAAATGGTTCTCCCTGCTACAACTACTGTTGAATATGAGGGGGTTTATATGATGGGGCTAGATGTACGGCTAGTAAAATTGACAATTTCTAAACAGATTTCATGTTTTATCAGGATCGCGCCTGAATCCCACTCCAAAATAGATTCTCTGCATGACAGGAGAGGATGAGGACTGTGAGGAAATGGCTCAGCAGAGTGGGACTCCTAATGTAATGAGATCTAAGTTAGTTGGGGATTGTGAGGTGGGTAAAATCAGCAATACCACAGAGCTGGTCAGTGAGAGTATTAGGAAAACAGTATCTAAAAATAGTGTGGCAAAACAAAAAAGCCTAAAAAGATCGACATTAAACTCAAGCTGTCAGCCGGAAGAACACCATGATCTGCAAAAATGTGGGTGCAAATGCAATCTGAGCAACAAATTAAAGGAAATATTAGGTGAGGTTGGAAAATTGAAAGAATTGGTACTTAAATTGTCTGATACTGTTACTGAACAGGGTATTAAACTGTCCAAGTTCCTAAATGAGTATGTTGCTACAAAGATTGAAACCATGCATGGGAGGGATGTAAAACGAGCACCAGCAAAGGTGCTGGCCCCAGCACCAAATAATGGTCAATAATATTGCTGGTGAGCATGTACAGTTAACAGCGAAGTCTTTGGGAATGTAGGAATGGGCTTTTTGATCACTGAAACCAAAAGCTGGCTCACCCTTAAAGAGTAGGTACACGCTTTGTCCATAAAGCAAGTTTATTGTACACACGGCGGGATGGGGTTAGATGACATCAAAGAGTCAAACTAGCCTGTCTCCCTGAACCACACAAAGAACACACATTTTATACAATTTGCACAGTTAAAACACTCCCAAAGTTTTTGTTACAGAGTCAACCCACCACAAATGATTGGTTAAACCTATACAATGTAACCATATTCTACATCATCGATTGAGTCTGCACACGCTGAAATTCTTCTTCTTTCTTGCTTCTGGATGGGTACCAATGCGAGGGGCGGCCTCACCTTTGTACGATTTCACGTCGGTCAAGTAAAGCCAAACTCGCCTACCTTGGACCTTTACAGCTGAAGGGGTTATATTCTCACAAAAGGGGCCATGGAACCTTGCCGCTTGTCACTTTCGGGTATAATTCTTCATTAAGATAAGATCTCCAACAAACATTTCGTGTGCTGATAAAAGTTCACATGGTCCGGTTGCTGAATTGTCTTCATCTGTGTTCTGAGACCAACCACCCTGTTGCTTGAGGTGATCTGGAATGAGAGAGATGCTAGAGGTCATATATGTCAAATATTCATTCAATTCATTACCTAACAGTTTTGCTGTGCTCTGGGCATCACTGTCAGAGATGCTCAGGTCCTAGGCGCAGGAGCGACGCAGTACCAACCACCCCCTCAATGGTTTCAGTGTCTGCAAGACAGAGCTTACACAGACCTCCTTAACCAGAGCGGGGAAGGAGGGTTAGGATCTCGATGAGTGGATAGGTAGAGGGATTTTAGGATAACCGGATCGAGGGTTGGGAAGAAGTTATGGATAGGACTGGGCATTTTAGGGTAAACGCTGTCTGCACACTTTACTCAAACCGGCTGATGGAACTGCCGTAACACCTCTACATGTAAAGGTGCTGCCACCCTCATCAGACCCCTTGAACAAACATGAAGGTGCCCTTTGAGCTCTACAGCAGCATGCCAGGATTAGCAACAAACAATTGTTGACATTAGCCCATTTGCATTTTCATGAACACAGTCACATGCACTAGCACACTTAGCTTTGCTTTAGTCCTTGGAGTCCTGTCCTGCAAAGGCTGTCAAGTCCTGTGCCACGTCCTTGCAGTCCGAGATTCAGGTTTGAATCAGGTTCAAACTAAAAGAAAACAAAGGGCAAGGATTAGCGTTTGTCTTACGTTCTGCTGGTCTCACACTCTCTCAAAAACTCTCTCACACACTCTCTCAACACGCATTCAGCGTTTTTAATATAAAATTCCAGGAATCTTAGGGTGCGCTGCTGCACGTGGGTTATCAAGCCCCAATGTTACTTTTTGCCCAAAAACACGGTCTTCCCTCAGACCGGGTGTCAGAGCGCGGTCTTTCCTCAGACCGGGTTCCCCAAGCTAGTGCTCCTTCGTCTCACGCGCCTTTCCGGCGCTTTTCCCATGAGACGAATGCACTCGAAACCATGCACACTTCCTTCAGTTAGCAGACACGACTTTCCCCGTGAATCCGCCCACTTAGCTTTTGCGTGATGCGCAGGGGCTCTGGAAGGGGTCGGGGTATGCCCCCTGCGCTTCCCCTAGGATCCCGGACTCTCCCTGGGCCGAGCAGCACTTATCTTGTGTCAGCGAGGGGCCGGATCGTGGTTCCTGTGGCTCAGGGCCCCTCGCGTATGGATTCCGGGGAGCTGCTGGGCTTACGTCCTCTCTCCTCGGTGTCTCGAGCACAAGCCCCGTGCCTTGGAGCTTGCGCATGCGCGTTCGTCGCGCACCACACCCAGCGCGGCTTCCCATTGGCTCACGGGCCCGTGAAGCCTGCTGGGAATTGTAGTTCCGGCGGGCTGAACGCTGGATCAGTCTGCAGAAAGGGCACAACAACCCTTTAAAGTACGGAAACCCTCTGGATCCGGGTTTCTTCATGGTCCCTGGCCCCACAGTCCCAATAGTACTGGGCCCAAGGCCAGTCTTACCCCTGAGGCCAGTCTTACCCCTGACAATCACTGTTAATAATACCAACTTGTTCTGAATGACAAAAGTTATTACGATCTCACCTTGACAGACAGGAGAATCCAATATGGAAGACCCAAATGCTGAAGATGAAAGCCCCCCTACATTGCCCTGCCCTTCCCGGCCGAAAATGAAATAAACCAGGGGAAAGGACACGACCGCCAGGGAAACCCTCTGGGGAAGAAAACCCTGGCCGAATCTGGGAACCGGTGGATTTGGGTGGCTGCGAAGCTGTGGTGTCTCCGATCACTGGCGATGGATGGTCGATGGGAAGGCTTCTTCTGAATGCACAAAGAAATACAGGAGATGAGAGAGGAATTTCTAAAAATGGAGGAAGTCAGAATAGTGTATAGAGAGGAGGAAGAGAGCTTCTCTCACCAGCAACGGCCGGAGTAAGGAATTTGAGGACCTGGCTTGTGGCACGGAAGTGAGGCTGACAGAAGACTGGATCTCTACAAAGGACAGAAGGGTAAGTACAGTGAGCAGGAAGGAAGGACTGATTCTCGATCTATAGAATGCACTTACTCTTAGAGGTTGCCAAGGGGAAGGCAAAGCCTGGAACTGCGATCTTGAATTGGGAAAGGAAGAAAGTATTTGGACGGTGGGTCTAAAAGCTCAAGGAACTTGAACAGAAGGGAGAGCCCACTGCGGTGATCTGGGAGGAGTGGAAAAAACAAGGTTAGTAATCAAGGGAAAGTTTGGTCTTGAAGGGATAGCAAGGTAAGAGAAAATCTAGAGGCGAACTCACGGAGCGTCTGTAACAACAGAGGCGACGCAAAGAGCTTTCGGCTTCAGTTCCGGATAAAGGATCACGTGAGCGATCTTCGGCGTCTCTGGAGGACGTGCAGAGACTGGACCGCTGCACTCCGCCCGGATATTGTAATGAGCATCCATCTTGGAAGTACCATTCCAAAGCATACGGCACAAGCGGTTACGAGACCAAAGAGACCAACGGCCGAAATGTGTAACAATCACTTCTATGCCTCGATGGAGGTGTAAGAGGTGTTTTCATTTGCCGTCTTGTCACTAGTTGGTGGGGGGTGAGGTGATGGTCCGAACCAGGCTGATTCTGTAGAGCATATAAAGCGAAGGGTAGCCAATACAGCCACCCCTTCTTCAGAGTCAGTTTTATCTTGGCTATCCTCTCTTTAAGGAGGCCATTTAGTCTCTCACATTCTGTTTGCTTGCGGGTGATAAGCAGAAGAAAGCTTGTGTTTTATATTTAATAAGAGCACTATCTGTTTGAACACTTCATTAACAAAATGCGGTCCGTTGTCGGATCTCAGCACTTCAAACACTCCCCATCTTAGAAAGACTTCACGTACTAAAAACTTTGCTCCGCTAGTTGCATCAGGGTGTGCACATGGACCTGGCGCGATACACCTAGAGAATGGACACACCACCACTATCAGATACCTGTAACCATTGCATACTTTCAGCATATCAACATAATCAATGTGTAAATGCTGAAAGGGACCATTCGGTCTAGGTATTACTCCACAGGTTTATCCAAGAAGGATCACATCTCCGAGCTGAGAAGGAATGCCCACTGGCTCCCCATTAAGCAGAGAATCATCTTCAAAATCCTCTCCCTACACAAATGTCTCTACGACCTTGCTCCCCTAACCTCTCCCAAAGAATATCCCGACCAGCCTCCTCCAGGCCTTCCAGATCTGCTTATACCAACGTGATCTCAATCCCTAAGACAAGCAGAGATCGTGCCAGTGGCACCAGCTTCCCAGCTTTAGCAGCCTCATGTTGGAATGCCCTTCCCACGCACCTCAGGGCGATCAACTCTCACCTGGCCTTCCACAAAGCCATCAAAACCAGGCTTTTTGTCTGACCCTCCTGCTTGACTGCGGCCGGCATGCCTACGGCAAATGTAACTATTTTCTGATTCTGTAACTAAGTACCCCATGTTCTCTATGTATACACCTACGTACACTTTCTTGTTCAGCGCCTCGATGCCTGCAGGCTGTAGCGCGCTCTATAAATGTAGTACATAAATAAATAAATAAATAATCGTTCTCACTGTATGCCCAGCAGTAAACTTTTGACATAAAATGCAATTCACTATAAAGAATGCTATGTGGTCTAACAAATTTGGAATGAACCAGTCTTCTGCAATTGTTGCAGCAAGACTCTCCCTAGTTACATGCACAGGGTAATGCAGCTGTTCAAGCGCTACCTTTAGTAATGCCACTGGCATCACCGGCTTTCCAGTGCTGTCTTGTCAGCATAATGCTTCTGTGGGGGATAAAGAACACCCCCTTTGTTTCCATAATTCCTGCTTTTCCTGCGGTGCACTCCCTTGAATCTCCATTAATTGGCTCATCTGTAGTTTATTAAACCCTTCTTCTATTACCATAACTGTAACTACTTTCTCTTTTACATTTGGAGTATCAAAGCTTGAAATATCTGGGGAATACACACCGCTCTTGGCTTCTAGGTCTGCAGCTTTGTTCCTGCAAGAAATAAACTCTGTTTGGTTAGTGTGAGCTGCGCACTTAACGAATGCTATGGTTATTAGGAGTTGTAGTGCCTTAATAAGCCTGTCCAACAAGGATTCATGCTGCACTGGAGTGCCGTCTGCATGGATGTAGCCCCTCCTTTTCCAACGCGCTAGCCCTGCATGTACAGTTGACGTCACGGAGGCGGAGTCATTGTACTCCATCACTTCCTGTCCTTCGTGTTTCTCGAGTGCGGCAAAAAGCGCCACTACTTCTGCTGTTTGTGCTGAAAAGTGAGAGGGTAGTCGTGCACTCGCCACTACTTCAAATTCTCCATTCAGTCTATGCCTTACTACAGCTGCGCTAGAATGCGTTTCCCCCCTAGTTTGTTACATTTTTGATACATTTTCGAATAACCATCAATAAAGAGAATTTCCCCTCCAGACAAATCATTTTCTTTCACCTGGGGTATTTATCATAGAATTCAACATAATTAGCACAATCATGCACATGATCGCGTTTTGCTATTGGCTTAGCTATGAACAAGGCAGGATTCACTATTTTACATCGGACAATTTTAATCACTGGGTTCAAAATGAGTACTTCATAAGGAGAAGATCATTAGGATGTCAATGTGCCTTTGGGCTTCTCTAAAACTGAAAACAAAGCATGTTCCACAAAGAGAGTCATAGAGCAGGCCATCACAATACTTGTAGACTTCTCAATTTTGAACGTAGCAGACTGTTCGCAAGGAAAAATGTTCTCTGATAAATGGGTCTAAAATCCCACTGTAATACGCTAAAGGCTTGTACCCCAATGTAGTTCTCTGTGTAAGCACTGCTGTCATGACTGTACCATTTGTGTGCGAGAATAAAACGGGAGCTGTGCAAATTGCTTATTTCAACTGTTCAAACCCTTCCTCCATTTCCTCAGTCCACTCTGTTTTTTATCTTGTCCACTTGTGGTTTCTTTAAAGCATGCAGAAGAGGTCTCGGGTATGTACTGTAATCAAACATCCAGGCTCTAACATAGTTGCATAGCCCCAAAAACTGTTGCATTTGTTTTACTGTATTTGGTTTTGCAGTTTTCATAATTGTCTCAGCCCTTTCAGGTGTCACCTTTTTCCCCTCATGTGAAATTAGCTGTCCTATGTATAACACCTCTTATTGACAATACTGCGGTTTCTCCTTGTCTACCTTGTATCCCTTGTCTGTTAAGATAGTCATCAACTGTATCGGATCTTGTCTGCTTTCATCTTCTGTCTTCCTACAAATTAGAATGTCATCTACGTACTTTATCACCGCATTCTTAAGATAAATATTGCCCAAGCCCATCTGCAGGACTCTGTTAAAGATCGATGGAGACTCACAGTACCCATAGGGCAAACAAGTATGTTTCAGTCGAGTTTGGCGAAAAGTAAAAGAAGTCAAATCTTGTGAGTCATTGTGCAACGGGGTCGAGAAAAATGTATTCTTCGAATCGATCACTGTGAAATATTGAGCTTCTGCTGGAATAATACAGAGTATTGTCGCTGGTTTAAGACCTAAAGGAAAGTCTGCATCTACAATCTAGTTAATCGGTCTTATATCTTGTATAAATCTCCACGATCCTCTTTCGATTTTTTGATAGGATACACAGTGGTATTACATGAAGACTCAGACGGTACCAGAATGCCCTGTTTCATCAGTGCTGAAATGGTCTTAAATATACCCTCATCAGCCTCTCAGACATGGGGTACTGTCTTGCTCGATGTAAGATTGCTCCTGGCTTCATCTTTATCTTGACTTCCTCTATCCCCTTTAGCAACCCTATATCATAAGGGCCTGTAGTCCAAAGGACACACAGCACTTTTTCCAAGTCTTCCTCAAAAAATGCTGGCCACTGCTGCATTATCGCCATTCGCTGTGGGACTTCTCTATTCTTATCCAGTATGTGATGCTCATAAAGAACACCACTTCATCGTCTGTTTGGTCTTCCCTAAACATGTCTTCATCAGTGATGTCAGTCAATCTGTATCCTTCCTCGAGAGCTATTGCTGTCCTCCATGGTCTACCCTCGTCGTCCATTCCTTCGAGCATTGCCATTTCCCTTCTTACTATGGCTGCTTCTAATTCTTTAGGGATATTCTGTCCCACCGCTTCGTCCATAGGTATCTGTGGTCTAAACAAAAATACATCAGGTATCCTTACAGTTTTTCCCACCAAGCCAGATAGCCATGTCAGTAAAATGCTCACCCCATACAGGAAAACCTCTGGCTCTACTGGAACACCTCACAGACCTACTTGCCCTGTGAATGACAGTAGAAATGTGCCCACGTTCAAATAGTGCATTCCTGGAGTGGAACACAGAATCCCTTGATCAGTGAATGACATTGTCATGTTAAGTTTCGTCATCGAATCTCTTCCCAAAATGTTAACTGGTGTCTGTCGTGAATACAGCAATGGAACAGACATGTCACTCTCTCCTGTAGAGACTGGTAATTCATCAGTAAAAGGAACTTGACTTGTAGCTCCAGAGAACCCTTGAGCATTCATGGCAATTCCTGACATTGGATATTTTCCCTCCCGTATACATGAGCGTGTAGCCCCACTATCTACTAAATAAGAAAAGTATTTGCCTCCTATCGTCACATCGACCCTTGGTTCCTCTTGAGGGTCTGGTGTCACACATAGTACTGAACACATCCAGTCACCCTGTGAGCTGTGGGTACAAGCATATACCCGTTCCTGTGAAAGGATTTCCTCCAACCACAATGGCACTTCCTATTCTAGGTGTCAGCAATTGTCCTGTACTTGCATACTGCTGTGTCTGCATGGTGACTGCCCTTGCAGTGGATTAATTTGTACTCACTCTTGCTGCTGTGCCTGTTGCACTTGCGGCGCCTCTGTGTGATCTTGGGCAAGTTGTATCTCAGCCCATGGTTTTGCTTCCATCCCCACTTGTTTCTTCATCTGCCCCTGTACTGGCTCAGGTAGTCTGTGACATAAAATGTGGTAAAATAATGTTACAGTTTTGTCCCACAGCTCAAGTTGCCACCATTCTTGAAAGTCCTGAATGTAAGTCCTGAATGTAAGCAATGGGGTCTTGATTGGACCCATATCTGATGTGTCGGGATACTGCACACTGAGAGCCCTTCAAACGTTGCTGTACAGTTATTAAACGGCGCTCCATCATGCACTGTGTTTTGTGCCGTCACACCTGCATACCTTGCTCTCCTCCATATGTCATCAGCTCTCTCCGCAAGGATAGCTGCCAAGAGACCCTTAATGTCCCCTATGGCCAGTGTATTCCCTCCCGTCATTTTTTCAAACTCGTATATCCATTTCTCAGAACCTGAAGTCAAACTTGGGAGCTTGCACCTTAAATTGTCCTTGTCCACCTGTGGCCATGGAATATATTTTGGTCTTGCTCCCCCTTTTTCCAATAAGGGTAACTGCATTAACCCCATCCCGCAATATGTTACCATTGTCAGCCTATCCATGGCAGGGACAATCGTCCCTGACCGTCTCCTTGATGGTAGTGATCCCTTTAACAGAAGGAACTCTTCTGTTCTGTCACATCGTATGGTTGAGCTTGGCCCTATTGGCTCCTTTTGAATGAGGCTAAACTCAGAATCCTGCTGTCTCCTTATTCGTTCTAATCCTTCGTCACGTTCCCTTTGTTTTCTCGACTCCCATCTAATTCTGTCTTCCTTTTGCCTTCGTTCTTCCCTTCTTACTCCTGCCCTTCTTTCTTCCTCCTCTCTTCGTCTGTGTATTCTTTTGTCCCTTCATTTCTGCGTTTCCACTCTTCTCTCTTCCTTTCTCTTCTATCCCTCTCTTCCATCATTCTCTGTCTATTATAATTTTTTCTCTGCTCCTCTGCTCTTCTTTCTTTTGTTGTTCCTCCTGATACATCTGCTCTTGTCGTTTCCTGTTCTTTCTTTTATGCTCATCTTCTTTCAATCTCGTCTCCCGTTCCTTGTCCCTTCTGTTCTGTTTGTCCTTGTCTTCTTTTTGCCTGACTTCCTCAATGCTTTTCCCATCTAGCTTGAGTAATATCTGTCCTCCCATCCATTCATTCTGCATGAGGGTTACCTCGTCAGCCTTGTCCTTTTCGCCATCTCTTAATTTTCCTTTCTATTTCTGTTGACACATTCAATCGCTCATTCTTCTCTTCCTTGTCTTGCATGATCCTAAAGATCTCCTCTTTTCTCTTATTCTCCTCTGGGCTATCATCACTGCTTTGATTGGGCGGTTTGTATATCGGATTACTATACCCCGTCACCGCTTTTAGTTCCTTCAAAGGATGCAACCCTACTTCTTCCGCACTAGCGCCTTTTACTTCAGGCGAGGTAAACAGAGCTGAAGGCTCAACACCCTCCTCCTTACGCTGACTAAGCATCCACTCCTCAGGTGGCGGATCCTCTCTCTCTCTTTCTGCTACATTTTCCAGAGCTCTAGAATAGCTAACCTTTTTTTCTAATTTCTTCCCAGTGTACGCAGCGTGAAAATATGTGGTCATGTGTTGCAATACCGCTTTTGACAGTGATCCCCCTTGTTGCCATGGCATGAACATCTTATCTGCTGTGCCTTTCACCCATTCCGCACTGTTATGTTTGAGCTTGGGCATGTGCTTTGGTAATGTCTTCCATAAGTGCATCAAAGGAGTGTCTCCCATTGTGACGAGTCTCAATTGACTGTCAATACTTACCAGACTTTTATTAAATATTCTCACCACCTTTTTTAATGCATTAAAACACAACAAATATGAACGTGCCCCAACAATCGCTGCTCAAACCTCTACCTTTTCTCTGTCACCTCTCGGTTGGTACCGACCACTTCACTAGATAGCCACTTACAGCTCCTTAATTTTATCTACATTTTTTCCACACCTTTTTATCACCTTTCCAACACTTTTACTTAATACACAATACACATACTAGTGGACTCTATACATCAATAAAAAATACCCAGTGATCACGCTTCCTTCTCTCGCTTCTAATTAAATATCCTGTCACAGAGTTTAACATGTCTCCTTATGCGAACCTGTTCACACGTAGCCTATTTGACTCTCATTGGAGTGCGAGACGTGTTCTTCTGGACTCCCTTGAGTCAGGACTTGTTAGACGCTATCTCTATCTACACACAATATTTCCCGTTACTTTAACTTTATTACAACCCCATCCCCTTAATTTGCCATTCTCCTTAGTCTACTCACCATTTGTCCATCAATCAGCTCAAGGTCTTTGGTATCGTCTCCTCCTACAACCGACCAATTTGCCTTCCATCCGCAGATCGCCCGTGGAAACCGGGTAGGGTTTTTGTCAAAGAGGGACCTGCCCACCATCTCGATCCTACTTGGACGTTTTCGTCAAATTGGCTGGTCTCCACTGGAAATCCTGCGATCTTCCGGCTAGATGGCAGAGGATGTTTAAACCATCCGA
Organism: Ambystoma mexicanum; assembly: GCF_040938575.1. Lineage (NCBI taxonomy): Eukaryota > Metazoa > Chordata > Amphibia > Caudata > Ambystomatidae > Ambystoma > Ambystoma mexicanum. The sequence continues at coordinate 926,036,712 of NC_090927.1, read as the reverse complement.
CACTGCTACCACGTGAACATAAGGCCCTTTGGGTAGCCTTTCATGCAGTGGATGGGAAGCAGAGTAACTCTTACACCAAATAACGGAACCAACTCAGGAAGATGGCAAATTGTCTTCTGTTTTATTATCAATTGTCTAAAACAGGGAGTTACAATGGACATCAACGGACGTCGCGCAAGCATTTTCGAAGCATTTAACTAAAAAACATGCTTTTATAGCAATAATTCATCATGCGTGATGTCATACTACATAGCAAATAAGAAAAACCTACGACGGGTTGTGATACGTTCAAGGGGAACATCTAAGTTTACTTTCTATAAGGGGTTGGGATGTGATAGGATATCTACTGTCAGGTGGACAACTTATACCCTCCTCTAGTGCAAGTCATCTTCAACCATTATTAAGTACATGGTATATCATTGGCTCTTAAAATATAAGACCCTTCGTTGTACGGCCCTCTACAATTGGTTGGCATGCTCATGCCAGCCTGGAACATTCGGCTCACTTAGCAGTACTTAAGCTCATACCCAGGTGCTAGGAGGCGAACATGACGTTGCCTCCCCACTCAAATAGACCTATGTCTCTCATCACCCATGCCTTCTGCCATGAAGATTGTCCTTGTACTTGACCTTGCAAAGTATCCGTGCCTCTGGGAATATGATGGAGTGTGAGCACACGCTATCATTGTTTCTGGGAGGCAATGCCCAACTTTTCATTCTTGGCTCGCGTGACAGGAGACCACAATCTGGTCCATTTTGCAATAATTAAATGTCTTAATTGAATAAAACTTGGCATGCATGGTGTTCTTTCTTTGCACCTTAACAAGGAGCGATTCAGCTTCTCACTTTTGCTGCCTTGAGAATAGATAACCAGCCTTGGCTTGCTTCAACTTTGATACCAGGCCAGACAGCTTCACCATCAAAGTCCGCTAATTCTTTGCTGTATGCAGCTCTTAATCCGTCTTTCTCCGTGGGTCTGAGCTTACTAAAGTTGTGATATTGATGTCCAGATACTATACAATGGCGGCTTCGCCTGAAATCTATTCACTATACATATATACATAGCCAGCTTCTAAGATTACTAAGTCTACTTGAGTTTCTGCATCTGTACAGTTATTAAATGACTTGTATTTTCTGCAGTGCTCTTCACATATGCAATCTTCCTTTTACATACAAGCATTTACTCGATTCTTTATCTCATCATCAGTTTCTATAAGATCCATGCATTCTCTTCAACCAGTCTTCTCAGGGCATCACGCTCACTTCTCGTGACGTCACAAGCTCTTCTTTCTCTAATTGTCATATCCCTTCGGGCGCTCTTCCATTAGGTTGTCGTCTCTTTGAGGATGCATCAGATATTGTTTTCTCAGTGGGTACCTTTTCTCGAATATTCACTACGCAATGGTCACAACTACTGGTGTCAAACGGTATCTGGTCATTGCATCGAATGTAATGCCATCAAATGCCTTTCCATCTAAAAAATTGCATTGAAAAAAGCATCAAATGCATGTTTTTTGAAGGTAAAGAGTTTAGTTTAATTTTAATGGGTTTTAAAGGGTAAAAAAGGGGGTCGGGGGACCCCCATTAAAAAAGAAAATTAAAAAAATGCTTTTGATGTTATTTTTTTGGTGCATTTTTTTCGATGGAATGGTCTGTCGATGGTAAGAATTCGATGGAATGAATATAAACTGTGTCAAACATGGCACAGTTTCAGGCTTCCAGCATACAGGTAGTAGGGGGGGGCGGGACTTCATGCAGAGGCATTCGGCTGCCCCTCTACAACACTTTTATGAATTGTGTACCTCTGCACAGAGCACATACACAGAGAGGTTGCCAAGCAACCCCCCTGATGCCTCCACTCGTGTCGCTTTGCCGTGAATACTGCCCCCCACAAACCGTCAGATGCACCGCTGACAAGGTATTGTAAGGGCCGGGGTTGTCTTTGCTCTTTTTCCCCTCCCCGGCCTACTCTTCCACAGGCCAGCAGGGGTCCCCTTCTTTACCTGACTCAGAACCCAAGCTGGGAGAGATGATCCCTGTGAGTTTGGCTCACAAGGGCTTTGAACTTTCTTGATCGCACACCCAGCAGGAGCCAGTGCTCCCCCTAAGAATTCCCATTGGGGGAAACCATCAGCCTGCAGCACCCACTGACATCCGCCAGGGACCTTGGCCCTGCAGGGGCCTGGCAAGCGCTCTCCATTCCTCTGACCTTCTAGGCCCGCAATGATTCGGTACAGGACGAGGGCCGCCAAATGTTGCCCCTCCTTCCCCCGCATAGAGAGGAGGCTAAAATCATGGGTGCTACCAGCACCAGCAGGAAATTAAAAAACTGGAGGCTCATGGGTTAACAGGGGGGTATGTCTCCCTAGGAAGGGCCAGGCCAACAAGAAGCAAAATCTTGGAAAGGGTTCCTGAAGGGGAGGCGAGGCCTCAAAGGTAAGTACTAGAACAAGGAAGAGTGACGTGGATAAAATAAGCAGTATTGACCCACAGAGTAGTGAGCAGTATTGTTGTCAACAGTATAAAATAATTGACTCCCAACAATAAGCAATATATGAGATTTTGGCAGTGGTGGACAATTGAGGTTAGGGGCCCTGACGGGAAATAGGGTGTGTTATGGGGCTGCAAATGCTAGCAGGTTGTAGTCACCCTGCCAAGGTGCCTACATCAATGGAAATGTTAAGAAGGGGTTTTCTACCATTAATTGCGCACACAAACACAGTTATTAAAGCTCATTGGGCGTTATTTTAATGCAGATCAAAAACAGCCAAAACAAGCCGACACGTGTTTCGACCTTCAACGCTCTTCTTCCAGGCTGCAAAATTATATCCATAAGTTTTGCAAGTATACATATTTGACATAATTGTATGTAACCAACCAAATGCAGCAAAACAATCAGGCCCAAACAACCAAAAGGTTTGGGGGGGCCACGATAATATTAGATATCGGACAGAAGTAATAAGTACCCAACACAATGAATCCATTATGCATTGACAGAAATACCCAATAATTAAAGACCATTGACGTAGACACCTTTGCCAAAATCTCATAAATTGCTTACCTTGGACAACAAGGATTGGCTGCCAGACTACCGATTTCAATATTAAACTTGAACATGGCACAAGCAGCAGAATACTTATTAACCCGTGAGGATGATATTAAAGCGTTGTTTGCACCTTCAACCTTGAACCCCTTCAAAAGACTAACTTCGGAAACTGAAGATCTCAGATCTAAATTCATTAGATTGGAACATCTTAGCATTAAAGAAATCAATAAATTCTGGGAACAAACCACTCTTACCCATTACCTCCAAGAAAACAAAATCCCACGTGGTCTTTGTATATTAATCCTGCCAGATTTTGAGGAACCGGCAGATGGAGACCTAGCAACAGAATGGGGATCCAACCTAACAGCTAGTTCGAATAACATGCTCAGGCTTTAATAGAGCATGCAAAACGTCATCATGCACGAATCGTAATTCAGATTGATGCACTCAAGGAAGAGATTGCCCTCTTTGATACACCAAGCGCAACCATTGATAAAAATGTCAAAACATATACTAGACTATGCAGACATCAGGATGAGGTAAAACTCCGCAAATCTTGTACATTTTCAAGAGACGATAGGGACTACAGGGATAACCGGGTATACACCTATCACCCTAAATATGATGAGGTGTCCAAATCTAGAAGTAGCAGATTGGCATCCTCACCAGCAAGCTCTGACATAGAAAGCGAAAGTGAGAAACCAAGTACCAGTAGAGCCCCTGTCTCTGAGACATCCGACAGGGACCCGACAACATTAGATTCTTAGAGTCCAGAAGTTTCCGACCTTCAGTCAGATGAATCTGATAGTATTCGGCCATCGGCTTTTTTAGAACAAATACGCTGTTTCAAAAAAGGCAATCGGCAAGCAACGATTGCTGCAATGAAAAAAGTTTGGTTTCAAGTCCCACTCGCAACAAGTACTGCAATCCCAGGCCCAAATACAGGGGGACAAGGGGTGGTAAACCCAACAGGAGGAAACACGCCACTGCCTCAGCAGAGAGTAACTCGTGCATCGTACCAGCAGAATCTCAGGAACCAAAACAACTACATTTAATTTGTAACCCGAGTAGTTATTCACTCTCTTCGAGCGAGTGTGCTGTACTAAATAAAGGACTTTCCTTTGCACCTTCTGGTTTCAATGAACATGTCCAAATTCAAATTGATCTGTATAAGTTTATACACAAATTAAAACTCCAAAAATATTTTGCAACCCAAGTGAACTATTACAAGGCCAAACCCACTGTACCCTGCCCATCAGACATTACATTGCAAATGATGCATAATACACATGTTCTACTGTCTCTGAACGAATGTGAATCAAATCCAATGTTGAATGTGACTGATCTTATGCAAGAATTAGACATACAGCAACAGAATTTGAAAATGAAAGAATTATCTGTCAAATCTAAATTTGTTCAAATTTTTCCGAAAGACAACTTAATTGATACATTTCATCAGGCTGTAACAAACGATATCCACCGCATGGAGGATACTTCCAAAAAATGGAAAAATTACAAACACAATTTGTCTACATCCGAACAACTGGCGTTACGCAAATTAATGACCATAGACTCCCTAATTATTAAAGAAGCGGACAAAGGGGGGAATGTTGTACTCATGGACAAGCAAGATTATATCAATATGGGACTAGAACATCTCAATTCCCCCGGTTGCTATTAACAACTGCCAGTTAACCCTTTACCTCACCTTCGACAAACAGTAACCTCATTAATCAATGACTGGCACTCCTTAGGATTACTTACTGATGTAGAAAAACAATTTCTAACTGTAAATGGACACATCATGCCAACCACTTACTTCCTTCCCAAAATACATAAACAATTCACTAAGATTCCTGAAGGCAGGCCGATCTTGAGCGGTGGAGGTGGCATCATGGAACCCATTTCCATTTATATTAATGAATGTTTGTCACCCCTAGTGATCACAATTCCAACTTTCTTACGTGACACTATGCATATTTTGCAAATTATTTCTGAATTACAAGTCATACCAGGGATGCTGCTGGTTACGCTTGATGTTAAAGCATTATATACTTCAATTAACCATATTGAAGCTATTGCAACATTCTGCATCCTTTTTTGAACACATCACAATGGTCAAAGAAATGTTAACTTGTGCCTTATCTAACAATGTTTTTCTCTTTAACAACTGTTACTTCAAACAGAGAATCGGGGTGGGTATGGGTGCTAGCTATACCCCGGCACTTGCCAACATTTTCATGCACCACTTTGAGGACAAATATGCACTGCTTGGTAATGAGTTTGTTCAATTTATTTATATTTGGAAATGTTATATTGATGACGTGATTCTGATTTGGACAGGTACCGTGGAATGCTTCAATTAATTTGTCAATTACTTGTACTATAATGATTGGGGTATCCAATTCATTCACGAGTGCAGCAGTTCAAGCATCAATTTCTTGGATTTGTCAATTAGTTTGCAGGAGAACACAATTGTGAATAAAACATTTCGAAAGGCTACTGCAGTCAATGCAATTTTACATGTGTCCAGCTGCCATAAAATATCTGTTATTAACAACATACCGAAAGGTGAATTCATTAGAGCACGCAGAAATTGTTCTAATGAAAATGACTTTTTGTAAGAATGTAAATTTTTACGACACAAATTTGAAGTTAGAGGTTACGACCCAGGCAAAGTATTGAAAGCTGAGCATACTGCCCAAAGCATGAAGAGGGTTGATCTACTCACACCAAAAACAAAGTCTAATTCTAGTCATACTAATAAATTAAAATGTATTACGCGCTACAATTCAGACAGTTCTAACTTATATAAAATTGTGCAACGTCATTGGCATTTGCTCCAGCTTGACCAAGAGATAGCACCATGGTTGGATGTGTCTCCGAATTTTATTTACAGTAAGGCAAGCAATCTCAAAAACCGGGTTTCGCCTTCATTTATGCCTAGACAGCAACCAGCTACAACTTGGCTTAGTCAGAATACTAATCATGGGTTTCACAAATGTGGTAAATACTCCATGTGTTGCTATGCATTAGAGGTCTCTCAAATTGACTTTGGCAAATTGGGAATCTTTAGAGTGAATGCATTCATCAATTGTAACTCCAAATTTTGTGTATATTGCATACTTTGTGTTTGTGGTAATGTCATGATGCCTGCCCCCGGGAAACCAGACCAGGCCCAGCAGCCCCGGAAGCAGGCATCACGCCATTTGGAGCATGCCCAAAAGCCCCAGTTAGGGGCTGTTTGGGTGCAGTCCTGGCACCTTTGGCGCCAGGCTCATAAGAACAAAGTCAGTCCTGGCGCCATAGGTGCCAGGCTCATTTATGATAACTTACCTAAAGCAGACCATGCTGCTTGCTCACCTGATGCAGACCATGCTGCATGAAGACCTAAGCCAAATGAGGCTTAGGAGGGACTATTTTAATGCAGGGACTATTTTCTTACCTGGGTGGGGCAGTGGAAGAATACTTACCTGGGACTTCTTCCAAAGCTATTTAAGCCATGCCCGGACAGCCACACATGCTTCGCGTTATTCTGCAGTAGCAGCGTAATGCTCACCGTGCCTGCAGCAGCTTCCAGTCTTCTGCCACGCCCGTCTACACTCCGGAGCTCCTGAACCCTGCAAGGAAAACAGAAGGAAAGGTTAGAGCAAGAGTTTATTCATACTCACCTGAATCCTGCATCTTCCCGACTTGGACCTGGAAGAAAGAATCCATTAACTCACCTGTTGCCATTTTCAGCATTCCATCACGTGCATCTTCAGTCCGCGGCCGCTCTTCATCACCTATGGACATAATAACAATAAGGTGAGCAACAGAGAGTTATCTAAAACAACAAAGGCAAATATTAAGACTTACTTGAGATCACCGGGGATACTCACCTAATCTCGGGTCGGCGCGACCTCTTCCGCATATCCGCCGCACCCCGGCCCCTATGGGGAAACATTCCGCTACAGACTTACCCGGTTGCGGTAAACGCTTCAATCCACGGATCTTGCTCCGAATGGATGCCTGAAAAGGAAAAAGACCACAGATTAGAGCAAGCTTCCCTCTTTATTCCGAAACAGCTTTTTTAAACACTTACCTGCGCATCTCTGGTTGCCACGTGAACTCTTTCCAGATCCATAAGGGCAACCTAGGGGAATTGGACAGAGTGAATTCCAGACGTTTTGAACTTATAACTATTACCTCTACGGAGTCAACACCGTCTGCAACTCGCCAACTTCCCACACCAGTGAGGCAACTGGTCATCTACGCGCCCCTGCACTTGAAGCAGGATGGAGAGTTCATCTTTCCAGATTATCAGGTGAGAATCTAAAGGAGTCCCAAAGTAATTCATGGGGAGAAGGTGGGGTTAAGCTTAAACCTCACAGGTGGTTAATTCCCCTTTCTGCATTACAGAAGAGTATTCATACGAGCCACACAGACCAAGCTGGGTGGCCCGGTCCAATCCGCCATCTCGGCGCTCCGAGTATCACTGGAAGAAGTAACATCAGGCCGGTCCAGATCAACGCCCCCGTGGACACCAGGTGAGCGTAACAGGTAAATACTACATTGGTAGTACAATTCGCCCTCTTAAGATCAGGATAAGAGAGCATTTATCCACCATTTCAAATCAAGTCTCAAAATATCCCCTGGCCACACAATGGCAAAGAAATCATCAGTTGGACAATAAATCTGAAATTAGGTTTGCTGGCATGGCAAAAGTAACTTTGCCCCAACGTGGTGGCAATTTGACCTTGAAACTAAGACAACTCGAAGCACGGCTAATTTGCCAGTATCGTACCGTATCAATCGGTCTCAGTAGTGACCATGAATTTTCGGTGTTCCTTTGAAATCAGACTGTACAAATGCCTTTGCTTTCTTTGTTGCTGTTTGCAATCTGCATAAATATAATTTCTGTACAAGAGCTGTCTTGTATGGACAACACCGGTCACCATGTGTCTGTATTTTGGGGCAATATGCTGTAATTTAATTTACAAAATTAAGTCTATTTGGGATTGGCTGCATGGATGCACCGGCCTTCTAGGGGTGCAACTGCCCTAAATGGCACACTCAATCATTTAAATTCCTGCAACTGCGATGCTAGTACTTTAGTGTCTCTTTTCTTGAAACTTTTTCATTACGTTAGTTTAATCTTTAAGCTTCCCCTTGATCTCAATCTTAGCCCTTAAGAATAGGTTGTTTATAGATGCGTGCTATTAGAATTTAATATAATTGCTTACATGTAACTCTACTTCCAATATGGCCGTCCGCTTGTGCCGCGCTTCCAGGTTTCACATCGGCAGCTAACGGCACACGCACTTTGTATTTACAGAAGAGCCGCTAAACGCGCGAGGCTCCTATTCTTCTCATTATGTGCAGAAACGCCGGTAAGCACAGTCTTTCGTGCAGACCCCTGCTGAATTGTTCTAAGCAGGGGCCATACGCATGTGACTGTCTCGTTAGTTAGCGTGCTTTAATGAGCCTCAACTAGCACCTTAACACGGTTATTTGTGCTGCTTCCATGCTGACCCTCACGCTTGGTAGACTTGTTATCTGTAAATAGTGGTTAATTGCAACCGCAACAATATAGGTATGTTTTGCATGCCTACAATTATTTTATTTTAATCTATATCACCACATGAATCATAGGTAACACACATAATTCTTATATATACCTGCGCATCTCTGGTTGCCACGTGAACTCTTTCCAGATCCATAAGGGCAACCTAGGGGAATTGGACAGAGTGAATTCCAGACGTTTTGAACTCTATAACTATTACCTCTACGGAGCCAACACCGTCTGCAACTCGCCAACTTCCCACACCAGTGAGGCAACTGGTCATCTACGCGCCCCTGCACTTGAAGCAGGATGGAGAGTTCATCTTTCCAGATTATCAGGTGAGAATCTAAAGGAGTCCCAAAGTAATTCATGGGGAGAAGGTGGGGTTAAGCTTTAACCTCACAGGTGGTTAATTCCCCTTTCTGCATTACAGAAGAGTATTCATACGAGCCACACAGACCAAGCTGGGTGGCCCGGTCCACTCCGTCATCTCGGCGCTCCGAGTATCACTGGAAGAAGTAACATCAGGCCGGTCCAGATCAACGCCCCCGTGGACACCAGGTGAGCGTAACAGAACGCGAAGCCTACCCACAACAAGCCACCTGGGCGTTATGGAGACCTCAGAGATGGATCAATTAGCCCAATTATTAGGGGAGCTAAGGGCTGAAGTGCATGCCGTCCGCCAGGAAACTAATGCCCTTAGGAGGGAGCTGATAGTTTCGAAAGAACGAATGGATGATCTAGCCAGACAGTTATTGCAGAATCAAGCTGGGCAAACGTCACTGCCTGGCCTCGGGGCAGGTCCAGCTCCTGTGTCATCGAGCAACCCTGTTCAAATACACTTACCAGGGACCGTTCCATTGGCTCCACCCGAACGTTTTACCGGAGACCCAAAAAGGTTTGCCGTATTCATGAATCAGTGCGGCTTACACTTCTTATGCAGACCTGCAGCCTTTCCGAATGATCAAGCCAACGTAGCCTTTGTGCTGTCATACCTCAGCGGCAGCGCAGCAGACTGGTCCATTCCTCTAGTTAATCAAGATGACCCCATTCTTCGGGATTTCCAGGGATTTCAAACAAGCATGGAAAGACTATTTGCTCGACACTCCCAGGGTCAGGCCCTGGTTAACGAACTCTTATCCCTACGACAGGGGAATCAGGATCTTCTTTCCTACATTGCAACCTTTAACAGATTAATAGTGGAAACTGAATGGCCAGAAGTAAAAAGAATCACATTGTTCCATCGAGGGCTTCGAGGAGAACTCAAAGATGTCTTGGCCCAGATCGTGAACCCGCCTCAAGATTGTACCGAATATATAAATTTGGTGGTCCAACTTGATCATAGACTTCAAAATAGAAAGGCCGATAAAGCCAGGTTTGAAAACAGAGTCTTGGTCAGAACTCATACCAGCCCCAAAGGGGCAGAGACTTCAGAACCCATGCAAATCGGAGGGGTGAGAGGACCCTTAACTCAGAAAGAACGAGATAGAAGGCGACAAATGCAGCTATGCCTATATTGCGGGAATTCCGGTCATTTTTTGCTAAACTGCCCCATAAAACCGCCCAAAAAGGTGGTGGGGGCTGCAGATAAAAACTCTGACTCGGGAAACGATCCCACCTGGCAAGCGTAGAGGTCCGCTTGCCGAGCTCGAAGAAGGACACTCAGACCTCGCATTTCACCATCCTCGTAGATCCGGAACAGCCATCTCGGATGCACGCGGTAAAAGCGTACGTAGATAGCGGAGTCATAGGAAACTACGTGGACAGTGATCTGGCTTCCAGGATGAACCTGCCTCTCGCCCAGAAACCCACTCTAGATGTCATTACCACAGTTGATGGAACGGAAATTGCCTCAGGCCCCATAACTCACTCCACCACAGAAATGACATTGCTGGTGCAGGATGGACACCGAGAGACTTTGGTGTTTGATTTAATCAAGGCTCCGCAGTTTCAAGTAATACTGGGGATACCTTGGTTGGAAAAACATAATCCTAGTATCGATTGGCGAGAGAAGAGAATTACCTTCCCAGAATGTGCGCACACCTGTTACCCAAGAAAATCTCAGAACACGGTCCTGGCTTCAGTAACTCCAGCTACCATACAACTACCTACAGAGTATCTAGAGTTTCAAGACGTCTTCCAAAAAGAACAGGCAAATACCTTGCCCCCACACAGATCATATGACTGTCAAATAGACCTCATACCAGGCGCACAACCTCCCTGCAGCAGGATCTATGCCCTTACGGAGCCCGAAAATCTTCATTTACGTCTGTTAAGACGGATTTCTGAACTCTGTCCTGGTGGCGCAGAAGTTCAGAAGGCCAACCTAATTACTTGGAACAGGGTAACCTCTGGACGAGCCAGACCAATCAAGGTAGCGATCGCGGCGGTCAAGACTAGGTCTCAAGAGGGGTGAGGGTGACTGAAAGCCCACAATGAGCACACAAAGCAAGATCACTTACAAACTACTCCAAACAGTTGTTATATCAAAAATATATACACATTTATTTTAAGGCCTTTAAAACAATGACCGTAGCGGGAAAATCACAATATCACCATATTAAGCCAACACATACCATATCAACACAATATATATACAAATACGACAGTTGCAAGCGTTATATGCACGAAATGTGTAGTCCACCTGCAAGGGAAGGAAAACAGGCAGTGCGATACAATGCTTTAGACTCAGTTCGCCTTCAGAGGCACCTAACTAGATGGAAGTCCGAGCCCTGCGAAGAGTGGAGCCTTGTGCTCAAAAGTACCTGCACACGCTGGTGCCAACGGGCAAAAGGGGAGTCTCTTCTAAGGAAATCAGGCAGTTCAGTTCAGTGCACAAATGAAGGAGAACAAGTTCCGCGACTCAAGCGCAGCCTCCACAGTGGGCAGAAGCAGAGCGCGAGTACGGCAAAAGGGTGCTGTTTTACACAGCGGGGAAAAGCAATGGGCTCCTGCAAGAGGGCGACCAGATCCTAGCTAAACTACTCACCGGTCCCCGATGCAAGCAGACCCAGGCTTCTCCGCGTCAGTTTCAGCAGCTGGCAGGTTCAGAAGAGCAGGGAACGCCTCGTCGTCGTGTTGAGTAAAAAGACGTCCCAATCGAAGAAACCTGCACAGTTTTGTCACCACAGCAGGGCAACGGAGCGGCCGTGTGTATCTGAGCCAAATGTACACTACTCACTTCCGACCTGGGACTGCCAAGTGTACGAAGCGTGTGAGAGTGACAAGGACTCGAAATACTACACAACCTGGCGGCGGTTACAGAGCAAGACTCCCTTGTAAGCTGGTCAGTCAACTGGATGGCCCAGAGACGCTTCCGAAGGCTTACTGGCAGGAGATGATGAAGATGCCGAGAATAGCTGTTCCCGCTATTCCAAGGGACGAAGTACCAGTACAGGCCTTCGGGTTCGATCAAAGGTGAAGAGGGTTTCACAAGGCGACAGCAGTGCAGAGGAGGAGTCCTTCAGCGGGTCACCAGCGATTCCTCGGTCCAGCCTCTTGGTTGCAGGATACTTGGCTCCTGTATTCCTTCGTTCGTGAGAACTCAGGAGATCGACATGGTAGTGGTGTTTCCAGCCCCCTCTTATCCACGGTTCCCTTCGCGCCAAAACGGAGGGGACCCAATGGGAGATCCGCTCATCAACACTCACACCATTCGTGGACCAATAACGGACCACGGTGGTCCCAGGCATTCACACCACCCTAGACTCTCTGGCACCCAGGATGTGTATTGGGACCAGACATCCCAGCCCACATCCTGGAGGCACACAAAAGACATGTAGAAGCCCGCGAAAGCATCCGTGTTTCGCGGGAAAGTACATGCCCAAATAAGGAAGGCCCCGGGTCGGCTCGACCTGGGGAAGGTGAAGGGAGCAAGACGGTCAGCGGACAGGACAAAGGAGCTTCGTGGTCTGGCCATTTTGGGAGCCAGGCCACCATTTTGGGTTAAGCGCAGAAAACGTGCTTAGAACGCCAAAAGGAGCTCAAAATACCAAGAAACGATCGCTGCCACCATTCCCGTCCCTGAATTACTTTCACCGATCAAATACAATCCTAAACGAGTATCTAGGGCCTGTAGAAGGCTAGAGACCCAAGAGAGCGGTATTTTAGCTTACAGTGCCCTCTTGTGTCATGTTGCATTAAAGCCGCAACATGATAAAAGAAACTACGGGAAACAGCGTTCCCCGGTACTGACTGTCTTAAGGGCATGTCAGTTTCCCCGTAAGTTCTTTCCTAACACTCGCCCCTCCCAGACTATGGACAGGGGGAACTAATCCACCCCTGGATGAGTCTCTTGTTCAGGTCGGTTAAACATTCTGGACAACCCATCAGCATTGCTATGTTGGACACCTGGCCTATGCTCAATAGTGAAGTCGAAGCCTTGTAGACTTATGGACCACCTAAGCAACTTTGGATTCTCCCCCTTCATGTTCATTAGTCACTTTAAAGGCTTATGGTCAGTTTGCACAGTGAAGTGGGTCCCATAGAGGTAGGGCCTCAGCTTCCTCAGGGCCCACACAACAGAGAAACATTCTTCTCTACCGTGGACCATCTGAGCTCTCTGTCCTTAAGCTGGCGGCTAATAAAACCAATAGGGTGTTCCTTACCCTTCTCATCTACTTGTGATAGTACAGCTCCTATCCCAGTGTCAGAGGCGTCCGTCTGCACGATAAAAGGTCTTTGATAATCAGGGGCCCTGAGGACAGGGGCCTGGCACAAGGAGTCTTTTAGGCCATTGAAGGCCTTCTCACACTCGTCGGTCCAAGTTACCTTCTTGGGTTTCTTCGGAGTTGTGAGGGCAGTCAGAGGGGCAGCTATGGTGCCATAGTCTGCCACAAAATTGCGGTAATACCCCGTGAGTCCTAAGAAGGCTCTCACTTGGGTTTGCGTAGTGGGGGTAGGCCAGTCTTGTACTGCTTGTACTTTACTGGGAAGAGGCTGTATCCTCCCTCCACCTACTTCATGTCCAAGGTAAACCACTGAGCCTTGTCCATTTTGGTGAGGGGCCACTCGGACACCCTCAAAAGAGCTATCTGAAGGACTGCCTTGGAACAGGTCGGGGAGAGGTTCAGACTCCTCTTCCTCAACATCTGAAGCCAGTAGCAGTGCTGCGATTTCGACGCTTGGGACGAAAGCCTTCAGCCCATTCACGTGAAACACTTGTGGAGCCTGTCCAGGCCTTCCAAGGTCCACTAAATAGTTAACCTCACCTAGGGGCTCCACCACTGGGTAAGGGCCTGACCATTTGTCCTGTAAAGCTCGAGGCCTTATGGGATTCATGATCAGGACTTGCTGACCAGGTGTAAAGTTGATGAGGGAAGCTTTCTGGTCGTACCAATGTTTCACCAGCGCTTGTCCTGCCTTCAATTTATCACTAGCCAAGCCCATCAGAAGTACCATCCGTTTTCTGAGCCCTAGCACATAATCAACTACGTTGGTAGTAACAGGGGGAGTGGGCATCTCCCATCCCTCTTTGACAATGGCTAAGGGTCCCCGTACGGGATGACCAAACAGAAGTTCGAAGGGGCTGAAGCCAACACCCTCCTGTGGTACCTCCCGGTAGGCAAACAGTAAGCATGAAACAAGAAGATCCCATTTTCTTCTCTTAGGCTCCTCCAGAGCCCCAATCATGCTCTTTAACGTTCTGTTGAAACGTTCCACCAGACCATTGGTCTGGGGGTGGTATGCAGAAGAGAACTTGTAGGTGACCCCACATTCTTTCCACATAGCCTGCATATACTTCGACATAAAGTTGCTGCCACGATCTGAAACAACTTCTTTAGGGAAGCCAACCCTAGTAAATATGCCAAGTAAAGCTTTTGCAACTGACTTGGCAGTTACAGTTTTCAATGGGATGGCCTCAGGATATCTGGTTGCATGGTCGACCAGCACCAGGATAAACCTATTGCCTGAGGATGTTGGCGGGTCAAGGGGACCAACGATGTCGATCCCTACCCTTTCAAATGGTACCCCCACAACTGGGAGCGGTACCAACGGAGCTTGGATTGTCGCGCCAACCTTACCAGACAACTGGCAGGAGGCACAACTCCTGCAGTGACTTTCTACTTGCACCCCCATCTTGGGCCAGTAGAAGTGCATGGATAACCTTTGCTTGGTCCTCTTCATACCAAGGTGACCAGCAAGGGGAACTTCATGCGCCAACTGCAGGAGGAAGGGCCTAACAGCAAGGGGAACCACCAACCTCCTATGGTCTCCTTCTGTAGACTCTGTGGGCTCACTAAACAGGAGTCCACCTTCCCAATAAATCCTATGCGTCCCAGGAGGTTCACCCTCAAGCTGGGAGCAGGCCTGTCTCCTTAGGCCTTCCACAGATGGGCACACGCGTTGGCCTTTACTGAATTCGTCCCTATCAGGACCTCCTTCAACTAACAAGTCTTTTAGTTCAGGATGATCGTTGGGGTCAAATACTTCAGGCATCGCCACCTCCTCGTCAGGCCCGGGCGATTGACCAACTTCCTCCAGCGCAGTGGTAGGCGAGCTCGGGGGAATATTCTCTTTCCCTCGTCTTGACTTGTCGACTCCTTTCGCCTTGGGTTTCCCCTTCGGCTGGGGCGGCGTATTGGACTTGGCCAATGCTGCCCGTGCTTGAGACCGTGTGTAGGGTCTTTCGGCAGTGTCTCCTACGAGCCCTAAAGCTCTGAGATCATTACCTAACAAGACCTTTCCCGGGACGTTTCTCTGAATGCTCACTGGAATCCTGACTGCTGTACCATTTAAAGTAAGATTTACAGGTATTACTGGAAACATACGGAGGGGGCCGTCAGCCAACTTAGTGGGCATCAGAGTAGCTCTGGCAACTTCCTCTGAGTCTACCAAGGTAGAATCCACTACAGTGCGACTGCACCCACTATCCCTAAGAGCTGAAGTATCCACTCCATTGATCAGCACACTGTCTTTAAAGTAGTGCTTGGTATTATCCGGAATCCTAGCATAAGCCTCTGCGACTTTAGGCTCCCAGGAACCCAGGGACACTAAAACTACCTCAGCCTCTATCCCGCTGGGAAATGAGTCTGAGGAGAAGGATGCTCCTGTAATCTCTTCTTCCTCGTAGGAGGAGAAGGCCAGATTAGCGGAGTGGACCCCCAAAGGTCTAACCTTACAACGGGGATCCCCCTTCACGTGGTCAGTTGCTCCACAAGCAAAACAAGATCCATTGGGTCTGTTTACATAGGGAGGCTTATTGTAACCAGAGTTCTGTTTCGGAGGCTGTCCTCCACTACCCTGTGAGTTCTCTTGTGTCTTACCCTTATTTTTCTTTTTGTGGCCCTTATGAGAAGAAGATTTAGCAGATTCTCCACCCTCCATATCTTTGGACTTTTTCCCCTCCTCCTGCTTACCAGGATGAGTTTTGTCCTTATGGGACACTCGATGTGACACCCATAAGTCTGCTGCAATGGCCAGCTTCTTAGGATCTATCTCCTTCGAATCGGCCAAATGCTGCTTAAGCTCCGGGGAAGAAGAAGCAAAAATGTGTTCCAGCATGACAAGATTTATCATGCCTTCGAAGGTAGAAACCTTATAACCTTCGACCCAGCCAGTTAAGTTTTTCAAGGATTCAGTAACATAAGATACCCAAGTACCACCTTCCTTTTTCTTATACTCTCTGAAACGTTTCAAATATTGGGCCAGAGTCTTCCCAAACTTTAAAATGAGAGTTTGCTTTAACATTGCGAAATCAGCTCGCTCAGCCTTCGACATTTCCATAATGGCACTACAGCCAGAATGGGGCAGTCTGCTGAGTAACCAGGCAATCTTATCAGCATTGTCAACTTGTTGAACTTCCCATGCATACTCAAACGCATTCAGCCAGTCCATAATGTCATTCCTTTCTTCATACACACTGAGCAGATCTTTCGGAAACCGTGGATGAGAGGAGGCCCCAGACCCATGTCCAGGACCCTTGGACCCATTTGCAACCTGAAGCTTGGCCAGTTCCAACTGGTGATCCCTGTCTTTCTGTTTTTCTGCCTGTTCGATTTTTAGTTTGGCTATGCTGAATTCAAGCTCCTGCTGCCTAAACCGCAGCTCTTGCTTCTTGAATTCAAGCATAGCATCCCCATCAACACTGGCAGAGGAAACATTAGACATCTCGTCCTCCCTGTCCTCGTGGTCGCGATGGATCAGTGCGGCGGCAGAACCGTCGGTTCTACCAGTGAGAGCAGCCCCACCACCTTCCGCACTGTCCTCAGAAGATATAGCGTCAAGCTGCGCTTCTTGCCACGCCACGATTCTTTGGATCATTTCCAATTTCGTGCCTTGAGAGGAAACACCTCTCTCCGCACACATCTTCTTCAAGCATTTAAAGTTAACAAGGTATTTGTTTCCATACTGTTAGATGGGACTATGGCCTTTTTAAAGTTATACTACAACAATTCACTACGTGTCCTGGTTGGAATAACCTGAAATGCCTTAGTTCGTGCGCAACACTGGATACCTTCAGTCGTATCCCACCGCTGTACACCAATTTGTTAAGACGGATTCCTGAACTCTGTCCTGGTGGCGCAGAAGTTCAGAAGGCCAACCTAATTACTTGGAACAGGGTAACCTCTGGACGAGACAGACCAATCAAGGTAGCGATCGCGGCGGTCAAGACTAGGTCTCAAGAGGGGTGAGGGTGACTGAAAGCCCGCAATGAGCACACAAAGCAAGATCACTTACAAACTACTCCAAACAGTTGTTATATCAAAAATATATACACATTTATTTTAAGGCCTTTAAAACAATGACCGTAGCGGGAAAATCACAATATCACCATATTAAGCCAACACATACCATATCAACACAATATATATACAAATACGACAGTCGCAAGCGTTATATGCACGAAATGTGTAGTCCACCTGCAAGGGAAGGAAAACAGGCAGTGCGATACAATGCTTTAGACTCATTTCGCCTTCAGAGGCACCTAACTAGATGGAAGTCCGAGCCCTGCGAAGAGTGGAGCCTTGTGCTCAAAAGTACCTGCACACGCTGGTGCCAACGGGCAAAAGGGGAGTCTCTTCTAAGGAAATCAGGCAGTTCAGTGCACAAATGAAGGAGAACAAGTTCCGCGACTCAAGCACAGCCTCCACAGTGGGCAGAAGCAGAGCGCGAGTACGGCAAAAGGGTGCTGTTTTACACAGCGGGGAAAAGCAATGGGCTCCTGCAGGAGGGCGACCAGATCCTAGCTAAACTACTCACCGGTCCCCGATGCAAGCAGACCCAGGCTTCTCCGCGTCAGTTTCAGCAGCTGGCAGGTTCAGAAGAGCAGGGAACGCCTCGTCGTCGTGTTGAGTAAAAAGACGTCCCAATCGAAGAAACCTGCACAGTTTTGTCACCACAGCAGGGCAACGGAGCGGCCGTGTGTATCTGAGCCAAATGTACACTACTCACTTCCGACCTGGGAACGCCAAGTGTACGAAGCGTGTGAGAGTGACAAGGACTCGAAATACTACACAACCTGGCGGCGGTTACAGAGCAAGACTCCCTTGTAAGCTGGTCAGTCAACTGGATGGCCCAGAGACGCTTCCGAAGGCTTACTGGCAGGAGATGATGAAGATGCCGAGAATAGCTGTTCCCGCTATTCCAAGGGACGAAGTACCAGTACAGGCCTTCTGGTTCGATCAAAGGTGAAGAGGGTTTCACAAGGCGACAGCAGTGCAGAGGAGGAGTCCTTCAGCGGGTCACCAGCGATTCCTCGGTCCAGCCTCTTGGTTGCAGGATACTTTGCTCCTGTATTCCTTCGTTCGTGAGAACTCAGGAGATCGACATGGTAGTGGTGTTTCCAGCCCCCTCTTATCCACGGTTCCCTTCGCGCCAAAACGGAGGGGACCCAATGGGAGATCCGCTCATCAACACTCACACCATTCGTGGACCAATCACGGACCACGGTGGTCCCAGGCATTCACACCACCCTAGACTCTCTGGCACCCAGGATGTGTATTGGGACCAGACATCCCAGCCCACATCCTGGAGGCACACAAAAGACATGTACAAGCCCGCGAAAGCATCCGTGTTTCGCGGGAAAGTACGTGCCCAAATAAGGAAGGCCCCGGGTCGGCTCGACCTGGGGAAGGTGAAGGGAGCAAGACGGTCAGCGGACAGGACAAAGGAGCTTCGTGGTCTGGCCATTTTGGGAGCCAGGCCACCATTTTGGGTTAAGCGCAGAAAACGTGCTTAGAACGCCAAAAGGAGCTCAAAATACCAAGAAACGATCGCTGCCACCATTCCCGTCCCTGAATTACTTGCACCGATCAAATACAATCCTAAACGAGTATCTAGGGCCTGTAGAAGGCTAGAGACCCAAGAGAGCTGTAACTTAGCTTACAGTGCCCTCTTGTGTCATGTTGCACTAAAGCCGCAACATGATAAAAGAAACTACGGGAAACAGCGTTCCCCGGTACTGACTGTCTTAAGGGCATGTCAGTTTCCCCGTAAGAAAGGAGCGAAAGCCCAGAGGAGTGCGGCAGAAGGCTGCACTTCTCTGGCAAAGTCAAGAACAAGGTGAAAAACAACAGCAAAAAGTTTAGGGGTTGCCACATGGAAGGAAAATTACCTACAATTACGAAATCTTTCCTAACAACGTCAATACCTGGACCAATACCTTGCTAACGGTTTTATTCGCCCATCTAAATCCCCAGCATCTTCTGCTTTGTTCTTCGTGCCAAAAAAGGAAGGCGACCTCAGAACGTGCATAGACTATTGCGCCCTGAACCAAATAACCATTAAGAGTCGGTATCCGTTGCCTTTAATTCCGGAATTACTTGACCAAGTAAAAGAAGCCCGCATATATACTAAACTAGACCTCCGGGGGGCGTATCATTTGGTACGTGTCAAAGAAGGCAACAAGTGTAAAACTGCTTTTCGCACGAAGTATGGATTATTTGAGTACCAAGTGATGCCTTTTGGATTATGCAACGCGCCGGCAGCCTTCCAGTTCTTCATGAACGATGTCCTTAGAGAACTTATCGATGTTTGTGTCGTCGTTTATATTGATGACATCTTAGTATACTCCTCATCAGAATCTGATCATATCAAGCACGTCCGAGCAGTGTTAGAAAAGCTATGCCAGTACAAACTATATGCCAAATTGGAGAAATGCGTTTTCCACACCACTGAAGTGGAATTTCTAGGATTCATTTTAACCCCGGGAGGAATCAGGATGGATACACGAAAAGTGGGCGCAATTCTCAAATGGCCTTCGCCAAGCTCTGTCAAAGGGGTACAGAGCATGCTTGGTTTTGCCAACTTCTACCGCAGGTTTATTCCAGACTTTTCGCAGATTGTTCATCCCATCACAGCACTCTTGAAAAAAAACAAACGCTTTGTATGGACAGACGAAGCTGAAAGCGCCTTTCAAGAATTAAAGGCCAAATTCACATCTGCACCGATCCTAAGACACTCACGTCCTGAACTCCCGTACATAGTGGAGACTGATGCATCCAGTTTAGCCGTCCTTTCTCAAAAAGATCCCGAAACAAACCAGATTCACCCAGTGGCCTTTTGGTCAAAAAAGTTCTCTGCTCTTGAATTAAACTATGCCATTACTGATGAGGAGCTGTTAGCTATCAAGTCTGCCTTCAAAGCTTGGCGACACTATCTACTCGGAGCCAGACACACCATCACGGTTATCACCGATCATCGAAATTTACAATATCTAAAAACAGCCAAAGCCTAAAGCGTACGCCTTATCCCGAATAGGAATGGGAGAGACTGAAGTGACCCTGGAACGTGTACCCATAATCCCTGACCAGAGAATTCTTGGTATAACTTCAGTACAGACACTGGAAGACGTTCAAGGGATTGTCTGGCAGCTCTTTGATCCTCAAGCCTTACAAGATTGGGCCAAGAAAGGCCCAGATTTCAGCATCCCTAATGAACTACCATATTACCGAGGACGTCTATTTCTGCCACAAAAAGAACTACAAGAACTAGTCATCTCTCATTATCACGATACGTTACTAGAGGGCACCCCGGTATTACAAAGAACGAAGCTAAAATCAAGAAACAATTCTGGTGGCCCACCTGGCGAAAAGATATTAAGTCATTTGTCCTATCTTTTGGCATCTGCGCCCAAAACAAAAGTCAAAAAAGAAAACCAGCTGGGCTATTACAGCCTATGGACATCCCACCGTTTCCTTGGCACACCTTGTCATTAGACTTTATCACGGATCTACCCCCGTGTAACGGTTTCAATACTATCCTAGTAAAAGTGGACCTTTTTTCTAAAATGGCCCACTTTATTCCCTTAAAAGGGATACCCTCAGCCTCAACCCTGGCCAAGGAATTCCTTGAAAACATTGTTCGTTTACACGGTTTTCCATCTGTGTTAATTTCAGACCGAGGAAGTCAATTCATCTCGCATTTCTGGAAAAAATGCTGCCAACTGGCTTTCCACTAGCCACCACCCCCAGACCGACGGCCAAACAGAGAGAACTAATCAGACTCTCGAACAATATTTACGCTGTATGCTACATCAGTCTGAAGGCAATTGGAAGGACACCCTATGGATCGCTGAATATGCGTACAATAATTCAGTACACTCAGGAATTGGGCACAGTCCCTTTTTTACCATATACGGACATCATCCCCGAACCTCGGAGTTGGATTCACCCCAGCATTTAGAGATGCCCGCAGTAGATCATCTTCACACAGTCATTACTCAAACCTTTAAGGAAGCAACAGAACATTTACAAAAGGCCAAGGAAAAATACAAGAAAAACGCTGATCAGCTTAGAAGAGAAGCACCACACTACCAGATAGGGGACCAAGTGTGGTTATCTACTAAGCACATTCCTCTCAAAGGAAAACGGACCTTTAATCCCAGGTATTTGGGGCCTTACTCCATCAAAGCCATTATTAACCCGGTAGCTGTCGAGTTGGAACTACCTGCTCATATGCGAATCCATCCCGTCTTCCACGTGTCTCTTTTGAAACCAGTGCAACCAGGAACTAGGCTAACCGACCCGCCTGAACCTATCCTCATAGACGGAGAACCCGAATACGAAATCAAGAATATTTTGGACTCAAAAAGAGTGAGATCTAAACTATTTTACCTAATTGACTGGAAAGGTTATGGTCCGCAGGAAAGGTCTTGGGAACCTAGTGACCACGTGCATGCACCTCGTTTGGTGAAGAGGTTCCACTGGGAATTTCCAGACAAACCACGGCCAAGGAGAGGAACGACTTTGGGAGGGGCCTTGAGGGGGAGTGCTGTCATGATGCCTGCCCCAAGGAAACCAGACCAGGCCCAGCAGCCCCGGAAGCAGGCATCACGCCATTTGGAGCATGCCCAAAAGCCCCAGTTAGGGGCTGTTTGGGTGCAGTCCTGGCGCCTTTGGCACCAGGCTCATAAGAACAAAGTCAGTCCTGGCGCCATAGGTGCCAGGCTCATTTATGATAACTTACCTAAAGCAGACCATGCTGCTTACTCACCTGATGCAGACCATGCTGCATGAAGACCTAAGCCAAATGAGGCTTAGGAGGGACTATTTTAATGCAGGGACTATTTTCTTACCTGGGTGGGGCAGTGGAAGAATACTTACCTGGGACTTCTTCCAAAGCTATTTAAGCCACGCCCGGACAGCCACACGTGCTTCGCGTTATTCTGCAGTAGCAGTGTAACGCTCACCGTGCCTGCAGCAGCTTCCAGTCTTCTGCCACGCCCGTCTACACTCCAGAGCTCCTGAACCCTACAAGGAAAACAGAAGGAAAGGTTAGAGCAAGAGTTTATTCATACTCACCTGAATCCTGCATCTTCCCGACTTGGACCTGGAAGAAAGAATCCATTAGTCGCTCTTGCCGCGCCTCCTGCAACGCAGCGCTGAACTCACCTGTTGCCATTTTCAGCATTCCATCACGTGCATCTTCAGTCCGCGGCCGCTCTTCATCACCTATGGACATAATAACAATAAGGTGAGCAACAGAGAGTTATCTAAGACAACAAAGGCAAATATTAAGACTTACTTGAGATCACCGGGGATACTCACCTAATCTCGGTTCGGCGCGACCTCTTCCGCATATCCGCCGCACCCCGGCCCCTATGTGGAAACATTCCGCTACAGACTTACCCGGTTGCGGTAAACGCTTCAATCCACGGATCTTCCTCCGAATGGATGCCTGAAAAGGAAAAAGACCACAGATTAGAGCAAGCTTCCCTCTTTATTCCGAAACAGCTTTTTTAAACACTTACCTGCGCATCTCTGGTTGCCACGTGAACTCTTTCCAGATCCATAAGGGCAACCTAGGGGAATTGGACAGAGTGAATTCCAGACGTTTTGAACTCTTATAACTATTACCTCTACGGAGTCAACACCGTCTGCAACTCGCCAACTTCCCACACCAGTGAGGCAACTGGTCATCTACGCGCCCCTGCACTTGAAGCAGGATGGAGAGTTCATCTTTCCAGATTATCAGGTGAGAATCTAAAGGAGTCCCAAAGTAATTCATGGGGAGAAGGTGGGGTTAAGCTTAAACCTCACAGGTGGTTAATTCCCCTTTCTGCATTACAGAAGAGTATTCATACGAGCCACACAGACCAAGCTGGGTGGCCCGGTCCACTCCGTCATCTCGGCGCTCCGAGTATCACTGGAAGAAGTAACATCAGGCCGGTCCAGATCAACGCCCCCGTGGACACCAGGTGAGCGTAACGGGTAAATACTACATTGGTAGTACAATTCGCCCTCTTAAGATCAGGATAAGAGAGCATTTATCCACCATTTCAAGTCAAGACTCAAAATATCCCTTGGCCACACAATGGCAAAGAAATCATCAGTTGGACAACAAATCTGAAATTAGGTTTGCTGGCATGGCAAAAGTAACTTTGCCCCAACGTGGTGGCAATTTGACCTTGAAACTAAGACAACTCGAAGCACGGCTAATTTGCCAGTATCGTACCGTATCAATCGGTCTCAGTAGTGACCATGAATTTTCGGTGTTCCTTTGAAATCAGACTGTACAAATGCCTTTGCTTTCTTTGTTGCTGTTTGCAATCTGCATAAATATAATTTCTGTACAAGAGGACAACACCGGTCACCATGTGTCTGTATTTTGGGGCAATATGCTGTAATTTAATTTACAAAATTAAGTCTATTTGGAATTGGCTGCATGGATGCACCGGCCTTCTAGGGGTGCAACTGCCCTAAATGGCACACTCAATCATTTAAATTCCCGCAACTGCGATGCTAGTACTTTAGTGTCTCTTTTCTCGAAACTTTTTCATTACGTTAGTTTAATCTTTAAGCTTCCCCTTGATCTCAATCTTAGCCCTTAAGAATAGGTTGTTTATAGATGCGTGCTATTAGAATTTAATATAATTGCTTACATGTAACTCTACTTCCAATATGGCCGTCCGCTTGTGCCGCGCTTCCAGGTTTCACGTCGGCAGCTAACGGCACACGCACTTTGTATTTACAGAAGAGCCGCTAAACGCGCGAGGCTCCTATTCTTCTCATTGCAGAAACGCTGGTAAGCACAGTCTTTCGTGCAGACCCCTGCTGAATTGTTCTAAGCAGGGGCCATACGCATGTGACTGTCTCGTTAGTTAGCGTGCTTTAATGAGCCTCAATTAGCACCTTAACACGGTTATTTGTGCTGCTTCCATGCTGACCCTCACGCTTGGTAGACTTGTCATCTGTAAATAGTGGTTAATTGCAACCGCAACAATATAGGTATGTTTTGCATGCCTACAATTATTTTATTTTAATCTATATCACCACATGAATCATAGCTAACACACATAATTCTTATATTTGCAGTGGAGCCGGTGAATGCCCCTTGTATATAATTTTTCAAATCGGATTACTTCATAGGTAAGGCTATACCAGTTAATTACTCTTATGATTTGCACAACATTTAGTTGAATTACAAATTCTTCAATATATAATGTGCCCAAGGTGTCTTTACTGCGGCATGCTGATATATTATTCCCCCTTATGTTGCCTTATTAGTTTCCTGTTTCAAGCACCAACAAGGTCATCTACACTTTTTTTTTTTTGGATGGGGTAAAATTGCTGGTTAACCATATTGCACAATGGGTGACCATGTTTGTGCATACATGATTGCTCTTACTACCATGATTTTCATATTAATTGCACTTTTATTTTTATCTTCTGTTCTCTCTCACTATGTGTATCAATTGACCTCAACGATTGGCTAATTTCATTGCCAATACTCCATATCCTTTTCATGAATTTTCTTAATCAATATGTGGTGTTTCTTTAATTATTGGGTATTTCTGTCAATGCATAATGGATTCATTGTGTTGGGTACTTATTACTTCTGTCCGATATCTAATATTATCGTGGCTCCCCCACTGCCTTCTTTGGTTGTTTGAGCCTGATTGTTTTGCTGCATTTGGTTGGTTACATATGATTATGTCAAATATGTATGCTTGCAAAACATATGGATATAATTTTGCAGCCTGGAAGAAGAGCGTTGAAGCTCGAAACACGTGTCGGCTGGTTTTGGCTGTTTTTGATCTGCATTTCAATAACGCTCAATGAGCTTTAATAACCGTGTTTGTGTGCGCAATTAATGGTAGCAAAGCCCTTCTTAACACAACAATAAGCAATACTATATCGAACAAGTATAGTGTTAAGGGCCTCAGACAGTAACTGAGCACAGACCAGAAAGTATAGCATTACTGGTGAAAGTCGGCACCCAACACGTGTCCTCACCATATGCAAAAATAAGGATAACACATCCCAGTAGGGAATGATACCAAGAGATAAATTGCAAGGAAAACAAACTTTATATAGAATAAAGTATGCAAACAAAAAACTCTGCTACCTGAGAGCCCTCTGCCAAACAATACAAAGCAGCACCTTTTGAGGGGCCTTCTCATCATCAAATGATGTCATACAATATGGTACAAAATAACAGTGTGGATTTGTGGGCCCGTATGGCACAGCCTGCTCTTTGGGGAATGCCAGGCTGCAATTGGCAGCTGCTTCCCAGTCAATCTGGTGGCACGTGGGTCAGCTGGGCTCATCTCCACGGTGAAGGTCAGGCCAAATATGAAATTTGGCTAAGCTAAACAACAGGAACTGATAAAGCGCAAATAATGGCGAACAGAAAAATCGTTGCATGAATAGGGGTACCTAAAGAACATAAGCTGATATTTTGCATTCAGACCTCTGCATTCAGGGTGCTTTATTGGTACTGGTCCCTGCTCCCAGGTGTCTTCCTCTTGGGGTTTGAGCTATTATTTATGCCCCCTGATGCCTTTTGATACAAACAGACACAGCAACGTGTTAGTTTTAGGGAGAATATACTGCTGCACAGAATTAAGCCTATGGTGGGTGTTCTGGAATGGTCGGGGCGAGGTGGTCAGCAGTGTAGCTACATGAAAGAGAGTGGAGGGCTAGGGACTAGTGGACTGTGGTCTGGCAGGGTGGGGGCCGAGAGAGCAGGGGCAGGTTAATGGAGATGGATGGGCACATGAGCTGGGGCCTGTTCTGGTCTCACGCTCTGCAGAGAGCATATTCTGTGCAAGCAATACTAAATAATTGCAACAGTAAATGGCTGGACTTCTGTGAGAACAATGCTCTCGCGGAGCTGACAGGGGGTGACTGTGTTTTGGGCTGTCTTCGAGGAGCTGGCGAAGGGAGAGCTGGGTTTAAAGAAGGATGATTTTTGGGCCCAGTCAAAAGATGGCGTCTTCGGTAATACAAAATGGCGTCTACTGTTGTGGTTGGGTACTGCATTATTGGTCTACATCTCTATGTTATATCATAAGAATTCATGACGTGGGCCTTTCTCCCCCCTTTGCCTACACGTCATTTATGTGCCGCAAGAAATTCTGGGGGCGGGGGGTGGGATAGGGACACCTCCTTCCCAACACTGGCCACAGACAACATGTACAGCACTGATCGTAGCTCCTGCAGGATATATTATTAATAGGCCCATACTAGCTGTGTGCAGTATTTGCCCTATACTGGATAGAATTAGTAGGCCCTGACTGTGATGAACTCTCTGAACTAGGTAATGTTCAATGTTATTCGTGCAGCACAGTAACAAGCACAGCCAAGCAGTGGCACCTATCTATGAAAACTACTGACCTATGCCACGAGAGGATGTCTCACAGCTCATAATGACAACTTTTCCCTCAGGTGGTTTCCTGGTACAGTTTCACTGTTCTGTCAATGTAAAAGCCTGGGATGTGGCACAAACAAGGGCCTGCTGCTTCCCCAACTTTCTGCATTTGTGTTCCCCAGCAATACCAGAGGGTCTGCAAGAAGAAGCATTATTAAGTAGTAGTGCACCATCCAGGCAGTGGCTGCTGAGAGCGGGGTTCTGAAGGTATAGACCTCAATGCGCACACACCAGAGTAAATACCACCCACTAGGGAAAAAAGGCCAAATATAACAAAGTTTACTTGTGCGAAATACACATGCCAGTAAAGGACTCTGCTGTCCGAGAGTTCTCTGCTCTTACATCATGAAACAAAGGATTATAAACATAAAAAACGTCATTGCTATAAGGGACATTTTGGTTTTCCTGATTGGAAGCACCCTAGACATGGGCCTGCTCCATAAGGGATGCCAAGCACTAATTGGCAGGTTCTTCTCCGTCGATCTGGCTCCACGTTGGTCAGCTGGGCTCATCCTCGCAGTGAAGGTCGGGGCAAGCATGAATTACATTGTTTCCTATCTAAACTTAACAACTACAACATGCTATTCATTCATTATGGCAGGCAACTGGGCGGCACAGGAAGGGGGTGCCAGGGTGAGGGGAGGATAAAATACAGTCACGCTGACCCATACACTCAGAACTCTATTGATACCACAGTTCCTGCACCTGATGTCCCCCCTCTGGGGTTTGATCTGTGATTTTCCCTTCTTAGTATCTCAGGTTACTGGAGATGTGTGTTGCTGCTAGGGAGAAATAGAGTTGTGGGGGCTTTAGATTTTAGGTGGGTATTTTATGGGGGTTAAGAACTAGGGGTCGGATTCTTATCAGAGCGCCAGGGGAGCGGGGGTCGAGTTAGTGATGCGCGGCCAACACTGGGCTGGCTGAGTGGGGATCTGAGGCTCATTGGCAGTTTAGTGGAGATGGAGTGACCCATCCTATGGCCTGGTACTAGCTCTGTGTTGGGCGCATTCCTGAAGGCGATACTGAGGATTTGCAACATTACAGGGACAGGAGGGAAATGGACTTCCGTGGGAACAAGGCTCAAGCGGAGCCAGCGTGCTGTGTAGAAATTAGGCCTTGTAGACCAGGAACGTGGACAGCGGGCCTGCAACATCTCCCATGTGGGTCTTCTGCAAAATGGAGTCCAGGGCTATGGGTTTTCTAATGCCGCACATCTATTTCTAAGCTCTACAGAGCCTCTAAATGTTGCCTAATGGCGCGGATTAATGTTTTCTTGCTTTGCGGGAGTAATACCAGTCTGTGCGCTCAACTCTTGGTTTAGTTGGTTAGTTATACTTTGTAGCTGACCTGTCCACCTTTAATTGGGGGTTAGTGGCTGCATGGCTCAGTAGGGACCGATATTTACCAATCAGTCTGATTGTTACAAAGGATGGAGTTTTTTTTCTATTGACCCTTTGCGCTTAGTTTTTCGGCGTCCCCACAGCTTTCATAATTGTACAATAATTTGTGAGGTACGCACTTGTTAGTGTTTGTATATATGTTGCACACTTTATTTTGTATATTTTTTGTTCATGTAGTTCACAGAAGTTAATTCACTTTGTGTTTATTCTATGTTGTTTCACAGATATCACTATTACACAAGTTAGTTTACTTCGTGTATTCATTTGTGACATTAATTGTGACTTTTCTGGTGATTGGTGTGCTATTCCTTGGTTTATTTACAAGAAAACATTTGTGGCAACATTTCTCTGCACATGCTACTGTTTCGCCCTTACTTGGGCTTTGTGAAGGCACATTCTTTACTTATGGTTGTGTGTCAGTCTTGGGTTTACACTTTGTATTTCTGTGTATGCATTTCAAATTAAGTGCACACTTCTAAATTACATAAATTGGTAGACATATATATTAGGTTGTTTTCATTAATTACTTTTTCCTTTTCTTTTTCGAGAGAGTAAACTTCAGTGGTTCTCAATTTTAGGTAAATCCACTCTTGTGTAGGGTTCTGTATTCACATGATCTGTGTCTTTTGGTCTCTCAATTGGGTATTCATACGTCAGGCATATATGTGAGCCCTGATGGCAGCTTCTGTCCTTCTCGGGTCCCGTGTTCGGGTCCGCCCTTCCTTTCGGTTTTCTAGTGAATGACGCGGCTTACTCCCCATCTTGTATGCTATATCAATTCGGATGGGTTTCACCTTATTTGAAAGTGCCTATGGGGGTGGGATTGACTAATTTCCATCCCAACAGTTCCATCCGCTCTCTGTGTTGCAGCAGGTCTGGCTGTCTCTTCACTAGCCCCATCTAACCAAAATGGCTGAGTTGCTGCATTCAGCATAGATGCAAATGGCCTGCATACTAAATTTGGCTTACACCGATATATCTATTGAGACAGCAGGATTCAGAGCAGGCAAACACTGTGCAGAGTGACTCTTACTCAGTTGCCGATCTACAGGAGGTTGCCCACTGTAGTTGGAAACTTTCCATGATCATATGGGATGCATCATGCAATCCATTCATCCGTTACAATGGAGGACGTAGTTACAGTTAATAAAGAACACAGCATTTAGTGTAATTGATTATGCATTCCCCACTCTGTACCACAAATGTGCAGCCTCCTGAAATGGTACTCTACTATTCGCCGGACAATACAACTGCTTGTGGCAAGGTCGCTGACTACCTCACAGAATGTGGAGCTTGGTGCCCTCACATAATGGTCCACTTTCCTACTCCTCCCTGCCTATATGACACATGAGGAGGTGTCTAGGGGACCCCGAGTTGTGCTCATGCATCCAACCCAGGAATCTCACCCAAAGGCTGAGACTATCCAAGCACATCCCTGGATTCTGGTGATGAGACACAAAGTACCTGCCGAATGAGCAAGCTGCCAACACTCGCGCTTCAAATAATTGTCTCATGGATAGTGACAGATATGAGGGGGACAATGCCGTCTCATCATCTGCATGTTCCATGATGACCAGAGGTGCTAGCCCATCAAATGTGTTACATTCCTGGGATCACAATGCTTTTCAAGTTTCACAAGTACCAGAATTCGATGTAGATAGGACATAAGCAACCCAAGGTACCAGGTGGGAGTTATGGACAGAATGAATGTAGATATTTTTCGCAGCAACTCGTGCAATGGAGAATACTGCTAGGAAGTCCATGCTGTTCTTCTTTGTTGCAGGAGCAGTACACAACATCGCACTACCAGTAGGTACTGTCTACTATGGGACAACAAATAGAGCTCTCAAAGACTGTTTACACCCTCTTTTAAATGCTAATTATGAGGAATTTAAGTGTGTCAAGCAATAAAGGAATCCCTTTATTCATTCCACGTGTGTTTAAGACAACCAGCAATGTCATGTACACATCACGACGAAGAGGTAGGCCTAACTAATCCAAGACTGTTTCAAGACACAGCTATGCTGTCAAATATTGTGAGAACCACACATTTTATTGTTGTGCACCTTGGAACTGGCCAGGTTCCAGAAACCAGCAGCAGCCAGGTCCACACACAAAAATCTCTGCACATTGACGAAACACCTGCCATAAGAAATCACCCCCCACAAGAAGGTTGATCAAGATGCGTAGGGCGGTCATGGAAAAGGCCACTGAATCCAATCAGCTCTCCTGAGTAGCAGTGTGACTCAGGTGGAGTCTGTCTGGTGGCAAGCCAAAGGTTTGGAAGGTGTACAAAACCCAACCACTTTGCAAAGGTATGAAGGGCGCCATGGCCGGCAATGGCATACAGTAGAATTACAGTAGAATGCTATCCACTCAAGATAATGGAATACCACGGGAGCTTCTGTGACAAAGTAAGAGGCAACAGAAGGCACATGTGTGTGGCTCATGATGCCATTTATTACCTGCAACACCAATACCAGCAAACATCCGCAATGGAGTCCTGTTGACTCCATTAAATGGGAATTTACACCTGCAAACCGCCACTGGTAATCAGGTGGTATTACTGCTGGGGTTAATACATACAGTGGTAATACCGCCTGACCAAGTGCCAGCATCGCTAATTCCGTTTGTCGATATTCCAGCGGATTAACTGCCGGAATACTGGCAAACTCGTAATAAGCCCCAAAACTGAAATCAGCCGACTGGGTCAAGATACACCAGATCATAGGGCAGCCCAGTTGGACATTTGGAAGCGAACAGCACCAGAAGCTGGCAATGGATGATATCATTGCTGACCTACAAGGTTCCACAATATTTTCTTTTTTCTTTTATTGTGATTCAACAATAATACAAAAGTAGCAATGCATCGTCAAAGTCCCTTTTCTAACAACAGTTGTAATAAATTCCCTCCCCACAAAAAAAGGAAAAAATTTGTCATTAACCTCTATTCACAGGGAGTCAACATGTCAACATTATATTATACATTCCTGAATCCTCAAGTTCGCAAATTCACTCTCATCTCTCAATAGTACCCTATTGCAAGGCTAGATGTTTAAGTAGCTGTGGTATATAAAACATAGGTTCCCTATCTCTCACATAATCTAGGAAGGGTGCCCGTGTGCGGATGTACTTGTGCATGGTGTCTGATATCAAAGCGGAAATTCTTTCCATCATTATAATCTCCCAAACTTTATCCCAGCAATAGGAAATTATAGGTCCCCCTTGAGTCTTCCAGAATCTAGCTCTATTTGTTCTCGCCGCCATTAGTAAATGAGAGACTCATTCTGCCGTAGGACCTGACATAGGGTAGGTGTCGTCATTGGGTACATCCCCTAATAGGATTACTAATAGGGAGCAGTCGGCCCAAGATGTCCTTTATTTTCGCAACATTTCTTTTCAGAAAAATTGTATTGTTGGGAGTCTCCACCACATGTGAACCATATCCCCCTTTTGACCACAGTTGTGCCAGCAGTGGTCTGAACTTTCAGGATCAATATTATGTATTCTTTAAGGGTTCATGTACCAACGATTACATAATTTAAAACCCCCTTCTTTTATCAATGTGCATTTAGAGCTCTTGTGCGCTCGCATCCATATATGCTGCCAGGATTGCCATGGGATTTTTCTCCTTCGGATGGGTTTTTCTAGGAGCCTGTAACAAGTGGATTTTCGTTTCACCCTCTGTCCCTTCAGTATCATGAGTTCTAACCCAGTCAGTGCCCTAGTGACTGTGTCTTAGTTATTTATTTATTTATCTATGTATGTATTTATTGCATTTCTAAAGTGCACTAAACGTACGCCTGAAGGCACTGTTACATGAGTTCTCGGCATGTGAAACATTGCACAGGAAACAACAGGGAAGTCAGAATTTCAGTCCTGGAAGGGACACGTCCTGGGCAAACAGCAGAGCCTTAAGATGTTTGCGGAAGGCCCAGTATGATTGTGCCACTCTTAGATTACTTTTGCATTAGTGATCCAATGCCTAATTTGCACGCAGCAGAATCAGTCTCAGGAAAAGAAAATGTCTCCTTACATTAATCTAACGTAAAAGGGTGCTTATCTTTATATAAATACCGAAGTGGCAGTGCCTCCTGTCTTTCCCAAATCCCAAAGTCCCCTTGTTCAGTCCAGGGGCAAATTCCAGATTCTGTGGACCAGAGATAGAGGACCGAGTATCGTCCTAAATCCCTGTTGATAACCTGCTCGATCCCAAGTTTTTAGGGGGCAGCCAGTAATTGTTAAGAGTCCTCCACCGGCCTGTCAAGCTTTTTTCAGGAGGAGATGGAGGAGGGCCAGAGGAGAATTTGATTGGAACTATTCAATTTCTTTCCATTTGGAGTCCCTCCCTATCTGTGGCCAGTCCTATCCTACTGTGGATAGGTCCTTATCTGGAATCTGGAGTGGGTGGAGTGGGAGTGCCTGCAATATGTAGAGCCGTTTGGGAATGAAAGTAATTTTTACTGCTTGCACAGGACCCAACCCGGAAATCTCCTGTTGGTCCCAACGGGTCAATTGTTCCTTAGCCTCTTTCAATAGAGTTGTAATGTTAGCTTTCAAAAGGACGTCATATCTTGAAGGGATCTTAACTCACAAGTATTGAATCTCTTGGTCAGCCCATGCAAAAGCTGACCCCCGCTTCAGAGCTTTAATAGTTTATGTGGACTCTGTGACATTAAGTACTATAGACTTCTTGTTATAAATCGGGAAGCCCAAACAATCGGCTCCGAGTGTGTTTAATAATTCAGGCAAGGATACAAGTGGGTCACGTAAAAAGCACAATATATCGTCGGCATATAATGCTATTTTGTGAGAAAGACTACCTTGTGTGATCCCCCGAATTCCTGGGTTTAAGCATATCTGTTGAGCTAACAACTCCATTGCCAAGGTAAAAAGTAGAGGTAACAAAGGGCACGCCTGCCTAGTTCCCCTCTCCAGGGGAATCTGGGGAGTCCATTGATCATTCAGCCTTACCTTCATGTTGCTGATTCTAAAATTAGACATGATGTATTTAGATATAATGGGGCCAAATCCAAACTCCTTCAATACAGCTTCCAGATATTCCCAACTCATGTTATCAAAAGCCCTGTGGGTAACTAGCAAGAGTATTACTAGCTTCTTGGTGTTCGGGGGCCATTGTTATAATGTCTACCACCCTTCTATCATTATCATGTGCCCCTCTATCCATTATGAAGCCTGTTTGGTCTATGTCAACCAAGGACTGCAGAACTTCTCCCAACCTGGATGCGATAACCTTACTATAAATCTTCGCGTCCACGTTGACAAGCGCAATCGGGCTGTAAGCCGTGCAATTCTCAGGTCTGTCTCAGGTTTCAGAAGTGAGGTTGTCGCAGATTCTGTCTTGGAGTCTGACACCTTTCCTGTTTTCAAAAAATAATTATATAATTTAGTAAGGTGGGGAATTAGTATTTGGGCGAAGGTCTTATTAAATGTATTTGTGAACCCATCGGGCCTGGGTCTATACCATTTGGAAGGGGGTAGATGGCTTGTGCCACTTCTTATATTGTTATTAATAATTCCAGGGACTCAATAGTCCTCTCTCTCTCTCTCCCTCTCTCTCTCTCTCTCTCTCTCTCTCTGTCTCTCACCTTCTCTCTCTCTCTCTCTCTCCCTCTCTCTCTCTTGACTTTAGGAAGGTTAGCTAAAGTGAGGAATCTATCTCTCTGAGTTTGTTCTCCCCGATGCCTGGCTGTCTCCCCGCGAAAGTAATCTTCCATTATTTTAGGTTTCTCTAGTCTCGCAGTAGTCCTTAGACTATTCTGATCTCTAAGAGTTGCTATGTAATTGTGTACTGCTAGTTTGCACAGTTTTGCAGCTAAAAGCCTATTGGCTTTATTGTCCCTGTTGTAAAAGTGTTGCCTTGTGTACAAAATGGCCTGGGCTGTTTTCTTAGTGAGAACGGCTTGTAGCATCTTACTTGTCAGTCGTTAGTCTTAT
The DNA here is from genome assembly GCF_040938575.1 of Ambystoma mexicanum. Taxonomy (NCBI): domain Eukaryota; kingdom Metazoa; phylum Chordata; class Amphibia; order Caudata; family Ambystomatidae; genus Ambystoma; species Ambystoma mexicanum. The sequence goes on along the minus strand of NC_090927.1, from coordinate 926,002,671 downwards.
AGGGTCTTACAAGAGATTCTCTGTTTATGTGCTAATTCTCTGGCCTGGACTTTCAATTTTTTTACGGCTTGATTGGCAGTTTTCAGGTTTTAATAGGCCACAGTTAGGCTAATAAAGGTCTCTCTAAGGACAGCTTTACCAGCATCCCATACGGTCTGCAAAACTAGATCTCCAGTGTCGTTTTCTGTGAATTAATTACAGAGGGAATCAGCAATCTGGGCATGAGTTGCCGTGCCTCGCAGGATGAAATCATTCAGTCCCCACATCGGTCTATTGGGCTGAGATATTGTTCCTAGGTCTAGCGATATTCTCACCATGGCCTAATAAGAAAAGGCCCTTGGAAGTATCTCAATCCTGTCATTTCCAAAACCATGTCAAGCCTTGAAAACCCCCTATGAACTGCTTAAAAAATAGTGTAGTCTCTCTCCCCAGGTGGAAAAAGGTCCAGGTTTCAATTACAGAATGGCTGCAAAGTAATTTTGTTATTATCTCGAAACACTGTATATCATGGACCATGCGTGGCAATGATTTCTCAACTGTGGGGTCTACTACACAGTTAAAATCCCCATCAATTATAGATTGCCCAACTGCGAATGCCGCTAGGACCCACAGGAAGGACTTGAGGAAGGTCGTTTGTCCCTCGTTCGGAACATAAATTGAGGCCAATATAAGTTTATGATGCATCAGTGTTGCTGTGATCAGCACATATCTCCTCTCTTCCTCCATCCGTAACCTTTATGGGGATCCTGTTGCCGATTCAAATGACAACTCCACATTTCTTAAGGCCACTGCTTGCGAAGTATGCAGTGGAATATTCCTTGGTATAGAGCTAGGCGTCATGTTCTGGGAGTAAGTGAGTTTCTTGAAGGGAAAGTATACCAATGTCATTGGCCACTGATCTGTGGAGCACTGACTTCTGTTTGATCGGGTGTTATGTCCCTGAACATTCAGGGTAATTAGTGCTAAGTCAGTAATTGCTGTTCACTATCCTACGGGGATCAGCAACATTTATGCCCCATTTCCCGGTCTCCCTCCTGTAAGGTTCCTGCCTAATACCTCTCATTTCTTGGTATGACTTAAGTACGAAACGTATGAAAAGAAACCCATTAAATAAATAAATTAATTAATTAATAATACACAGTCAAATGATTAATTTCACATTTCTCCACCTGGTTGAGGGCCCCTCCGCCTCTCGGCAGTGGTTCCAACATATGTTGGATGTCATCCTCCCAGAACTGCCCTGATTTCCCCTTCCCCCCCGTAGATTGTTATAACTCACAGTTCCCCTTAGAATAAGATTCAATTTGCATATTCAGCCGAATATACTGTCCATGCGTTAGATTTGAATGGGGCACATCCAAAAGCAAAACCCAGAACCGCCCGATAAATTGACTAAAGTAAGGCACAGTAGATCCTACGGAGCCGATTTATAACTCAAATTGGGAGTAACAGGGCTCATCAGCGTTTGTCTCTGGAGGTAGCCAAAGGTTTCTTCTTTGTCGGTAATCTTGATTCCGGCTGTCTGTCCCTCATTTACCTTGGGGACCTGGACCCTCCCTCCTCTTTCAGCTCATGTTGCTTCTCTGAATCTATTTGTTCCTCTACCAGGGGACCATCTGGATGCCCATTCAACAGCGCTGCTGCTTCAGTCTCGGACCCAATCGCATAATAATGCTGGTCTTGGTATTCGAATAGGAGTTTGCATCGGAATCTCAAACTATACCGAACCTTGAGTTCTCTCCACCAGTTTATCACTACGTTTAGCTGCCACATCTTAGCCAGTGTGCACGGGGATAGGTCTTAAAACAAGGCGATTACTGTATCTTGAAATTTGATGGATGCCTTGTTCCTGGTGGCTAGCATAATCTTCTTTTTCTGTTATCAAAAATGCACCCTAGTTAAGGTGTCCGACAACAGGTTACGCTCCAGTTGAAAGGAGGAATAGACTCTTCATGCTTCGTCCACACCATTTCCAACTTCGAGCCCAGTTACCCGATTCAAGAGCTCCGCTTGGTCATGGGCTTGTTCGCAAACAGTGGTCCCCATGTCGTCCAGCCTTGATTCTACCACTAGCATATGGTTGTTGAGATCTGGTATCGATTTAGACAGTCTATCGCTAGAAGCATTCATCTCCTGTTTGATTTTGGACATTAGGCAAAGTAGATATTGCTTGGTTGCAGGGCCGTCTGTAGCGTCGTCCTCAGTTCGAGGGTAATGCATCTGTGCCGTCACCATCTGGGGCTGTTTTTGCTTCCCATCCTGCGCTACCAGCATAGTTTTTATATCCCTGACATTGTTTTGGCAGCGGTTTTAGACATCGTCTGTGATATACAGCCCAAATTATCCAGATTCACCAAACTCTGCTGTGGCTGTGTTACGTCCCAATCATAACATAGGTGTACTGGCATGGTAGGTTGGAGAATCACAGGGCGTCCGTTTCAGCACCCCTCTCTGTATGTGTCCATGTGGTAAAGGGGGTAAGATCCATATGTGCACCAGTACTCCAAATTGGGTGTGGCGCCTGCCTTGGGTTTTACTATAAGCACAGACAATATGAACCTCTGCCCAGCGCCTCACTTTGGCCTCACAAGTGTCACAAGGAGGAAGCTGTATTGCTTCTAGTGTATTGCTGCTTCAATCTGCTCATTGCAGTTCTCCATGTAGTTCTGTGCTCCGAAGCCATTCAGGACTGTGATTCCAGCCCCAAGGTTTCCTGCATGTCTCTGAGCATTCCAGCCTGGGGGAAAGGGACACAAGTCAGCTCACCCTTGGACGCACCTCTAATTTCGCAGAGAGGCCATGCGCGGTCATAGCAGGGATGAAGAGAGAGAGCGGGCAGCACTCCACAGCCTATCTACGTGGCTTTCCGCTCTCTGACACGCTGAGATGTGCCCCCAGTAGCTCTCAGATCCCACCGGACATCCCCAGCAGGGATTGTTGGCTCTGCTCCGGTGTGTGGAGGGGCTCCACTCATCACTTGCTTCGGCCCGCCCCCATTGTTTCTCCAGGGCTCGGGCTGCAGACACCATCTTGAAGATCGCGCCTAAGGGTCTGGGCAGTCCCCTCCTCGCCCCAGCTAAAACACAGTGATACAGGGTTGATCAGTCGTCCCAAAGGCACCGACATGCACATGCAGGTAACCTGCTATTACCGGGTTAGAAAAAGCTTATTTTTAATGGGCTGAAGAAGGTCCATGGGGCATTGTCCCTTGGGGTCTACAGAAGGTGCGACTGCATGCTCCGTAGCTTGCCCACGCCACACCCACAATATTTTCTACAGTAGATCTCAACACTGGGTACCACCAAGATCCCATACATGAAGATGAAGAGTCGAAGTCCATCACACCATTCTCTTCTCTTGCTGACCTCACTGAATACAGAGGCCGCAGCTTTGGGGACTCATTAGCAGCAGTATTTCAGCACACTATAAACAGTGTATGGGTGGAAATCCCTGGCATTTTTAATGTGGTTGATGCCATGCTGATACACACATCTGAAATAGAGCTCTTTTTTCAGGAGCATGGCCTTACACTTAACAAAAAGAAATGCAGATTTCTTCCAAGGAAAGTTGAGTTTTTCAGCTACGTCTTCCAGACCAGAGGCCTATCCATAGACCCTCAAACAGTCGCCGATGTTAAGACGGATTCTCCTCTGATGTCACCTTCTGAAGTACAGATCTTTCTCAGCATGGCATATTTATGTGGGTGATTCATCCCGGATCAATCGACCTTCACAGCACTGCTGAGACAGCTAACGAAAGCAAGAATGCCCAAGGACAATGGGTTCCAAAGAGCATATAGCATTTGAAAACACAAAATGAGCCTTAGTCGTTGACAATACAATGGTGTTTTTTCAATCCAGCCACATGCTATGAGATTATAGTGGTCGCAAGCCCATTGGGCCTGATCGCAATTCTAGTTCAAGTAGATCAGGCGGGCAACGGATGGCCAATTGCATATGCCAGCAGAGTCCTAGGACCCGCAGAACAGCGCTCTCAGATTGAGTGCAAGGTATTGGAGGTCCTTTGGGGCTTCTGTCTTCATCTATGTTAATGATCACAGGCCCTCATACCCATCATGCTTGAATCGGCCCCAAGAGATCTGAAAGGTAGACAGCTCTGTTGTTTAAAAAAATCACTGCCTCAACAAAATAGAAGTGTATGGATTTGAGAGTATGTTTGTGTGCACTTCTGCCAGAAGCACGGAAACTGCTCTCCTGAACATCCGTGAAGACCTGCTCTTGAACCTCGATTCCAACACTCCGTGTGTTCTCATTCTGCTCGATCTCTCCTCTGCCTTTGACACTGTCAACCATGCCATCCTGCTCAACCGTCTCCGGGAAAATCTGGGTATCACTGGTCAGGCTCTGGCGTGGCTGACCTCTTTCCTTTCAAGGTCCAAATGGGGTCCTTCCTCTCCGACATCTTTTTCTCCACCTGTGGTGTCCCCCAGGGATCTAATCTCTCTCCCTGGCTGTTCAACCAGTATCTGGCACTCCTTGCCCACCGCATCGCCGCTCTCTGCCCTAATTTCCAGTGCTATGCGGACGATACCCAGCTCATTTTCAGGCTACCCTCAGCCTCCACCTCTCCTTCCCTCATCTCTGACTGTCTGTCTGCTATCCAAGAATGGTGTGCCGCCAATGACCTCTGCCTTAATGCCAGTAAGACTGAGATTCTACTCATCGGTACTCCCACTCCCTCCTTCCCTGCAGCTCTCTGGCCTGCCTCCCTTGGCCCCCTCCCTGCTCCTACCTGCAGGGCAAAAAACCTTGGGGTCATCTTCGACTCCACACTCTCCTTCTCTCCTCATATTTCTGACGTCGCCAAGAGGTCACACTACCAGCTGCACCTCCTCAGAGGTATTCTTCCCTTCCTCTCCTTCCCCCAGAAGCTCACTGTCTCCCGAGCCCTGGTTATCTCGAAGCTGGACTACTGTAACAGCCTCTATCTTAATCTGCCTGCCTCCACTCTCCGCCCTCTGCAACTCATCCAGAACAGAACTGCGAGACTTGTCCTTGGCCTCAAGCCCAGGGACCGTATCTCTCCAGGACTGAAATCTCTACACTGGCTCCCAGTGGCTGTGAGGATAAAGTTCAAAACCCTCTGCATTGTCCACAAGGCCTTCTGGGGCCTGGGTCCTAAATACCTTCAACTCTCTCTTCCCAAATATCTTCCTTCCCGAGCCCTTCGCTCATCCGCCTCCAACTCCCTCAGGGTTAGCCGCTTCTTGAAGCAACGAGCTGGGGGTAGATCTCTCTCCGCGGCAGGGGCCTCCCTCTGGAACAGCCTTCCTGCCTCCCTGAAACTTGAGGAGAACCATCTCCGGTTCCGGAAGCACCTCAAAACCTTCCTCTTTGCTTCTGCTTTCTCTCTCCCTCTCCCCTGCTGAACAGCAAATTAATTCTTCACTGAAACTGCACTGATCCTGCAACTGGACCACTCTAAACGGCCTCGGTCCTGGGCCCAGCCACTCTCCACTTCACTTGCACTGATGCCCTTGAACCCCTCTGCACTGCGGGACTGTCTCTGTATCCCTACAGCCCCCCCCCCCTTCCCCAGCACTTGTTCTGCACTTATCTTGCACTTGCCACCAGCTGGCCCTATTTATTTATTACTTTACGCCACTTACCTTGTACTGCACTTCCCCCCTCCCCTTCCCCTTGCACTTTTTTCCCCCTCCCCCACCCCTGCACTTGCGCGATCTGAATGACACCTGGCCTAGTAGGATCGTTGTCTGTCTCCCCTTGTTCCTCCCCTCCCTGCCTCGTCGCGCCTTGAAACACCTGTGTATAGGCGCGTTACAAATACCATATCATATCATATCATATCATATCATATCATATCATTTCTATCCTCGCATATACACATACTTTCACTTTTCAACCATGCAATGAAATAGATATTATATTCCCTTTATAACCTTCTCCTTAAATGGGTACCTTTTGCATTAAACCCCGCCTAGTAAATTGAGGAGTAACTTTGGCCTTCAGAATATGGTAAGAAGTAGTCTCTATGGGTGCGCCCACGTGCTAAACAGTTACAATTATAGTATTTCAGCGCATGGTGAAGAATCAAGTAAACATAGTGAATAGGCTAACTATGCCTTTGCAGTATTCCAGAGTATAGTAACATAAATGAGAGGGAAACCTTTTTCTAATCCCTTGCTTTTTCATATCACAACAAACTTTCAATTTGACCAAGGAGAAAGTTGGCTTCAATCATGTCAAAAGGTAATGCTTGTGTTAAATGCCCGGAAAAGGGAAATCATGAGAAATCGCTGCATGTTCCAAGGACAAACGAATCATAATTTACTGTACTGCTTAAAGTTGTGATCTAGTGTATGAAACTGAGATTACCTGGGGCATGATCTACTTTCTAAAAGGTATTCTTTCATTATTGTGGATGCTGTACAAAAATTGACTTAATTTAATTAAGTATGCATTACATAGACAGGTTATATTGTATATTCTTTCGTATGCTTCACATACCCATCTATAGAGTATGTTTGTAATATGTCTTGAAATAAATTGAAAGAGCATTTTTCACTGATAGGTAGTGTGCCGTGATGCCATAGGTGATATCTTCAGTGTCTTGTAGTTGCCAGTGATGTCCTTGTTGATGCCATAAGTGATGGCATACATGATATCATATGTGATGTCATCAGAGATGTCACGTGTGATGTGATCAGTGTGCTAAAGAGCTGCACAACAGGCAGGCTCGAAGTTAAGGTGGCATAGCTTCCAGCACCTGCTGAATTTCAGAAGTTTTGTTGTGTTAAACCATCAGTTTAGCATCATTCCAACTAAAGATATTTTCAATAAAGATCAAAGGTTTTCTTGCATTGAACTGTTTAAATGTAACTGAACAAAATATTTTTTCCATTTCAATTTCAGGTTTTGTATGCTATATGTTTCCTTCCTCTAAAACCAAAAAAGTGATGGGTGGAAGTTTGTTTAATGAATATGAACCACTTCATACCGGCTCCTCGCAAGGCCTCCCAAATTGACCAGTAGGCCTGCTTTTACCCCATTGTGGATCCATGGCCCACTGAATGTTGCCCTTCACATTCGCTCTTCTCTTTTAACTGCCCATTTCCCTTTCATTCCTTTCATCCCTCTCTAACTCACTTTCGTCCCTCAATCTCTCTCTTTCATCCCGCTATCTCTGTTTTCATTCCTATCATCCCTCAACCCACTGTCGCCCTTTTCACCAACCCTCTCAGAGCTCGCAAAATCTACTAGCCCACTTGCATTGGCGTGGAGATTTTATGAAGGACAAGTACCATTTTCTTGTTACTCAACATAGCTGGCGAGTATGGGGATGTTCAAAACTTTTATTTGACAAGCAGTAAATGTCAAATAAAAGTTTCACTGTGAATGTCTGGCCTTTCAGTGGCAGTATTGCACCAAGCATGATGTGTACAGAAAGCACTGGTAAATATTGTGTCATCCCAGCCTTTTATCCCATCTCCAATCATCTCTTGATTTCATCACACATTTTCATACCTCCCTCTCATCGCTCACTTCCATTCCTCCCTCCATTGACCCTTCCCTCGCTTTCATTCCTCCTTCCTTTCCTTCCTTTCATACCTTCCTTCCCTCCCTCTAATACCTTCCTTTTATTCCTTCCTCCCATTTATCCCTCCCTTTTATCCTTTCCCCCTTCCCTTTCTGCACTGCATGCATCCCCTTTCGGTTTATCCCTCCCTCCAACCCCTTCATCCCTCCCTCATATTCATTGCTTCAATCCTTCCTCCTACCCGCCCTTTTAATCTCTTGGTCCCTTTTCATCTGCACACCTTGCCTCTGGAACATGCTACCTGTGCACACAAGACTCACCTCCTCTATGCGTCACTTCAGGAAGTATCTGAAGAGCATGCTCTTCAAAAATAATTTCACCTATCTCTGATCTCTCCACTCAACCCTATTTTTCCCCCTCTGGAGCTCTCCTGCTCCCCCTTCCATCCCAGCTCATCTGCTGTCCCACACTCCTAATTGTTATCCCCTGGGTGTGTCCCCTTTGTACAGCGCTCAGTTGCTTCCCTGTTAGGTTTGTGCTTTATAAATCCCAGACATACATACATACATCCCTCTGTCTCTTCATGCCTCCAATTCATTCCTTGATCCCTCCCTTTCTCATCTCCCTTCCCATTCAGTTCATTCATACCTCCCTTTCACCCATCCCTGTCTTCCTTTTTAGGCATCCTCCTTCCTTTGCTCCTGATCATTCTTTTTTCAACCATTTCATCCCTCCCGCTCACATTCATTGCTCCCTCCCTCCTTTTCATACAGCCTTTCATCACTACATCCCTCCCTTCATTTCATCACTTCCATCCATCACTGTATCCCTCCATTTCATGCTTCAAATCAAATCTCCCTTTCAGCTCTCACTTTATCGCTTCCTCCATCTGTTTTATCCCTTCTTTTCATCAATTTATTTCACCCCATTATATCTCCCTTTCACCCATCCCTTTTATCACTCCCATCCTTTTATGCCACTATTATATCACTTCATTAACTCACCCAGCCCCCATCGTGCTCGACTGGAGACTGGGCCTGAAACACAGGATTGGTAGAGTTTAACTCCCTATTGTCTCTATGTGCTAGAACCCCTTCTTCTCCGGGGTCCAACCCTTCCCTTTGATCCACAACTCACCTTGTTTTCTTGAAAAGTGTGCTCTCCGTCCTGCTTTCAGCGCAGGGGCGTGTTGATTGATGCGGGCTCGTTGCTGCCTAGTTACTTCACTGGCAACAGTCCGACAGGTAAGTATAATGAGTCTTTTGAACAGTTCTCTAACTTTGTTCCTTTCCTTCCTTAGATGATGGCCGGCGTCCGGGGATGGCGACATGCTGCTGAGATGAATAGCGCTGAAGGTGAGTGAGAGTGCGATGCGACCCTTTCGTATTTGTATTGAACTGAGTTCTTTTTCTGTGTCTTTTAGGTGCTGTGATGTTTTCAGCGTGGATCCTGGTTATGAAGAAGAAATGCGGTGAGTAAGCACGGTATGCGCCATCTCTAGGTGTTTCCAGGCTAACCTGGAGTCTTTTCCCTCTTGCAGATGGATGAGGAGTTCCGGAGACAGAGTTCCCGCAGAGTGGCTGGGATTCAGGTAAGCGTTTGAAGCTCGTACAGTTTTTAAAAATAAGCGAAGATTTGCTGAATGCTTACTAATGCCTTTTTTCTGTTCTTTTCCCTTTTCCTTAGGAAGCGGCGTGCCGGGATGAGAATGACACCGCCGAAGATGCCCGCAGAACAGAAGAAGCGATGATTGATGGGCAGAAGCGCCGCAAGGTAAGGCTGTTCCTAACGGTGTTCTTGTTCTTGCAGGAGCTGAGCACAGAAGAAAGATGCAGGCCTACTGGAGACCGATCCGAACACGGTGAGTGTCACACCTTGTTTCTGTTCTGTTCCCTTTTCCTTAGGAAGCGGCGTGCCGGGATGAGAATGACACCGCCGAAGATGCCCGCAGAACAGAAGGAGCGATGAATGATGGGCAGAAGCGCCGCAAGGTAAGGCTGTTCCTAACAGTGTTCTTGTTCGTGCAGGAGCTGAGCGCAGAAGAAAGATGCAGGCCTACTGGAGACCGATCCGAACACGGTGAGTGTCATGCTGCAGGTGCAGAAAAAACAAAGCATGTTTCCCAGCCTGGGCGTGGCGTAAATGTCTCTGGGTATCCCAGGTGTCTCTGGGCTGAACCATACCCAAAAGACTAGCCTGCACATGCAGTTCTGGGAACCGAAATATGTCGGGGCATCCATCTTGTCCCCATCAATGCACTACAAGTCCAATAACCGAAGTTATCCTATGGGAGTGAGTGTGTCTTGTGCCACAAGCGCCAAGTCTGACTCCAAGTGGGTCTTTGGAGGGATGGGGAGGCCCTTGAGGGCCATGTAGGTGATCATGGCCTGGCTCCAGCATGACATCTTGGAAGGCTGGGGACATGAGGGGCAGGAATCATGACAGAACACTGTTAACACTCTGTGGATCACAAAACATTGTATAAAGGCACCCCGAGTCGGACGGGTATGCCCACATATGGGTCTCGCGTCTGCTTGGCCTAGAGACCCAAGCTACACCTCACTGATGACGCCCAATGAAGCTGAAAGATATCTGGGATTACTTGTGGTCTCATGCAGAAACAATGTGACCGAACAGTTCAGGTTGGACTGTCCCTTTGTAGAGTGGGGCCAAGTCTGATTTGCACATGCAAAGCATAAAATAAGCAGTGTTGCCTAGCAATTTGCTATGCACTTCTGTAGGTTTGCTAATTAAATTGACACTTGTGTAGCAAACCTAGCTATGTAAATTACCATGTTCAGTGAAGGCAGTGAAGATATATTAATGGATAAATCTTGCATCCACTTATCTGATACTTTAGTTGATCCATTAGGCATATGACTTAATATCATTTGATATAGTGTTGCAATTATCCTGCGTCAGCTGTATGACACTGATATATACAACACATATCTGTGCTCTCTCGGCTTCAGTTTTAAAGCAGCCTGTAGTCGGTTATATTGCAATCTTTCCAAAAGCCTGCCTACATGTTCCTTACTCTCGTTTCCATGGTCAGCATTGTGACGCGGTGAAATGTCTCCCATCTTCTTCCAGTTCCAGTGTGCCTGTATCGATGGGGGAATGTCTGGGCATTCTATTAAAATAGAGCACATCAGTCCCTGTTCTGGGGCCATTTTTTACCCCATGCTAGTAGTGTTGTGCCGACCGGGTCCAAGGGACATTTGTGTGTGTAGTTTCTGCCAATTAATTGAGCTGTAACGTCAGTTCTCCCTGCAGCCTTCTTTTCTATTTTCACGTGTGGCCGTATTTGTTCTGTTGCGAATCAGTAGGAGGCGGACTTCGCCTGAGTTGCCTACCAGTATATCTCAAATTGAGGTGCTGCAAAGCCACCTTTATCATATGGCATGGCGATATAAATGTTCCCATTTCTTACACGTAGCTCTTCAATGCCAGAGGAATCGCAGTAGTGTCATTTGTTGGCTGACAAAGAAATCTTGCTCTGACCATATCTGAATGTTTTGGGATAAATATAATAGTTAGATAATATGCCGATTTTGACTAGCACTATTTTTTTTTAACAACTTTATTTATTTTGATTTTTCAAAGGTATAAATATAACATTTGTGATATTCCCTCCCCCCACCCCCTAACATTCCCAACATTGGATACGGTTTAGCATTTTTTGACAGTTTGAGACTTTTGGGTCGCACATTCCTCCGACTCAGAGCGTGTGTTTTAAATAACAGAAATGCTGCGCAGTAGTTTCGGCTCAAAGTACATTTATTCTCTATAGTCTGTAAATTCATGTAATGGCATCCAGGTATTCAAATATTTCGTATAGGAACCATGGGATAATTCAGTAGTCTTTTCCATGGCCATTACCCCCATAATCTTACCCACCACATGGCTACTATCGGCCCTTGTTTGTTCTTCCAAGTGTGAGCCAGAGTCATTCTAGCTGTGCTTAACATATGGGTAATGAGGAGGGCTTTCGGACCAGATTTAGCATAGCATCCCTTCACCGCCTCTCCCAGTAGGACCACCATCGGGTTGAAGGGTAATTTTGTCCCAGTTATCTCCCTGATGTGACTTAGGATTTCTTTCCAGTATATTTCAGCAAGCGGGCAAGACCACCACATGTGTATTAAGTCCCCAGGTTGTCCGCAGCCTCTCCAGCAGTACCTGGGGTATTCTGGGTTAATGGAATGTATGTGTGCAGGTGTCATGTACAATCTTAAACACATTTCGTATGCTGCTTCTTTAATGGAGGTACATTTAGAGCTTTTAGCGGCTCTTTGCCAGATTTGGCTCCACGTTTCACTAGAGATTGGTTTCCCCAAATCTTCCTCCCCCCATTGCACATAGAGGAGTGATTCTTCCGGGTCTCCTGCTCCCAATAAGCTACACAGTTTCGACACCCCTTTCTTGGGCTGGCCGTCTTTTATCGTGAGTTCTAGTCCCACCGGATCTCGGGTTTCCTCTTATCGGACCTTCCTGTTAGAGATCCAATGCCTTAGTTGGACATAATGGAACCTCTCAGTCTCAGGTATATTAAACTTAACTTTGCATTCCTCAAAGGTTAGAGGTGTACCTCCTTCATAAAGGTCTCCCATCGTCAGTGTTGCTTCTTTCCCACTCCATTGTACCCAGAAGTCAGACCGCATTCCCGGGGTGAAGTCCGGATTATGGGCCACCGGTGTCAGGGGTACCCCCAATCCTCACCTTTCTACTTCGTAACACTTTGTCCCAGTACCATAAGGTGTCTTTGGTGGATTCGAGTAACACACCTTCTTTGTTTTTGTGCCGTTCGGCAAGGAAGGGGAGGTTCTCTAGGGGGGCTGTAGTTGCTTTCCTCTCAAGGCTGTCCAGCCCGTTTGGTTATTTATGGGTGACCACTGTAGTATTGGGGCTATCTGTTCTGCCCATAGGTATCTGCGGATTTCAGGAACCCCCAACCCTCCCGCCATCTGGGGTCTGAACAGGACCTTTTTTGGAACTCTTGGTTTTTTCCTTTTCCAAATAAATGGCATTATCTCCTTTAGTAGTTCTTGGATTGCTGGGTTTGGGATGCGTATTGGTAGGGCTCTTACCACATAGAGGAACCTGGGGAGCAGGGTCATCTTTATCTTTACAGCTATTATTCTTGCCAGCCATGATAGTTCCTGCACCTCCCAGAGCTTTAGGTCCCCTGCTAGCTCTTTCAGTAATTCCGGATGTTAGCCCCATATGGTTTCTCTTATTTGGAAGTTAGCTGTATTCCTAAGTATTCCACCGCTCTTTGTTCCCACTTCAGCGGGTATCTATCACCCATTCTGTCACCTGCTCTGCTCTCTCAGTAATATTTAATGCGCAGGATTTACTATAGTTAATATGGAATCCGGAAACCTTTGCAAACTCTGTTAATAATTCTAGTGTTTTTGGTAGCGAGTGTGTTGTATCTTTGAGAAACATGAGGATATCATCCGCATAGAGAGCTATTTTTTGCGGCTCTCCAGCGCCCGTTTCTACTCCTTGGATCTCTGGGTCGTCGCAGGTTTTTTGTGCTAGTGGCTCCATGGCCATGGTGAACATTAGAGGTGACAGCGGACACCCTTGTCTTGTACCCTTCTGAATAAGAATACTATCTGTGAGCCGTCCATTAACCAGTAGTCGTGTGGATGGATATGTAAAATTGGCCATTACCATGCGTATGAAGATCGGGCTACACCCGAACTTCTCTAGAGTCAGCTGTAGGAACCCCCAATGTAGGCTATCAAATGCTCGGGAGGCATCTAATGCCAAGACTGCGAATCGTTGTTCTGTTCTACGGCCCCATTCGATTGTATCTATGGCTCGGCAGATATTATCATGTTTGTTTCGCCTCGTGTATAAAACCTGCTTGGTTAGGGTGGATTATCTCGGGTAATACCTCCACTAGTCTGCGGGCCAGGACCGGCGAGTACATTTTTGCATCACCGTTTAATAACGAAATGGGGCGGTAACTCGCGCATTCATTGGGGTCTCTGTCCGGTTTTAATAGTAAGACTGTGGTTGCTTGGCTCATGTCTCCAGAGATCTTACCGGTTTCCCGGATGGAGTTAAACAGTTTCGTTAGGGGGCCTGTCAGGGTGGTTCTGAACGTTTTATAATATGTGCTACTAAGCCCATCTGGGCCATAGGCCTTGTTTGCCTTTAATGCTTTTATTACTTCTACCACTTCCTCCTCTGTTATGAGGGCTTCTAACATTTGTCTGTCTGAATCGCTGATTTGTGGCAGGGTCATTTGGTTGAGGAATGCGGTCTGTTCCTCTCTCACCAGGTCCTCCCTTTTTAGGTTTTTGGTATAGTATGAGTGGATCACTTCCTCTACCTCTTTTTCTCCCCATATTAGGTTCCCTTCTGAATTTCGGAGTTGGGTTATGCGGTTCCGGTTTTTTCGCTGCTTCAATTTAGCTGCGAGAAGTCGGTTTGCTTTATCCCCTTTAGTGTAGTAACATTGTTTGGTTCGTACCAGGAGAAGCGCTGCTTCATCCGGCAGGTGGGTCTCTAAGGCTGCTCTAACTCTTTTCAATGCCCTCCATGCTCTCTGTGAGCCCTTATTTTTATACTCTGCTTCGGCATCTGTCACTTGGGTCTCCATATCTCGTCTCACCCTTTCTTTTCTTTTAATGTAGTTTGTTGTGTGCGCTATAAATTCCCCTCTTACTACGGCTTTGCTTGCGTCCCATATAGTGTACCCATGTATCCCAGGGGTGACATTTTCTTGGAAGTAATTATTCAGGGTTCGTTCAATGTCTGCTCTAAGGGCTAAATCTTTGAGGATTACTTCATTTAGGCGCCATGGCTTGTGGGGCTGATATTGTGGACTCGGGTTCCAACTTTAGGAGGACCGGGTCATGGTCCGATAGGCACCTCACTCCAGTCTCTAATCCCGTAATTTGTGGGATCAGTGAGTCCGAGATTAGTACCATATCAATCCGAGAGTGGCCTCTATGTACCGCGGAGTAATGGGTGTAAGATTTTTCTTGTGGATTAAAGAAGCACCATGTTTCAATCAGGTGTAATTCTCTGAGGAATCTAGTTAGGGCCTGTCTGAACGTGTGATCACTGGAAGAGGCTGGAAGAGTTTTGTCCATCTCGGCGTCCATCACCCCGTTAAAATCTCCTCCTAAAAATGTCTGTCCCCTCCCCTATTGTGAGATGATCGGGAGCATCTCCATCAAGAAACGATCCTGGCCCTCATTAGGGGCATAGAGTGATACCAACGTTGTTTGTTGCCCCATCAGTTTCCCCCCTACCAAGAGGTAGCGGCCCTCCCGGTCTTTCTTCACAAATTGTTTTTCAAAGGTGAACCCTTTGGCTAGCAGGATGCCCACCCCTCGTTTTTTCATTCCACTAGTGGCAAAGAATTGCATGGGGAACGCTCTATGCCTCAGTCTGTGTTCGTCTTCCTTAAGTAGATGTGTCTCTTGCATCCAGACCACTGAGGCCTGCATATCTCTCAGTCTAGATAGCATAGCTTTGCGTTTCATTGGGGAATTAAGTCCCTGGACATTTAGTGTGACAAATGTTAATTCAGCCATTTTCATGTCCTGCATTTCTGCTTCTCCTAAGATCCAGAGATCTCTCCATGTTTTTGAGTGTTCTTTGTATATGATGCATCACCTTCATCCGTGAACATAATCTTTCTCCCCTAAACCCCTTAACTTTCGAACTTCAACTTCTCTTACAAACACCTTTGGTGGATTTACCACAACAAGTCACCAGGTATGAACTTCCCTGGGAAACTGGGGTCTGGTTCCCCCCGTCCCACCCAACCAATCCTTGATTCTGGATCTCGTATGTTTTCGGTCTTTGGCAAATCTTTCTCGGTATCCATCTTTGTCCTCAGTTTTGTATTTACTCCCCATTTTGTCGATGCCTATCATAGGTCGAGGTCAAGCATCTGGTATTTTAGGTGCAACTCTTGGTCCCTGAGCTCGAACACTCATGTAGGGTCTGTGGCGTTGATATCTTTATTGCGGCCCCTTGGACGGGGGCGTACTGGCTTCCATTGCTCCTTTTCAGGTGAGTCCATTCTCTTTTTGTCTTTGGCTGGGGAGCCCTTCGTGCTGATGTTTGGCTGTCCTCCGTGCTTCCCATAAGGCTTTCCATTTCTTCCTCTTTGGTGATCGTCTATCGTTGACCCTCCCATTCGAAGCAAAGTCCAGTAGGGTGCGCCCATCGGTAACAAACTCCTTTATCCCGCAGCCAGTTTGTCACAACCCTCAGCCGTTTTCTCTTGAGGAGGGTTGCCTGTGCCAGGTCCTAGTATAGTTGAATAGTTGCAGATCTGAATTGGATGGGTTCTTTTTTCCCTGCGGCTCGCATAATGTCTTCTTTTAGCTGAAATAGGTGTACCTTTGTAAGGACATCAAGAGTTAAGTTTTTATTAGTTGGTATGTTGAGTAGACCCTGTGGACTAACACTATTTTACCTGCCAGTGACAGCAGAATGTGCTTCAATTTATTGAGTTTAGGTTCAAGCTGCAGCATGTATTTGTTGTAATTATTGATATAGATGGATTACCTGCCACTGGATACCATAACCCCTAGCTATTTAATGGTATCTCAAGCCCCTTTGAGGTTGTATATACTCTGGGGCTTGCTAGTTTTCTCAGTCAAGGGGACTACCTCAGACTTGGAATACCTCACCGTAAATGTTATGTTATTTGGCATTTATATAGCGCTCTATATATCATTGGTATGACCTCAAAGTGCTGGTAGGGTGAACGCCCTTGGGGACCGTAGTCCAGGTCAGTCGAGAGAGTAAGGTGTCATAGGGTGCTTGGGTGCAGCAATTATGTGCGCAGGTGATGCTTGATGGTAGCTACATCCCAGCATTAGGTGTGGTGGTATTTGATATCAGTTGAATGTGTGCAGTCTGGAGGATGGACGCCATGACTGGGTTCTGGCTTCGTTAGTCCTCTGTAGTATGCTTATGTGTGCAGCTAGGCCGATTTCGTGGGGTATAGCGGGTTTTATCAGAATGTTGAGGTGTTCATGAAGTATTCTTTGTATGTGAGCAGCTCGGCCAAAATTGATCGATGGGTGTAGCTGCGCTCTACTTGTGTGTTGGTGTAGAGTAGAGAGTGAGCATAGTGATAGGAGAGGTCAGTGTCTGAGTGGAGGTTTTGATTAATTGAGCTAGCTATTATGGATTCCCGGTGGGCGTTTGTGAGTGCTGCGTTCAGAGTAAACTTATTAGTGACTAAATAGGCGCATTCAGTGGCATCTTGCTCGGGATCTCTTTGGACATTTGTCATTAGGTTAAAGGGTCTCAGCAGCCTTACATGGTCTTAGTCAGCATTATGGAAAGAGCCAGGTTTTTAGAGCAGTCTTAGTCTTGGGTGTGTCGAATCTGTGGGGGGAGTGAGTTCAACTTAGTTGGTGCCAAGGTTGAGAAGGCAGATCCTCCGATCCTGACAGAATTAGAGGTTGACATCACTAGAAATAGGGCAGAGCATGTTCTTAGGGTGCGAGATGGGAGTTAGGGTATTATCTTCTCTTGAAGGTACCTTGGGCCGGTCTTGTGCACTGCTCGGTGAGTAATGCATGGGGTCTTGAATAGGGGTGTCACAGTATTAGTTTTATGGCGGTACGATAACCTTCTTGCCAAATGGCGGTAAATCATGCTTATCGCGGTGTAGCAGATGGAGTTAACTAATCTTAACAAATATTTTCTTAAAAGGTCATACATTGTCAGATTTATCATCACAAACAAAACCAGGCTCCCAGGGCCAGAATTGGGATTTTCAACATACTTTACACTGAAATGCCACCCCTTGCTTCCACTAAACAACACAAACACACGTGTGGAGAGGAGGGTGGAGGAGCCCTGTTGCGACTGGCAAAGCAAACTTGATAGCTTTTCTTTAGTGGTCATTTAGGCTTTTATCTCCCCCACTGGCTACTGGTGAAGATGAACATGTTGCCATCTTGATAATCTGCATGCCACAGATCAATGGAGGCTGATGGTAAATTGGGCATAGGTAGCATTTTGAAACTTGTCTCTGCACATATTTAACTGATCCTCCAGGAATCTAAGGCGGCTGCAGGAATGGTCTTTCATGGCGCTCACTCATTAATCGCCTTGAATGAAAGAGTGACTAGTGGAAGTGTTATAATGCACATTTTGAGCAATGAGCTGCTCAGTAACAGGTCATCGCTTTGAAAACTGGCCTCGACTTGCATTTTTTTGGGACCACATGGCATGGGCATCATGACCCCTCGCTGCAACAAAAAGTTTGTTTTGACAACTCTATCCCATTACAGGGAGAAAAGTCACTCGTGCGGTCTGAAACCCCATGTCATTGTGTTTCTTTTGTCAAAATGTCATATCCAACACAGACACACTGAAAGATTGCATAGTGATCTAATCACTATAGCTTGTTTACCATCTGCCTGGTGTATTATGAAGGTCTGATGTCGAACTCACCACTGACCATGTAATCTTAAAGGGACAGCGTTCAGTGGGCGCTGTCGATTTCTTTCTTGATTCTTGCAATATATGTTAATTTATCTTCTTAAAGATAGTGGCAAAAAAAAACGTTGAAAATGAGAAAGTTAAAATACATATCGCCACAAATATGTCCTAGCCCACCCCCTCACCACAGCCCCATCATTACCGTTTTCCCAAGGTCTGAGAACATTAGGACCCTTGTGATGCGAGTTCAGAGGGAGGAATGCTTTCATGGGTGGTGTCACAAATTGAGAGTAGATCTAAGAAATATTTCACCCCCATTGCTCTGGATACTTCTAATTGAATGTAGAATCTGTCCTGCCTGCTTGAGTCCAGTGCCATATGCAGAAGACAGGTAGGTGATGCGAAGCAATAACTTTAGTGCCAATGTGCAAATCTAAACAGAGGACAGTGGTGGGGGGGGCAGTTTATTTACTAGCAGAAACCACTGATAGGCCCAGTGTTCACACAGTCTACAGCAGGGTCGGACTGGGGCATAAAATTGTCTCGGACACCAACATAAAAATGGTCCATAGTTGCAAATGGGAATTCCTTCCTTTTGGAACACTGTTGAATAGTACCCAAGGGGGAGATTTTTGATTAAATGTGATGCAAATTGTACATTTAAAAGAATATTTATCCAGCAACAGTGGTCAAAACTATTAGCCGCATAGCGAAGTCACTCATCAAACTGGCCCAATTTGGCCAAAAAAGTGCCCCACTTTGACCCAAAAAACTGTCCCACACAAACATTTTTGGTTCGGCCATCGGCCTATTGCCCTAAATGCCAGTCCATGCCTAGTCTACAGAGCTAAAGTTGTTTGTGGCCATGCATCAGAAGGGCATTCAGTTCATTCCCTCCTTTGAATTCTGGGATGTGTAGTTCCCCATCTTTCAAATTGGTGGGAATACTACAAATCCCAGAATTGGATGACTATCCAATCCATGACCATGAGAAACTTAAGTTCCTTGAATCTAAACCTTGGGGAGAGTAATTCGATATGCATGACTTCACTGGCCGTCCTTTTTTTTTACAATTTGTACAGCCAGAGCATGAGCCAATGTGTGTTTGCTCAGTGCAGTAGGACCTTAACTTACTGAGGTAATAGCACATGATGCTGGGCCAGGCTGAATCAATACATTTCTGCTCCGGCTGGCTGAGTGGTTGCTAAGCAAAGTGCTCCTTGCTCCACTGTTTTGCAAGTCTCTGAATGTTTTATTACATTTGGTTACATACAAACAAAAGGAAAAATAAAATGCACACTTTCAGTTCAGGCCCTCAGCTCACCCTTGTGATGTTTTGCTAATTACAAATTGAAAATCGGGACAATCACCATAGAAGATCTGACCTGTAGCGCGGAGCAGCATGACTGTGTGAAAACGTTTAAAATCTGTATGCTGTCTTTCAAAGAAATAATGCCTGAAACAAAATAACTTTGTTCTAGTTTGCCAATGAAATCCAGGTCTGGCGGAGTCTATGAACTGGAGTCTCTGGTATGCTTATAGAGCCAGTCAGTCAGCTCATCGTTACCAGCTTTGCATGGGGAACACAAAGGTTCAGGCACTGGGCAGCTTTCAACGCAATGTGTGCAAAGTCGGCTGGTCCTTGACCCGACTCTACTGATCACAGAGAAAGAGCGGTCACAGCAGCAAAGCTCCATTTACTAATGTGGCCTCACTTTCCCTATGCTCTTCTCTGCCAAACAGTGGCAGACGGCACATCCAACAGTGCAAGACCAAGACTGCGCAGCACTTGCTTAATGCAGCCTTTCCAAATCAGATTGAAAAGCGCACTTAATGGTATAAACGGTATACCGGTATAAACAACGTGACGGTTATTATTGTTCAATTAAGTTGTTCACTGTATCTTTAACGGTATACCATTATAGTGTTACATCCCTAGTCTTGAAGGTTGCCCTTCGTACTACTGGAGCCAGTGGATGGTTCGGGGAGCGGGTGAGATGTGGTCTCTGTGTCTCAGGGCAAGGAGGAGTTTGGCGGCAGCGTTTTGGGCTCTTTGGAGGCTGTTGAGTTGATATGCGGTGAGTCTGTTGGGTAGGAGAGGTAAGGAAATATAGGTCTAAGAAGTTTGAGGTGGTAATGACAGCATTTTGAAACATCATTGATATGACGCGAGAGGGTTAGGGCCGAGTCCATAGTGCAGCCTAGGTTTTTGAGGGAGGGGGTGCCATGGGAGCGGTTGTGGGAGAAGAGCAGTATTGCCGCACACCATGATTTCTGTTTTCTCAGGGTTCAAAAGGAGGTGGTTACTTGTCATCCATCGATCAATATCACGGAGACAAGCCTCAAGGTCGGGAAGTGGGTCGGTCCTTGTCTTGGCGATTCTTAGGATAATGTGGGTATCGTCGGCCTAGTTGTAATAGGAGAGGTTGTGCGCTGATGATTCCTGGTAGAGTGGTCAGATATAGGTTGAAAAGTAGAGCAGAGAGGCATGCACCTTAGGGTACTCCAATGTTTACAGGGTGAGCAGTTGAGACAAAAGGGGAGAGGAAGGTGATTTGTTTCCTGCTGCTGAGGAAAGAGGCAATCCATTTGTGTGCCGAACCACGGATTCCTTGGGAGTGGAGGTGGTCAAGGAAGATTGAATGTTTAACGGTGCCAAAGGCAGCAGAGAGATCGAGGAGAATCAGCACTGCGCAACCCTCAGAATCTGGTTTCTGTTCCATGTCGAGGTCTGAAGCCTGATTGAGCGGGGTCGAGGAGGTTGTTGGATTCTACAAAGCAGTTGAGCTGGGAGTATGCGGTCCGGTCAATGAGTTTTGCGAGAAATCTGGTGTTGGAGATTGGCCTGTAATTCTTATGTTCAAGGGGGTCGAGGGATGCCTTTTTTAGGAGTGGTGTGACATGCGCTATTTTAAAGACTTCAGTGAAGATGCCAGAGGGAAGGGAGTTGTTTTGTATGGTTCTTGCATGTTCTCCTGCACAGGTAGAGGAGAATATTTCTTTCAGAACAGTGGCGGGGCAGGGGTTGAGGGGTGACCCAGAGGTCAAGTACAGTGTTGTAGAAATGTAGCGAGAGGGAGTCACAGAGTGGTCATGTGGGAGTAGATTGGGCAGAGGTGCAAAAAGGTTTCACGAATTCGGAGATGATCTTGTGGAGTTCTTTGCTGCTCTTGCCACAGTTTAGAATGTGTTTATTATAATAGGCTTTTTTGGTCTTTCGGATCTTGGATTTGTAATTACGGTAGTGGAGGGCAAACGTGGATCTGCTGAGATCAGTTTTAGATGCTCGCCATTTGCGTTCAAGAGAGTTATTTTGTTTTTTGAATGTCCTCAGGTGGGGCGTGAACCATTTGGGGGACAGTCCTTTGCGTGAGGTTGCGGGGCGCGAGGGGGTGAGAGGATTTACTGATTCTTTAAACCAAGAGTCGAAGGATTCGATGCTTAAGGGATATCCACAGGACAGTCTTGCAGGGGGATGGAGTAGGAGGGCTTCAGCTAAGTCGGGAAGTATCTTGACTTTGTTCCAGCATTTGTAATCAGAGGTGGAGGCAGGGGGAGCTGTGGGAGATGGGGCTGGTGTGTGAATAGAGAAAGGGATGGCAAAGTGATCTGTCCAGATAAGCGGTTTGGGACTGGATAGAGAGACCAGGTCATAGCAGCTGAAAATCGCATCACTGGTGTGCCCACATGAGTGAGTTGGACCAGTGGTATGTTGGCAGAGGTTGAGTGCATCAAGACTGTTGACCAGAGGATGGGTCATGGGTTTGTTGGGCATATCAAACCAGATATTGAAATCTCCCTGGAGGGTAAGAGATGGGTGATTTACCTGAATGGTAGCTATTGAGTCACAGAGGTTGTTGGTGAAATGTGTGTCAAATCCCGGGGGTCTGTAGATGAGTAGGAAGCTGTGGGTGAAAGTCAATGATAACGAGAGTTTTACCAGAAGGGATTTGCTGGAAACGTTGAATGTCTGGAATTCGACGAGTGTGACGGAGAAATGGGGTTTGTAGAGGATTGCGACCCCACCTGTAAGAAGATTCAATTCAACACTACAGCTAAGTCAATGCCTAGTCTGGGATACTGAATGGAAACCCTTATTGATATATCTTTATGTCCAGTTCATGAGTTCTGGATGACTACCCCTCTATAACACCCCTCTCTTAGAATCCCCCTGACCCCACTGAGCCAAGAAGTAGTTCTGTTTTGCAAGTTTAAAAGGTTTATTTGAGAAATAAGACAAAATATAGATACCACGCTTTTATAATAAATTAATAACCGATATTGCCCTTATAAATATAATGTTAATCAACAATGGGTAATCTGACACTAGCACACTTCTTTATAATCAATGAGGAGTTAGTATAGGATGGATCAAGTAGCAAAAACACTTTTATGATTTCAAGGGAAAAGCAATGAGGAATAAAATGCAGTACAGAAATACGTGAGATGATTTTAGCAAAATATAATATAATCACTTTTTCTCTGGCAATTCACCCCCCTCCCCTATGCAATGTAAGAAATGGAAGGAGATGGAAAGAGGAGCACACAGTTCTCAGGAATGCAATCAAATACAATACGAAATTCAGTTCCCCCCCAAGCAAGCTTAGAGAAAACCGGTATGAGTTTTAAAACACAGGCCCAAGTGCTTTGAATGTGGTGGCAATGAAGCGAGAAATATGCTGAAAATGCTTTTAATTCCCTTTAGGAGGTTCAGGGTGAGTGAGAGATACTTGGGATGAGTTCAGGCTCACTTTAGCAATGATTCAGAGATGGTGATTAAGAGGCAAACGATTTTTTAGCAAGGAAAGAAATGACTGCTGATGGTTACACGTGGCTGGATTTTTAACCAAATCGCAAATCGCTGTAAAATTCGCAAGTGCGTGAATCGTGATTACGGCCAAACTATAGCCAACTATAGCTACCAAGTTTGTAGCCCAAACGGTTCCAGAGATATGAACGATTTTGTAAAGGTCGTTTTTAGGATTTAAAGTAAACTCAAAATGACAGGTGACAGCTTGCAGCTTCAGAATTGACAAGTGACAGTGGTGCAGCTTTACAAAATGACAAGTGACAACTTCTAGGAGGCAGTTCTGGTTAGATTAAAATAGTTTGGACTAGATTATTTTAAACTAAGAGCTTATTTCTGTCACAATCTGACCTAAGTACTCACAATATATTTTGGAAGGACTGGACCTCGTCACGGATCTGATCAATCAGGCTAGCAGCACTTCACAGCGATCTGGTCTCTGGGTCTGTGGTTCTGCACGGTCTGGTCTGTCCGGATACAGCGGTCTCTGCACGGCTCCTGGATCTCTGCACTGGTCCTAGCAAAAGTTCTTGGCAAGGGATTCAAGCAGCTCGCCTGGCTGTGAGTAGCTTACAATGATTTGAGGCCTGCTGCAGAGAACTCAGCTTGTGGTTTTAGGCCTCTGATTTAGGTTCTCAAGTATACGTTCTAGGTTCTGGAGTATGTAGCTGGAGTCAGTCTGGAACTGGTATCTTCTGGATGTTGTGTGGTCCGGCAAAACGCTCCGCAGCAACTGGATTTGAATGTCCTCTCTAGCTTCCAGTAGCTCTTTTTATGTCTTTTGAAAGTGGGTGTGTGCGCAGCATCACTAAGCCAGCCCCTCTCTCAACTGATCATTGGTCAAGCTTTTCTCTCTTCCTTGATAGGAGAAAGGAAATGTGAGTCATGGTGATGCTGTTTTATGGCCTGCAGAAAGGACACTCCCCTGTCAAATTGCACATAAATCTATATTTGACCCAAATACATATTCCACACATACGCAGTTGTTTGTCATTGCATACACACATCATGCATTACTGATGGGAGGCACTGTTCTGACCCTGGCGTTTCTAGGAGCTTGGGTAAAGAAATGGTAACTTTTTGCGCTTTTTAGTAGCTTTCCCCATATCGGATTTTTCTCCAAATTTATACAATTGTGTGCAAGGCATGTGGGCATTTAGATAAGGAAGTGTCAGATTTTTAACCTGCATACATTTAGAGTAACAACCTCTTTTCCGCTCATAAACTCCCAGATCATACCACCGGGTCCTAAAACCTCTTAAACTGTGGGCAGAACAATCACAAGAATTATGGTATCATTTAGATAATTTTGACAAGTCCGCACCATGAGTTATACATCTTTCTTAAAATCATATTCTGGCCAACAGGGGTGTGTCTTCCCAGGTCACATGGTGGAGAAACCAGTCTATCCACTTTCTTTAAGCTCAGCCTGTCCTCAGAGGGGGCTGCCCCTCCCCGTTTCTGCCAAGAGGAAGCCACTTTTACGACGCCCCCAATATAACATCTGCCTGAGTCAAGGAAGGGTTTTGTTCAAAAGGAAGCCATTTACGATCCCCCCAATAAACCATCTGCCTAGGCCCTTTGTTTAGTTTCTTGCAGTCCCCTGGTAATTCAATCAGAGAGTGTGTGACCTCCTTTTGGCAGGGGCAACAGAATGCAGCCAGGCCTGGGAACCTGTCAGGCAGAATTGGAATCTCTTTAAGCCAGTTTTTAGCTACATGTCATTTTTTGTTCCCCAGTTTAAGGCAATACAATTTTTACATATGCAGCTAGAATGCTGATTCTAAGTTCAAAACTATGACATTTTAACAGTTACAAACTATGTGACACTCAAAAGTAGGTCACTCAGTTAATTTAAACTTTTCGATTTTGGTGGTTTTAATCCAGTTTCAGTTAGGCTGCTGACATGCATAGCTCAGCCAGTTTTGTTATGAACATTGTTTTGGGCTCTTCATCTTCCCAGATTTTGTATGCACACATACTTCATTCTGCCAGATGTCCGCTGGTGTTCAGTGAGATTTTTGGATGTGTTGCAATGTTTGAAAATAGGCATTTTGAGCTGGCATTCAGAGAAACCAAAGGTAATTTTAAAGCGTTTTTGAGCTAACAGGCGCTGCTGTTTTACCTTTGGCACCCATTCCACTCATGGCACCCTGGCCCATCATGCTCGCACTGGTGGGTGGCAAGTTAGGCAGCCATTTTGGTGTACGCACAAACTGCGTGGTTCTCCTGGATTCTGGCGCACATGTGGGCTTTTTGGCCATCTTGGATTTTCTAAGCCCACAGCACCAAATGTTGCAGCATGATAGCTCAAACGTGGGTCAGGACACCCAACAAGGCCCCCCACGCAACTGCACTTTGAATTTGATTCGATGGGGAGTCGGGTGCACAGAAGGTTTTGACCCACGCACTGGTATGTCCGCATAATCTTCTTCCAATTCTGCAAATGGCACAGTTCAGCATCTTTTCCTCCATCCGGTACTGATCGATCAGTTCTCCTCGCCGGTCCTGATGGGAATATTGGGCGGTACCCCGGGCCCCTTGGGTCTCTGCTCCCGGTCTCCGGATCGTCCTCCTTGGCCAGTCTCCAGGTTTTCTTTCTCCTAGGACGACAAAGGAAAAGCGGCAATACCTATTCATGGACATTTCTCCCCCACCATTGATATAGTGGGGTGGCATATATATTTTAGAACTCAACAGATATGAACATGTGCATTTTTTTAAATTAAGCGACAGGAACACAAACTTGAGAAACACAGAATTTGATAGGCTATATGTAGGATATTTTAGGGTTGGAATTGAATTACTCTGGAGCGGTACCCTCTGGGATTACAGAGGACTCCTCCAGTTGCTGCAAAGTGTGCCTGGGATGGCAACACTTCAACTGGTTTATGTGGACCCACTTGTCTTCCCCCTCTGCCAAACCTCCTTTGGGGATGCGGATCTTGTAGGCCACAGGGGAGATCTTGTCTATAATCTCAAAGGGTCCCTTCCATGTAGGCAAAAATTTGCGCTGTCTTGCCTGGTTTCTTTGGAAGTTATATAAATAGACCCGGTCCCCCACCTGATATTCCTTCCTGGAAGTTTTCAGGTCATGGTGGGTCTTCATACTCTCGGCTGATCTTTCTAGATTCCGCTGAGCATAGGCAAAAAAGCATGTTGAAGGTGTTTCCTTAAATTCTCCACATACTCATGAGTTGTGGAGGCATTTATCAACGTTTGCTCTTGGGTTCTGTAGAGCAAATGCCGGAGAAGCACCATCTTGCGTCCAGTCATCAACTCAAATGGTGACATTTTGGTTGCAGATGAAGGGGTAGATCTGATGGCCATTAGGACCAGAGGTAATCGGATATCCCAACTTGACCCAGAATCTGCCACAAACTTCTTTAATATGCTCACAATGGTTCGGTTGTATCTCTCCACTGCTCCAGAAGAAGCTGGCCTGTAAACAATGTGTAGCTTCCTTTTAACCCCCGGTATCTCCCACATCTTTGTCATTACTTCACTGGTGAAGTGGCTACCTCTGTCTGACTCAATCCTTTGAGGTAGACCAAAACGGGAAAAGATGTGGTTAATCATCAGGGCAGCTGCAGTTTCTGCCTTGCAATTTGGGGCTGGGAGACATTCCACCCACTTGGTAAACAAGCATGTAACAGTCAACATGTACTTGTTTCCTCTAGACGAGCGGATTACAGGGCCTACAAAGTCGATTTGCAAATGTGAACATGGCAGTGTCATCCCCCTCTTTTGGAGAGGCGCACGGTGTGTGAGGGATGATGGCTGAAATTGTGCACACACAAGACACCCCTTCAAGTATTGGTCGAGGTCCTGCCCCATGTGTGGCCAGTATGCAACCTCTCTTAAGATTTCCAGTGTTGTGTGAAACCCCCTATGACCGGCGGTGGCCGCATCATGGGCGTGACTTAACATCAGGCTTCGGAATGAGGTAGGAACCACTCACTGATCATGGCCAGCTTGGGATTTCCTTACCAACAAACCGTCTTGGATTCGGAACATTTTTGGACATTTCATCAACACTCTTAGGTCCTGTTTCCCAATGTAATCGGTATCCGTCAGGGGAAAGTTCTCAGGGTCCTCAAGGTGTTGGTAAAACTTACCAATAATTGGATCCCCCTTCTGAGCTGTAATCAAATCAGCATCAGGGGTCTCCTTGCTCCATTGGGCAGTTGAAAGATCATTGTGAGCATTTGTCTGGGACCTAGTGATAGCAGTGACCAGGATTTCCCCCAACAGGGACTCTATTTCGATTAGATCCCCTTGGATGGCCCCGGTTTTGGCCAGCTGATCAGCTAAGTCATTTCCAGTTTTGTCTGGTCCCTCTACTTTGGAATGACCCTTGATCTTTTTCCAGTAGATGGTCATCCCATTCGATGTGACCAGATCATCAATGTTTTGGATTAACTTCCCATGTTTCAAGGGTTTGTTATTAGCACATAACATGCCTCTGGTTTTCCAATTAACCAGGTGCTCCACGAACCCGTTCCGTACATAATCCGAATCTGTGATTATGACCAGTTCGTGGAGTTGATGCTGGACAGCAGTGAGGATGGCCTGATGCACAGCCATCAATTCTGCCACCTGACTACTTCGGGGACCAATTTTGTATCCAACGGAGGGTTCTGGGAACTCCTTCACCCATGCATTCCCTACGCCAGCCACCAGTTCTTTCTCCCCGTCGTTGTCAACATGGTAAGAGCATCCATCCACATAGACAGTGGGCATTCCCTCACACTTGTCTTCTTCAAAGACTTTGTGTGGGGAATTAAGGTATGCCTCCATGTTGTCCTTGATTTTTAGACTTTCGTCCTCGAGACAGTTTTCTCTGGCACAATCATGCAAGTCAGCCAGACCTTGCGCGAGGGGACTCTTCTTGTTTTGGCCATATCTGACCTCCACAGGAAAGCCTTGCATTGACAGAATCCAGGAAGTAATTCGGGAATTACTCACATTCCCGGCCCGGATTCTGTCACTTTGGAGATATTGCTGAGGCTGGTGTGGAGTCTCGACTATGATGTGTTCCCCCTGGATAAACGGGCGGTAATTCTTCAATGCCCACACCGTTGCCAGGAGTGCCTTCTCACAATCGTTGAATTTTTGCTCCACAGAGGATAAAGTTTTGCTCGCATAGGAGATTACTTTATTGACTTTGTCATGCTTTTGGTATAATACTGCCGTCAAGCACGTATTAGAGAACCCCGTCTCCAGGAGGAACTCCTTGTTTCTGACAGGGTAAGCTAGGCAAGGCGCTTGTGAGAGGCTTCTTTTGAGTTGTCTTACTGCCTCGGATTGTTCTGGACCCCATTCCCACTTGACCCCCCCTTTCAGGAGATGAATCAGGGGTCTAGTGATCTCTGCGTAGCCCTCAATGAACTTTCTGCTGTAATTAGTCAGTCCAAGGAGGCTCCTTAGTTCCCGCAGAGTTGTGGGGTCTTTCAGTTTCTGGAGTGCTTCCACTTTCTTTTCTTGGGGACAGAGACCCTGAGGAGTAATCTCATGCCCCAAGAAATTAACACGGGTTCTACACCACTGTGCTTTCTGAAAGGAAAGTTTTGCTCCGGCGGCCCTCAACTGTGTCAGAACATAACGGATCTCTGCTATTTTTTCCTCTACAGATGAACTTTTGATGAGGACATCATCTACATAAGCCAGGTTACCCCTCGCACCCAGGTCGGGCATGGCCTTATGTAGGAAAATGTTGAATTCATTGCCGGAGTTGAGGTATCTGAAGGGAGTCCGGGTCCATGTGTACTGCTGGCCCCCAAAGGTAAAAGCCAGTTTGTATTGGTCCTCCCTACTGACAGGCACGGTCCAGTATCCATTGGTCAGGTCTATTGCTGTGAATACCTGTGACCTCTGAATCTGGGCCAGCCCTTGGTCAATGTAGGGCAGAGGCCATCGGGAAGTATGGACCCTTTTGTTGAGCTCCCTGAGGTTGGCGCAGAGTCTCCACTGGCCGTTTGGCTTCAATATTCCCAGCACCGGGTTATTGAAGGTGCTGTGAACTGGACGGATTATTCTCCGGGACTCAAGGTTCTTAATTATTTCAGTAAGGGACTCCATGGATGCAAGAGGCAAGCAATATTGCTTCACAAACACTGGAGTCATTCCAGGGTCCGTGGGGATTGTTGTTGTGTGGATGTCGGTGCGGCCACAGTCATATGAGTCTACCGCAAAGAGATCTTGGAAATCCAAGAAAACTTGTTTCAACTTTTGCTTTTGTTCCAGAGTCACACAGGCATCAGCTAGGTTGACTCTCTCTTCCACCATCTGCCTGAAGCCTGGAAAGACTTCTGGTTTGGCTATCTCAGCGGCCTCCCCCAGCTGGGTGGAGAAGTCCCTGGTCAGAGTGCTGATTTGGACTGGAGGCCTCAGGTGGGAAAGGCAACCCTCATGGACCAGGAAAATCACCTCATCCCTCCTGAAGTCACAAGTCACATCTTCCTTACCATAGGGGCAGGAAGTGTACACCAGGAAGTTCCCCCCATGCCAGGTAAAAATCCTGTCTGGTGTTGTATTGTCATCACTGTCACTGTCAAAGCAGTCCTTGGGGATTGGTCCTAACAGTTCATTTCCTAAATCGATGGAAAAATGTTGGTCATCAACCGCCATTCCAATAATGGTGCCTGCGGCTAGAGTAATACTCTTTAAGTCACTGTTATCCACCTCTATTAGAATGGTGTCATGTTCTATGTTGACTAATGGAGTTGGGTTTACCCCCAACCCTTGCTGTTGGAGAGAAGCGTTTAGATGTATGTAAGCATCAGGGTTTTTCAAATGTTGTCCTCTTTTAACTTTCACTTCCAGGGAGAATTGTCGGGTCCTTTCTGGGATGGTGACTTCCTCTTTGATCTGAATTTCAACTGCATAAGGTAGCAATTGAGCTGACCTAAATGCTTTTTCTGGATCATCAAAGCCCATGGGATTATCCGCTAATCAGGACCAAGCTTTGAAGTTTATTAGGTCCAAACTAATGGCAAAGCGATTGAGAATGTCACTGCCTAAGTAAAAGGCGGCAGTGACGTCTCGCACAACCCAACAATTATGGACTATGCTCTTGTTGCCAATGGAGATTTTGAGCATACACCTGCTTGGCAGGAGATGTTTGGAATTAGGTGCTTCCAGGTCCATTTCCCATTTGTCTATCAGTTTGAATGTGGGAATGGCTGGATCTTTTGGGAGTTGGCGAACATGGCTTCGCTGATGAAGCTCTTACCGTTGTTCACGCACACTCGAGCGAGAACAGAGTCCTTCCCATCATTTAACTGAACAGGGATGAACAACTGCTCTCCAATTTACTGAATATCAGCCAGGCTCTGAGCTGATTTCACATCTTTCTGGACTATAGGAGTGGGAGTTTCTGATTGTGGATTAGTAAAGAATTTCAGGGTGTTTCCTTCCAGTGTGGAATGCCACCTTAAACTGGAAGGAAGGTTGATTTTCAGAAATAGAGAGGACCCCCCATCACCAGTCTGTTGTCCTACTGCTATTACTGTCACGTCTGGAATCTGGTTGTTCTGGAAGTGAAATTCTACTTGGTCAGATTTTTGTTCAACCATGTGGCAGGTGCCGTTTAAACTAACATGGTTGACACTCTGTTTTAATTTTATTGGTCGGCTAGTCTGGGTCCAGAGGACCTTGTTTACGCAATCTATTAGGGGTGACAACCTTCTCAGGAGGTCATTCCCTAGTAAACAAGGGGTGCCCTCTGGAGTCACTACTATGACCGGGTGTTTCACCTTGTGTCGCCCAATTTTAATGTCCAAGTCTGCAGTCCCCTCAACGGGAATTTCCTTCCCGTCAAAGTTCTGCAGTTGTCCAGGAAGTGAGGTGAGAGGAATTCGGTAATTCTCCCCCCTTCCTGCATTTAGTTCCTCAAAGGCCCTTTTGGACAGAAGGGTAGCTTGGGATCCAGTGTCCACCAGTGCCAAAATTGTACCCTGCCCCTGTACTTGTACCGGGGCATAGTATCTTCCCTTCTTCTCCTCAAGGGGGCACAGATAATGCACATTTTTGGACAACTGGTGGGCTAACTTTCTGGTTTTGGACATTGCTAGCGAAGAGATTTGGGCAGAATTCTGTGGAGGGCCATGGGAATCTGAAAGAAAAAGTTGGCAACTGGAGATCAGAGCCATTGTGGGTTCCCCTGGTTCCGGTTCTGGGCCGCCCCCCCCTTTTTGGAGGCAGTCACCAGGATGGGTTTGAACCAGGGGATTTCGGTATTGTCGGTTCTGGGATGAGATGATGGGCGGCGGTAGCTCAGTCTCCATATCTCCCCAGTCTGGATTGGAATCCCTTGGGACCCATTTTTCTTTGGGAGGAGTTCCCCCATCTCTGAAGGAGAAGATCCTTTTCCCAGGATCTTCTGAGGATCCCTCTCCCTCAAATTGGAAGACCTGTACCTCCTCCACAAAGTGGGTCTGTTTGGGTCCTTTGTTTCTCCTACCCCCCCTCTGCTCCTTGGGAGGCAGGCTTTCAGGGGCAGGAGATTTTGTTTCCGGTTCCTGGTTTTCCAGGGGCTGTTTACAAGTTGGGAAGGAAGCTTCCTCCAAGGCTTTACACCCCCTTCCCCTTGTGCCTCCTCCCTGGGAACTGGTGGGTTATCGGGGTGCTGCCCCCGTCATTGTTCTGGAGCACCAGGTCCCGAGTTTGGGGCATTCTGCAGTGGCATGCTCATCTGAGGGTTCTTTTGAGCCCTCAGTATGTGACCCAGATCTCGTGCCATATTTTGGACCTGGCGCTCAAGTTGTGAAACCCGCTCAGGCTGATACGGGGCTCTATTTTCTCCCCTGGGCTGATCCCGGGAAGGGTAGCTATCCCTTCTCTGGTAGTACCCCTGGTTGGGAAGATTTTGGTACCCCTCCACCCTTGGCCTCCCCTCTCCCGGATTAGGTTGTCTGGGCTCAGGGAATTGGGGAAAGAAGGATGGATGATTTTGGGTCTGGAAATTGGGTGGATACCTGGGGAAAAAGTTCTGCCCAGGATTTGGAGAATTTCTGCCCTCCTGTGGGAAGTTGGTAGGGAAGTTCCCTGTGTTAGGTGCTTGGCCGGATCCCCCCCCTTGGGCTGGAGGAGTCCACACATAACCCAGCATTGGTCGGTTTCCCTTATAGCGGGGACTTACATAGTGAGGGGAGAGGGGGACCCCATTTGTGGGACTACCTCCTCGACTCCCTGTCTGTGACTGGCCCGAGGGCCTTCTGGGCTGTGAATTATTTGGTGCAGGCAGGTTTTTAGGCCCCCCCATCTCCAAATCTAAAACGGGGGCAACCTTTACCTCTGCCACCTTGGCAGCAGCAGGGGTGCTGTTGGTTTTGGGGTTTTTCGGCGCGTTATTTTTATTTTCGATAGGCTTCTGCACCTCATAGATCCGGGTAGCCTGTTCAATGACCCAGTCTAAAGATCTTTTCTCATGAAAATCTCTCACAAGCTGGGTCATTCTGTATTTGGGTAAAGCATGGAAAAACGTATTGATAAATTCTCTGCTATCCGTGCGCACCCTTCTGGTGGTCTGCGCAAAAGCACGTTTTAATTCTTGCACAAACTCTTGTGGGGCCTGATCCTCCCCACATTGCAAATTGTAGGCTGCCTTGCGAGGCTCTTGAGGATTTCTGTGAACAGAAAAATGTTTCAAGATGGCCGCCTTATAGGTGGACCATCTTAAATGATTTTCGTCCTCCAGCCCCGCAAAGAAACTGGAGTATTCTGGGGAGAATGTGCATTTGACGTACTGGATGCAGCTACTGCTGTCCTTCAAATGGAAAGTCTCCATCATTTGCTCATAGAGCTCCAAGTGTTCCCAAACGGAATACTTGGCGTTCTTATGATAAGGCGTGATGACACTCCTTATTGCCTTTATTTGCTTCAATGGGTCCTTAAGCAAGGCCCTTTTTGCCTTATTGGCCTTTTTGGTTCGGGTAACCCTGGTCCATTCATCCTCTGACTCAGAGGCACTGCTCCCAGAGGTTCCTGTCTTATCTTCCAGGTTTTCCCGGATTCTGCGAGCCTGGGAATGGCTGGCAGAATGTGGGGACCTGGTCTCTTGTGTCCTGCGCCGTTCAGAGGAGTCTTCAGATTCCTCCTTGCTGCCAGGATTTGATGGGTACCCCCCCCACTGACCTAACTGGGCAGAAGTTTTCAGGATGCCCTTAATGGGCCTACTCTCCTGGGGTTCCCCACTAAATTGCACTGTGCTTGGGTGCCCATAACCGGATGCCCGCCCATCCATTCCTGGGAGGTACTGGCCTATGAGCCCCATACTTCTAGCTGGATAGTAATCTGCCATCCCCGTGGCCCTAGGCTCTAGGGCTCCTGAGGTTATGCTCAGGAGTTTCTCTTTCCCAGCGAACCTCATCTCTATCCGCCCCTGCTTCCTGTTGCAATGCAAGAGCCTGCGCTTTCAGTTCCTCAGTTAAGGCCTTACTAGACTCTATCAGTCTCTCCTGCATCGCTACCTGTTGCTGGAGCCTATCATTGTGCTGACAGAGAGCCTAATTTTCTCTCTGTGCCTCCTGATTGGTCCTGGAGTACTGGGCCAGTCTCTGCTGCAGGAGGGTTACCTCCTGAGCTGTGTCCCTATTGGCCTGCTCCTTTCTTGTCAGAGCATCCTCCACCCTCCTGGTGTGCTCTAACAAGTTCTGGTCTTCTTTTTGGAGGTCACCCAGTCCCTGGAGGGCCAGGTGATTTTCTTCCATTTTCCTTTTTAAGTAGCAGACTTCCTGGCCTAAGGTATCCCTTTCCTGACTAAGAGTCTGCATCTGTGCCGCCAGGTCGTCCCTTTGCCTTTGGAAGGCACCAGCTTTCTGGTGTTCTTATTCAAAATCTGCCTGGGTATCCAGGTCTTTCAAAATCAATTTATTGCTTTCCTCTTTCTCTCTGTCTAGTTGGATTTGCAGGGTGGCTACCTGCTCTGTGCATGCCCTGTTGAAATTGATCTGTTGCTCCAGCTTTTTCTGGCTCTGCAGTAAGGAGTCCAGACTATCTTGGTGCTCCTTCTGCAAAGCCAGAATTCTGGTATCCTGGTCTGTCTTTTCCTGTTGCAGTAAATCCATGTCCTCTTTTATGTTAATGATATACTGCCTACTATCATTTTCTGACTCCTGGCTCCTCTGCAGCCTCTGCTCAGAAGAGTCCAGATCAGATTGGGCCTTCTGTAATGCCAGCAGTTGCCTACTCGCCAGATCTTGGCCTTCAGCACATTTGTCCTGCATGGCTCCCATATGTAAATATAAATATGCCGCTACCCTGGCAATCTTGTTGTGCTCATCCTTGGCCTTAGGGGCCATATATAGTTCACTCAGGGCCACATGTAGGGGACCCTGATCTCCCCATATATCTGACCCTGTTTCAGTGACCTGTTGCGCGATTGCCTGCAACCAGACCGTTTGGTCCTGATGAGTCTACTCACCTCTCACAAATAGCTTATGTAAGAAGTGCTCTCTGGCTATTTTGATGTCTACCAGTGTCGTCATTCTGGAATTTGAGTTCCTTCCTGACTTACAGAAGTTTGTATTTTATTTTTGCAAAACAGACCGTTTCCTTAGAGCGTTCCTTTGAGGAGTGCTTTACAGCGTAACACAGCGTGGTGATCCGACCGGATGTATGTATCTTGTCAGTTAGCACACTGTATTAATCTGCACAAGTGATAGATCTAATCCGGAATCCCTGGCTACGAGCCCCCAATTTGTAAGAAGATTCAATTCAACACTACAGCTAAATCAATGCCTAGTCTGGGATACTGAATGGAAACCCTTATTGATATATCTTTATGTCCAGTTCATGAGTTCTGGATGACTACCCCTATATAACACCCCTCTCTTAGAATCCCCCTGACCCCACTGAGCCAGGAAGTAGTTCTGTTTTGCAAGTTTAAAAGGTTTATTTGAGAAATAAGACAAAATATAGATACCACGCTTTTATAATAAATTAATAATCGATATCGCCCTTATAAATATAATGTTAATCAACAATGGGTAATCTGACACTAGCACACTTCTTTATAATCAATGAGGAGTTAGTATAGGATGGATCAAGTAGCAAAAATACTTTTATGATTTCAAGGGAAAAGCAATGAGGAATAAAATGCAGTACAGAAATACGTGAGATGATTTTAGCAAAAGATAATATAATCACTCTTTCTCTGGCAATTCACCCCCCTCCCCTATGCAATGTAAGAAATGGAAGGAGATGGAAAGAGGAGCACACAGTTCTCAGGAATGCAATCAAATACAATACGAAATTCAGTTCCCCCCCAGCAAGCTTAGAGAAAACCGGTATGAGTTTTAAAACACAGGCCCAAGTGCTTTGAATGTGGTGGCAATGAAGCGAGAAATATGTTGAAAATGCTTTTAATTCCCTTTAGGAGGTTCAGGGTGAGTGAGAGATACTTGGGATGAGTTCAGGCTCACTTTAGCAATGATTCAGAGATGGTGATTAAGAGGCAAACAAATTTTTAGCAAGGAAAGAAATGACTGCTGATGGTTACACATGGCTGGATTTTTAACCAAATCGCAAATCGCGGTAAAATTTGCGAGTGCGTGAATCGTGATTACGGCAAAACTATAAGGAGTAGCAAGTCGGTTCTAGGTTCGTTGGAAAGCCTAGATTCTAAGCTTTCAGAGGAAAGTTCGTAGCCCAAACGGTTCCAGAGATATGAACGATTTTGTAAAGGTCGTTTTTAGGATTTAAAGTAAACTCAAAACGACAGGTGACAGCTTGCAGCTTCAGAATTGACAAGTGACAGTGGTGCAGCTTTGCAAAATGACAAGTGACAACTTCTAGGCGGCAGTTCTGGTTAGATTAAAATAGTTTGGACTAGATTATTTTAAACTAAGAGCTTATTTCTGTCACAATCTGACCTAAGTACTCACAATATATTTTGGAAGGACTGGACCTCGTCACGGATCTGATCAATCAGGCTAGCGGCACTTCACAGCGATCTGGTCTCTGGGTCTGCGGTTCTGCACGGTCTGGTCTGTCCGGATACAGCGGTCTCTGCACAGCTCCTGGATCTCTGCACTGGTGCTAGCAAAAGTTCTTGGCAAGGGATTCAAGCAGCTCGCCCGGCTGTGAGTAGCTTGCAATGATTTGAGGCCTGCTGCAGAGAACTCAGCTTGTGGTTTTAGGCCTCTGATTTAGGTTCTAAAGTATAAGTTCTAGGTTCTGGAGTATGTAGCTGGAGTCAGTCTGGAACTGGTATCTTCTGGATGTTGTGTGGTCCGGCAAAACGCTCCGCAGCAGCTGGATTTGAATGTCCTCTCTAGCTTCCAGTGGCTCTTTTTATGTCTTTTGAAAGTGGGTGTGTGCGCAGCATCACTAAGCCAGCCCCTCTCTCAACTGATCATTGGTCAAGCTTTTCTCTCTTCCTTGATAGGGGAAAGGAAATGTGAGTCATGGTGATGCTGTTTTATGGCCTGCAGAAAGGACACTCCCCTGTCAAATTGCACATAAATCTATATTTGACCCAAATACATATTCCACAGATACACAGTTGTTTGTCATTGCATACACACATCATGCATTACTGATGGGAGGCACTGTTCCGACCCTGGCGTTTCTAGGAGCTTGGGTAAAGAAATGGTAACTTTTTGCGCTTTTTATAAGCTTTCCCCATATCGGATTTTTCTCCAAATTTATACAATTGTGTGCAAGGCATGTGGGCATTTAGATAAGGAAGTGTCAGATTTTTAACCTGCATACATTTGGAGTAACAACCTCTTTTCCGCTCGTAAACCCCCAGATCATACCATCGGGTCCTAAAACCTCTTAAACTGTGGGCAGAAAAATCACAAGAATTATGGTATCATTTAGATAATTTTGACAAGTCCGCACCATGAGTTATACATCTTTCTTAAAATCATATTCTGGCCAACAGGGGTGTGTCTTCCCAGGTCACATGGTGGAGAAACCAGTCTATCCACTTTCTTTAAGCTCAGCCTGTCCTCAGAGGGGGCTGCCCCTCCCCGTTTTTGCCAAGAGGAAGCCACTTTTACAACGCCCCCAATATAACATCTGCCTGAGTCAAGGAAGGGTTTTGTTCAAAAGGAAGCCATTTACGATCCCCCCAATAAACCATCTGCCTGGGCCCTTTGTTTAGTTTCTTGCAGTCCCCTGGTAATTCTATCAGAGAGTGTGTGACCTCCTTTTGGCGGGGGCAACAGAATGCAGCCAGGCCTGGGAACCTGTCAGGCAGAATTGGAATCTCTTTAATCCAGTTTTTAGCTACATGTCATTTTTTGTTCCCCAGTTTAAGTCAATACAATTTTTACATATGCAGCTAGAATGCTGATTCTAAGTTCAAAACTATGACATTTTAACAGTTACAAACTATATGACACTCAAAAGTAGGTCACTCAGTTAATTTAAACATTTCGATTTTGATGGTTTTAATCCAGTTTCAGTTAGGCTGCTGACATGCATAGCTCAGTCAGTTTTGTTATGAACATTGATTTGGGCTCTTCATCTTCCCAGATTTTGTATGCACTCATACTTCATTCTGCCAGATGTCTGCTGGTGTTCAGTGAGATTTTTGCATGTGTTGCAATGTTTGAAAATAGGCATTTGGAGCTGGCATTCAGAGAAACCAAAGGTAATTTTAAAGCGTTTTTGAGCTAACAGGCGCTGCTGTTTTACCTTTGGCACCCATTCCACTCATGGCACCCTGGCCCATCATGCTCGCACTGGTGGGTGGCAAGTTAGGCAGCCATTTTGGTGTACGCACAAACTGCGTGGTTCTCCTGGATTCTGGCGCACATGTGGGCTTTTTGGCCATCTTGGATTTTCTAAGCCCACAGCACCAAATGTTGCAGTATGATAGCTCAAACGTGGGTCAGGACACCCAACACGCCACCTCTGGAGGGTCTATTATGGGTTATAAGCGAGTAGCCAGCGGGGAAGGATTTGTGCGCGACTGGTGCAAAATCGTTGGAGAACCAGGTTTCAGTAATGAAAATGAGGTCGGGATTGTCAGAGGATAGGAGGTCAAAGACACAGTGTCTGTTTCTTGCTACGGAGCGGGCGTTAAAAAGGATGCATGTGACTTTGTGAAGGGAGGTGACTTTCGTGATGCACAACGCAGGGAGTTCCCGGTGGACATGGGTGCCCGATGACTTGGGGGATGTAGTAGGATCATTCTGGGTGGTTGAGACTGGTTGAGGGGGGTGGATGCCTGTGCACTTTGAGTGTCTGGGGAGAGGGTTACGTCGATGGGGTGCGGGAAGAGTAGGCGGGCGGAGGTAGGTATGTGAGAGATGAAGTGGGAAGGATCAGTGGGGATTGGGAGGATGTTAGGTGGAGCACTTGGGCTGTGGTGGTTCATGCAGGTTGTTTCTCGTTCGAGTCTGGAGGGCGCAGGGGGTTTAGGTTTACTGGGTGAGAAGTCAAGACAACAGCCGGGGTAGATGCTGGGAGAGGGGCGAGGGGAGGGTCTGGAAGTAGGGGTGGGACATGCTGGGAGGTTGGATCGATGGAGAAGTGGTGGGGAATTGAGGGTCGAGGGAGAGGACCAGTCTCTCTGTCAGCGTTTTTTTAGTTTTGGTGCCATCGGAGTGTGAGAGAGGGTAGAAGGGTCAGAGTGGGAAAAGGATGAAGCTACTGTTCTAGAGAGGGCGAGACAAGTTACTTTCAGAGAAGGGAATGGATATGAAGGGGGGTTTGTGGGCGGGGGTCGAGTAGGGGCTGAGGGGGAGGGAGAGGGCGGCCTGGGTGGTAGTTTGAGAGGGTGGCGAGTTCCTCAGTGGGCGCAAGGATGGTGTGGTAGTGTTTGGAGCACCAGAGATCTCCTCCGGCTTGTGAGTTTAATATTGCACGGGGTGTATGGACAGGGAGTGAGAGATGGGACGTCATTTCACCAAAATGCCAGTGGTATTGGAAGTGACATCACACAACCCTTGACCCCTCATGACATCGCAGGAAGTGATGTCGTTTGACCCCACCCCTAAGTGACATCATGGGAAGCGATGTAACACAACCTTTCACCCCTTGACAAAACAGGAAATGGCATCACATAGCATTGTTCCTAAGAATACTACGAAAAATATTGTTATACAAGAATGGATCACCATATGTGTCGTTAATATCAGTGTGCGTAGGCCCTTATTACCAAATTACTGTGAATGCAAGCAGACGTACAATGCCAAATGATATGTTCATATTTAACACTTACGCTTAAGCGCTTTATAAAGAACAAATATACATACAATATCCGCCAACCTGTGTTATTACTCATTTATCGACTTCGACAGGATAACAGGGTGAGTTGGCCTTGTCAGGATTTGAACCTGCAACGTGCAGATCAAACACACATTGCAGCAGTGAGCACTCAACCCACTGAGCTATCTTACCAGCTATAGTAAAATGAGCAACTACTTGTCTGAATGTTCTCAAAATTAGAAAGCAAATTACACTCTGTAGTGGATCCCATTAAACTGTTAACTGAGATTTAACAGCTGGCCAGTTCATCTGCAGGTCTAGTGTAAAGTTGCCCACATGTCAAGCCTTCGTGGATCTACTTTTCAGGCTTCAAAGGATGGTAAAATAAACACCATTGGGTGGGTTAATAACTGTGTTTTAAAGAATTTAGAGTAGAGCAGGGAAAGCAACGCACTCACACGGCATCCCGTACTCTGGGCCTTCATTATCTCATACATGCAAACAAACATCCTAAACAGCATGTCAGTGAGATTGGATAGATAGACCCATTACAACAAAGCATTAATTGTGGCACAATTAAGTCAAGGGCCACTTTATGTGCTATGGTCAAATATTTCTACACTGAACACAATCTTTTAGCCACAAGGAATTTGTCAAGTGACCGAGGACACCGAGATGGAATGTCTTGTGATGGTCATAACAGAGACAATGGCAGAAAAAAACATGCTGTAACTTCAACCTGCAAAAAGAAAAATATATAGTCCAAAATGGATGCTTATTCTACTTTAAATGATTTTTTGAAGTTTTTGTCTGAATTGTGAAATTGAGGTGTTTAATAAAAGACTAAATCAGTGACTCAACCCCTGAAGTGTGCCTGAAATAAACCTTTCATGAGTCTTGCAATTATTGTATAGAATTCCAGAAAGACAAAAGATTTGTTATTCCTTTTCTTTCTTATTTCGGGTCACTGCTCAAAGTATTACACTTGTGGATCCCCATGTTGTTTTAAGAGGCCTGAACAAGAAAGCCATCCACCCCAGAAACAAAGAGCCACATGGTGCTGGTCGCAGCCCAGGAGCTTCCGTTTTTACAAAATAATTAAGATAAAATAAAAAGTTCTGTTTTTTTTAGGGCTAAGAAGAGAGACCACAGGGGTAGCAAGGGCAAGGGAGACCCCCAAATAAGGTCCCTGCTGTAAATCCGGAGAATTCTCCAAAATATGTGACATCTTTTATTACTGAATCTGGATTGTATTTGGTATTTCTAATGAGTAGTACAATGTCTTCTGCATATAGTGATATTACTTCAGCGGCTCCCATTATACTGACTCCTTGCTGGGCATGGTGTGCTCTTATCAAATCTGCTAGGGGTTCTATTGCTATTGCAAATAGCCAGGGGGATATGGGATTTCCTTGATATGTACCCCTACAAGTGCAATGGGTTTCAATACCATTCTGTTTACCAGTACCCTAGCCATGGGCTCGCTATATACTAGTTTTATGAACGGTATAAATTGGT
The DNA here is from genome assembly GCF_040938575.1 of Ambystoma mexicanum. Lineage (NCBI taxonomy): Eukaryota > Metazoa > Chordata > Amphibia > Caudata > Ambystomatidae > Ambystoma > Ambystoma mexicanum. The sequence continues at coordinate 925,962,218 of NC_090927.1, read as the reverse complement.
TTCCAAACCCACATTTTGCAAGTAATCCGAACAGCAATTCCCAAGAGACCACATCAAAGACTTTCTAGGCGTCCGAGGAGACTGCTACTGTGTACGTCTCGGGGTTGATCTGTGACGTCATATTAAATAACCGTTTTACATTTATTGCAGTTGACCGGCCAGGAATGAATCCCACCTGGTCACGGGGAATTATGTGCCAGTACTTTATTGGCAATTAATTTTGCACATATTTTAGTGTTCAACATTGATTAGGGTCAAATGCCTGTATGCGCCGCAGTCTGTCATCAGTTTCTATGGCTTAAGAAGCAAAATTAGGATTGCTTCTTTTAATTTGCCAGGTAATTTCCCAGCATTTAACAATTCTTCTCACACTGTCGGCAGAGGTGGAGCTAGGATGGCATTATATACTTTATACAATTTTGAGCTGAGCCCATCCGTATCTTGGGGCTTTGTTTCTTTGTTGGTCTTATGTTGCCTTTTAGATTAAACCTGTGGTGAACAGAAGGTGAAGCTGCTCTTTTACATTTCTAGATAACGTTGTTATTAGGATTTTTGTCAAGTAATTTGTGCATGAACGCTAAACTCTTGGTGTCTCGTGAACAATACAGGTTGTTATAGAAGTCCTTGAATATATTATTTATTCTACTATCAGTGTGGTAAACATTCACCAAGTTGTTATGATTCTTTGGTATGCATCTCTCCCTACTCTCAAAGCGAATCAGACGAGACAATAATTTCCCAAGTCGTTATCTTTTTCCATACTTTCTAGCTGCAGCTGGCATGGAGAAGTATTTCACCTCTCTATCTGCATTCTCCCTGAATTTGTCCAATTCATTTTTTACCTTAGACAGTAGGTTATCGCAAGAGGAGGTTGCATATTTATTTTCCAATTTTCCCAATTCAGTTTGGCAAGCAGCGATGTCCCGTCTGAGGGCTCGGAGCACCCACAATTCTGCTGACATAGCTAAGCGTTTGACATAGCCTGCCATAACATTCCCACTGATGAAACCATGTTTATATTGGTTCTGGAATAATGTTGCATGTGTTCTCTAATTATGGCCTCAAATACAATATCCTGTGATGCTGCTGCTTTGAATCTCCATGCAGAGCTGGTTCCACTGCTCACCCCAATTTCCATCTCAAGCACTACTGGAGGTCAGAATGTGTATGCAGGAGTATTTAAATCTGATGCACATGTCTCAACAGTGTATGTAATAGTATTAGGTCTATCCTGGATGCCATGTCATGTATTGTGGAGTATTATGTGTATTCACACTCTGTTGGGTGAAGAGTCCTCCATGTATCACTTCAATCAGTTTTCAATGCCCTTCACTATACTGTATACAGCCTGTGTGTACCATTTCAAAATACAGTAGGGTATTCATGCTCCTCACCATATGATCACAGATAATGGGAAGGGTTCACATATGTGTAATAAACTGATGCACTCAGTAAAGCAAGCTAAGTAAGCTTTATTATAGGCCCCCAAAGCACAACCGTAACGGGCGGACCTTATTTTACAACTCCCACTGTTCTCTGTTCTATACATACGTATTACTGTTCTAACTTAACATTCTCAGTGAGGTATGTCAGTGACTACATAACATCTCCCTTCTTTATATAAAACAAACTTTAAATAGGAAAGGGAAGGGGAACGATAGAGAAAAAAGAGAAAATGAGATGAGGGAAAAAGTGAACAAACACAACTCATTAAACTTAGCATTAATGAATAAGATAAAAAATGTCAACCAGAAAAGGATACAAGTGGCATTGTATAAATGCTAGTAATACACATAGTCATCGTTGAAGTTCTGAACGATCCTCCGGTTTCTTTTTTAAAGTCCCCCATCTATCGTTCCACTTCTAACATTCCAGGGACTATTTGTAAACTCTCTGTTCGCACAGTCATGTACTTCTGTATCATTGTCTATACTTGTACTTGATTTCTTGAAAATGTCTTTGTAGACTTGACTGGATGTTCCTGAAAAGATGTCTTTACTAGTGCTTGGCTTATTGGAATCTTTCTCAATTCTCACCAGATCATCACAAGACCATCTTCTCCCATCCTCCAACACAACTGATTTGCCATTGCAGCTCTTTACTCTCTGTGGCGATCTAAACCTGGATTCACCTTTGAGTGTTTTTTTGGGTTCCTTGATGCAAACCCATTCTCCTTCTTTGATTATCATTTCTTTCACCCCATTCCTGCGGTCATAATAGTTTTTGTATTTCTTCTGTTTCTCCTTTACACTTCTTAAAATATGACTCATATCCAATTTTGCTTCTCCTTAGTCCATGAAAATCCAGGCCGTTCTCAATCGATTAGAAGCAACTCTTCCACGCATCATGGTGAAAGGTTCAACATTAGTGGTGGAGTGCGCAGTCAATCTATATGCACAAAGGGCCTCTTTAAGAGTCTCTCTCCATGGAAGGTTATTAGCTACGGCTAATTGAATCACACGCTTTGCAAATGTATTCATTCTCTCTACTAGTCCGTTAGCAATGGGATGGTACAGCAAGGTTGTTATATGTTCAATAGCTCTATCCCTGAGAAACCCTTGGAACTCTATCAATGTGAACTGAGACCCATTGTCAGACACCAATTCTTTGGGATCTCCTTCACTGTTGAAAACTTCGGTTAAGAAATTTGTAATCTTCTCTGTGGTGACATTTTCCCCCGATATTCCCCACTCCACCCATTTGGATGTGTAGTCTACAAGCACTATGAGGTATATTCTAACTGTTTCAAGATTCTCAAATGGTCCCATGACATCTAACTTCTAACTTGTACCAGCGGAATTATACGATCACCTCTGTAAACGTGTTCTGAATCCATAGATAACTCTTCCATGATTTGCACAAAGTCTGTAAGGTTTTGTCCACAATCCTTCCAATCATTGGTTATGGCCCTTCTAATTTCCAACTGTTCTTGATCTGTTTTAGTCATTTTCTTCCATTCCTCCTTATCAATGGCTGGATTTATAGTGGCAATGATATCTCCTTCTATGGATTCAACTTCGTTGCCATGACTTGTTGGTAATCTGGAAAAGCAATCCACCACTTGATTCTGTGTACCTGGTGTATAACACACTTGAAGATTATATTGCATAATGTCCAGTATCCACCGTCTAATTCTCAGTGATATCAAATGCGGAGCTTTAGATTGGAGAACATGTACTAGCGGTTTGTGGTCTGTTTTGAGCAGAATGGGCAAACCCCAAATCAGGTTTCTAAAATGTTCTAGGATCCACTTAACTCCTAAGGCTTCCCTTTCTATAGTAGAGTAATCCAGTTCTGCTCCTCTCAACACTCTTGATGCAGATCCTGGAGCTGTTCCAGTACTCCTCCCAAACCGACTTTACTTGCATCCACCGAAATAATGGTTGTAGCTTTACAGTCAAACATCCCCAATGCTGGCGCTTGGTTGATGGTGGATTTTATCCTTTCAAATTCATCTCTGCATTCATCTGACCATACATATTTGACTGCTTTTTTCATGACACCTCTCATGTTTTAGGTCCTGTAGGCATAGTCATTCACGAATTTGGAATAATATTCCGTCATTCCTAGGAAGCTCCTTAGTTGATGTTTATTCTCTGGTTCAGCAATACTCAAAATGGTGTCCATTAATTCTTCTTTGGGACTAATACCCTTTGCATCTATTGAGTGACCCAGATATGACACTCCGTCACATTTGATTTTGCATTTTTCTAATTTCAGTGTCAGGCCACTTTTTTGAACTACTTGTAAAACTCCCATTAGTTTAGCATCAAGCTCTTCCTCGGTAATGGCAGATATCAGAATATCGCCTTGGAAGCATTGAACTCCTTGAAGCCCCCCAACAGATGCGACATTCATCTTTGAAACACCGCAGCAGCTGAAGCAAGTCCAAACGTCATTCTTTTGAACATATATGCCCCTAAAGGAGTGACAAATGACGTAAGGCTCCTCAAACTTTCTTCCAAAGCAATCTGATGGTAGGCCGATGACAGGTCCAGGGTACTGAAAAATTTTGCAGGCTTCATAGTTGTCAATAATTCACTTATGTTAGGAAGGGCATGCCTGTCTATCCAAATATTCTTATTCAAATCCCTTAGATCTACACACATCCTTATCGTGTTATCCGTTTTTTTCACCAAGACTATTGGGGCAAGCCACTCTGAACTTTCTATGGGCTCAATTATGTTTTGATCACATAGACGCGTAAGTTCATTTCTCAGTGCTTCTTTTGTACCAATTGGAACTCCCCGAACTCTGTGCGCTATGGGTATGGCACCCTTTCTCAGAACGATCCTGTGCTGAAAACCCTCCAAAAGACCAATGTTTTCACTAAACAATCTCGGAAATTGTTTAGCTAGTGCTGCTTTAATATCATTATCATCTCTGAACACACTCAATATGGGAATATCTTCACCTGGGTGGATCCTGACATGCAGGACCGCTTGTTCCTCCCAGCCCACAGCCGATGAGCCAGTCTTTAAAATGTAAAATCTGCAGTACGTTTCTCTATCATGGAACTTTAGCTTAACCCATGTGCATCCAATATCTATAGGGGTCTTCCCATACCCCGTTGCTCTCACTCCGGTACACTGTATGTCCTGCATTTTGCCAGACAATTCCCCAGTGAAGGTTTTTACATCCACCATGGTATATGGGGATCCAGTGTCTACCATGATGGGCAATGATATGCCATTTATTTGCATGTTCATCCATGGTCCTTTAGTTTGCTGCACCGATGTGACAGTGAGTATTTGAACTTGTGCATCCCTTTGGTTAACACTGAACATGTCATCTTGCCCCTGGCTCTCCTCGATGCTTCTCATGGTGCCTCTAGGCATTCTGTTAAAAGGTTGTCTGCTAAATCTGCCCATTCTGCCTCGTGCGTTCTTACATGCTTTTGCAAAATGTCCCACATGACCACCTCTGTAACATTCAACATCTGCTTCTGGGCATTCTTTGTCACTGTTGTTATGTCTGTACCAGCCACATTTTTGACAGCGGCCTTGATTTCTATTTCCATATCCTGTGCCTCTGCCTCTCCTCGATCTGGCTCTCAAACTATTTGCTGACAGTTTTCTCACCATTGCCACCAAAGACTCTTCCAATTCTTCTTCTGGTTCATCTTGAATCATCTTGACTTCCTTGTCTTCAACTTTCTCGAATCTTTCCTACATGCAGCGATCGCCCAGTTCAATACTTCTGGCTATCTCCATAGTTTGTTCCAATGACAGGTTTTTTGTTTGCCACAGCCTCTGTTGTATGCGGGGATCAGATACGTTTAACACAAGTTGGTCTCTCAAATATTCATCTGCAATGCCGGTAAAGTTACATGTTGACATGAGTCCTCTGAGAGACGCCATATAGGTATCAATGGAAACACTCTTCAATTGCTTTCTAGAGAAAAATCTGTACCTCTCTAGTACAATATTAGTCTTGTTGCCAAAATGTTTGGCAAGTTTCCCCAGCGCATTCTCAAATTTGCGGTTGCTTTCACCAGAACTACCTTCTGTGTCACCCAGTTCAGGAAGCGCCCTGAACATTCTCCTCTGCCCCTATACAGTTCAACAATGTGGCCTCCTTTAAATCATCATTAAATTTGTTTCCACCTATAGCCCTTAGATATACCTGGAAACTGTTGATCCATTGTTCCCAAGGGCGCACAGGGTTTCCAGGACATGGAAGGAACTGCATGGGAGCTGTGATATGCTGTATGATGTAATGTCAATCCTGAACAATCTCCCTTGTTTCTGTGTTTCAGTTTATTTCACTCTTTGGTGCGGCGAAAGGTTTACTCGTCAGTTAGTGCTCTGTGATCACCTTCTACTTGTGTCACAATTGCAAGGTTATGGAGTGGTATTCCTGTTTTGTTCTTTTATGTACACGTTATTTTGGGAAGTTGTTTCTACTGCTGGTTGGTGTCTTGTTACAGTGTCTTTTTATTCTTTTGCCCCGTTTTGTCTTTTGTACACTGATTGCATTGAACATATACTGTATGTGCCATGGGCTTCTTTCTTATTTATTCCTTTTTTTTTATTTTACTGTTCATGCATTGCGGTATTTGTGCTCTCTGCAGTGCGGTCGCTGCTGTTAGTATGCAGTTTTAAAGCTTGCCGCACATAGCTTATATTGCGCTTGAAGCCGTCGTAGAATTCATTTTGCACAGCACAGTCCATGTGATCACCATGTTGTAGTTGCTATGACAACACCCATTCAGCTTTAACAATATGGCCGCACGTAATGTCACGTCGTAGGGTTCTTTTCTCTAGCCCGTAGTGATTGCCGTTGGTCTGCTGCCGTTTGTATGATGCACTCCTCAAGCTACGTCTTCCAAAATATAATTTATCTCCTACCTCGAGGCGAGTGACGGTGCGCCCACAGCAAGGTCCCCGTTGATAGCGCCGAACTCGGGATTACCAGCCGGCAGCCCAAATATTCCCGCAGACATAGGACCGCTACGGAGCTTGTAGCGTGTGGCCTTCTTCACCCGTGGCTACCACGGGAGCTCCGGGGGCCTACCTTAACTAGCCCTGTTCTCGTCGCCAATTGTAATAAACTGATGCACTCAGTAAAGCTTTATAAGTAAGCTTTATTATAGGCCCCCAAAGCACAACCGTAATGGGCGGACCTTATTTTACAACTCCCACTGTTCTCTGTTCTATACATACGTATTACTGTTCTAACTTCTCAGTGACGTATGTCAGTGACTACATAACAATATATCATGGATATTTATAAGAAAAGCAGGGTCACCGTGTTTGGAGCCATATGTGTTCACTAGTAATATCTCTGTACCTTGCAGTCTCCCGTGCAGGGCTACATATCTGCCCTGTGGTTCTATATGTTACTTAGTCCATAGAAATGTCAGTAGCTGATGATTGGTTATTGACATGCAGTGGGCCTGCGTCAAGTGGGATGCATAATATCAATTGTTTTCTTAAGTTTTAGCAAACATATTGTTTAGTTTGTCAGTAGTGTGTGTTTCTTGGAGAAATATGATGTTTACATTGTGTATTGATTGATTGATTGATATTTTATTTCTATCACACTCGTACACAAGTGTTTCAGAGCGCGACAAGGCAAGGGAGGGAAACACGGGAGAACAAAACAGTGATCTTACTAGGGCCAGTGACATTGAGAACGCGCAAGTGCATGATGGAGGGGAAAAGTGCATGGAAGGGGGGAGTAGTGGAAAGTGCGAAGCAGAGGAGAAACAGATAAATAACAATACATAAATAATTAAGGCAACCAACAGTTGTAGTGCACCCTGCAATTTGCAGGTGCTAGGTTTAAGGCAGCAGACAGGATATGCCATTTTCCATCCCCCTAATGTTCAAGTTCAATATAAATAGGCCCATCAGCAATTATGTTGCTGGTAGATAGTACAATCAATGGTATGCTGGTCGTATGCATTTGGACAGAGTTTTGCAAAGCACATCATAGTTTTGCATTTGTCCTCAGTCAAACATGATTTTTCCATTCATTTTTTGATATGGGTAGATTCAGTTTAGCTGTGCTTTGGAATAGCAATAGTGGTTGGACTGCTGCTACAGTAGGTGCATGAAGGCACCCCCACAGCCCACAAACAGCTTCTATGTTTTCTCTTCTTCACTCATGCTAATTTACCTTTGTGGAATGTCTCCTTATGTTTGTTATGTTTCATGCTATGGTTTAACTTGCTATTCATGTATGCATAGCCCAGCCTTGAGAAAGACCAGTAACCGGTCGAAACATGTGTTGGCACCAGGGCACTTGTACTGTTTGAGCACACACACGATATTTGGAAAATGGAATAATATGGATTATAAGTAAACTCAAACTTGACCTACCCTTATTGATGGGAAATAACATCTAATCCTAAGAGTAACCTACTTTTGCTCATGGGAATACTTAACTAACCGGACTGCTAATCCTGATCTTTCTTTAACTGCAATTCAGAACTAATGTGTCTACAAATACCAGGGACATGCGCATGAGATATGGTGCAGTAACCAGTGCTCTAGCTAAGATTTTGAAGCAGGAGTATTTTACTCCCTATTTTTTTAAGTTGGAAGTAAAATTATTTTTTAGGGAGTAAAAATGTAAGTCCAGTTCCCAAAAGGAGTATTTTATAAGCGAATAGAAAATATTTTACCTCGAAAATGGAATAGTTTTTTAATAACTATTGCTTTGCGCCTAGTTGTTCATACACATTAAAAGATACAGGTTTACTTATTCCAATCAGGCAGTAACAATATTAGTTTCTTACTGTGGTATTATGTGCACTACTGTTCCAAACATATCCATGGAGCTGTGTGGGTGAAAGCTGGAGCACAAGGTCCTACGTGCCTGTTTCTCATTTTATGTTGGTAGTCTCTTTACTCCCTATTTTACATTTTTGGGAGTATTTGCCTATTTTTAGGGAGTAAAAGTGACCAATACACCCCTTATCTGTAGGACTGACAGTAACTATCTGCATGATTTCTCCATGACTTTAATCCTCTCAACTCCCCCCTCACTGACACCACCCTCCCAATCAAGGCAATGATGTCACAGAACGCAGTACATAACATACATGCTAACAATATAATGCAACCTAGTGTGCAGGGTAGCTGCTAAGAGGTGGAATACAGAACAGAGAGAAACTAAAAGAAAAAAAGGACTTGCCCCATTTGTTACCTTCTTCGCACAAACATAGCTTAATCCTAGTACAACATTTTTTTCTTGACACATTACTTGAGGGGGAATACCACTGCCTTGATTAATGTCGACTTCATCTTTAAATTCTTATGGCAAGTTTGTGTAGTCTGGAAGTTTCAGGTATTATGCATGTCTGTTGGTGCAGCGTGGCCAGCGTTTTCTAATTGGCCTGTTTTTTTCCCAGGGTTGTGGAATGTTTGATTCGATAAAGTTCACAGTTTCTTCCAAAATTGCAAATAAATAGGGCTTGCCATTGAATTGTATATTGAATCTGGCAGGGAGTAACATGTCAAATTGGACTGATCACTCTCCAGAAGCTTTTTTACTCCCAAAAATGATATGCGTTCATGTTGCGCTGCAGTTGAAATGTCTAGGTATATGTGTACTCTGCTGTAGCCATAGTGTTTAGTTCCTTTTCCCTTGCCAGCAGTATTTTTCCCATACGCGCTATAATGGGCCTTGGTGGTGCTCCGGACTTGGGCTTAGGCGGCCATGATCTGTATAATCTTTACACCACAAAGTGAGGTGACAGCATAGGATTTCCAAGTATCTGCTTTAGCAGTGGCTCCACTAGCTCTTGTATTAGCCCCTGACGATGTTTTCAGGGATCCCCCCGATGAGCATGTTATTCCACCCGGAGCTTGACTCAACATCATCATATTTTTGTAAGGCCTGTTTTAAATCTTTACTGGTTTTAGACATTAGTGTTTTGAGGTTCAGCAATTCACCTTCTGTAGTGCTAATTATAGACTTTGCTTCTGTAATTCTGACACTCATTTTCTAGCTGGTTTTCAGGGAACTGACATTAGCTGTAATGTCATTCAGTTTTTATAGTCACTGATGGAATCCAGCTGTTCAGCAGCTGTCCATGTCTGGAAGGTCTTGTTCCATGCAGTTCATACCTTCCTCTGCACCTGGACTCATTGCAGTTCTTGGTTTAGGGGTGTGCTTGGTGTATGCTTCCATGATCGACTTGATTCTTTGCGCCGCCGCCTCCCTTCATCCTCTTGATAGCGTGTCAGTGACTTATACATTAAACAGGCTCAGTCTTGCTCCACCTTTCGTTTACTTATGGTATCAGGCATCTCGTAGTGCAGAATGTCGGTCGGACCCGGACTGCTGCAGCCTCCACTAACGTGATGCGTAGTGCCGAGATGACAGACTGGACTGGCCCTTCTAATCTCGTCTGCTGGATCCGTAGAAGGATTCTCCTGCAAGTGGAGAGAGGAATTTAGCCAGACGTGGACTCTAGTGATGGCACCTCCCTGCTCTCCCCACTAATAACCTCCGAAATCCCATTCCAGTACTCTCACCTTATATTCTTGAAAGATGAGCTCTCCATCCTGCATGGATTGCAGGGGCGCGTGGACACCAGTTGCTTCTGGAGTGGGGAGTTCCGGACGAGAGTTGACTCTGATGTTCCTGGCGAAGACCAGTAAGTATAGAGTTCATAGAGTTCAATATGTCCGATGTTCACTCTTGTCCCATTACTTTCTTATCTTTCAGTGGAGTTCGAAAAAAGATGGTCTTGTGGCGGTAGATGGCGTTCAGGTAAGAGTCTGTATTACCCGATGCTGTCCGGTAAATGATGCATGTATTTAACGTGTTGTTTTCTCTCCATTTTCAGATGCAGCGTTTGAAGATGTGAAGAGTTAAAGAATAATGCCTCCGGGGTAAATCAGGTAAGTCTATGGTGGTAAGAGAGATTGTATTTGTTGGCTCACTCGGCTCTCCTGGTTATTTCTTTTGTCCCCAGATGCCGGAGCCCGGCGAAGAAATGATGGAGGCAGCGCCGGATCGAAAGGTGCTGTGAGGACCGGTGAGTATGGCGCGGCGCTGCAGCTGGCGATGCGACGCGTGTAGAAAGAATGTCCTTTCCAGGTGCTGAGACGTGATGGTTCCGGAATCAGGTAAGAAACTGGAATAAAGTTTGTTTTCTAATCTTGCCTCTACTTTCCTTCTCCTCTAGGAGCTCTGGATTCAGGACGGGCGTGGCAGAGGTCTGGAAGCTGACTTGCAGGCACGGTGAGCGTTACGCTGCTGGATGCAGAATAACGCGAAGCGTGTGTTGCTGGTCGGGCGTGGTTTAAATAGCCTCAAAAGTAGTCCCAGGTAAGAAGTCCCTAGAACCACACCCGACTAAAAAATAGTCCCTGTAGTAAAATAGTCCCTTTCAGGCTTCACGTTGGATTGGAGTCATTTGCAGCATGGTCTGCCTGAGGTAAGTAATGACTATGAGCCTGGCGCCTTAGGCGCCAGGACTGATTTCTACTATGAGCCTGGCGCTTAAGGCACCAGGACTGAACCCAGATAGCCCCTACCTGGAGCTGCTGAGGTTTTACTAAATGTCTAGATGCCTGCTCCCAGGACTGATGGGCTTGGTCCGGATGCCTGGGGGTAGGCATCATGACAGCACTCCCCCCCCAAGGCCCCTCCTAAAGTTGTTCTTCCCCTGGGTCCTGGTTTGTCTGGGAAGTTCCGATGGAATCTTTTCACCAACCGAGGTGCATGGACGTGGTCACTAGGTTCCCATGATCTTTCTTGTGGTCCGTAGCCCTTCCAATCGATTAAATAAAAAAGTTTTGATTTAACCATCTTGGAGTCCAGGATATTTGTTACCTCGAATTCAGGTTCTCCATCTATCAAGATGGGGTTGGGTGGTTTGGTTAATCTTGTTCCTGGTTGAACTGGTTTTAAAAGTGAAACATGAAAGACAGGATGAATGCGCATATTAGAGGGTAATTCCAGTTTGACGGCTACCGGGTTGATAATGGCCTTAATACTGTAAGGTCCCAAATATCTAGGGTTAAAAGTCTGAGTTCCCTTCAGAGGTATGTGTTTTGTAGCCAGCCAAACTTGATCCCCAATCTGGTATTGTGGAGTTTCACTTCTATGTTGATCAGCATTTTTCTTATATTTCTCTTTTGCTTGTTTCAAATGTTCTGTTGCCTCTTTAAAGGCTTGTGTTATAGCAGAATGCAAATGACTAACTGCAGGCATTTCTAAATGTTGAGGCGAATCTAGTTCTGAGGTTCGAGGGTGATGTCCATATATGGTATAAAAGGGGCTTTGTCCGGTTCCTGAATGTACAGAGTTATTGTATGCATACTCGGAAATCCATAAAATATCTTTCCAATTACTTTCGGTCTGGTGTAGCATGCAACGTAGGTACTGTTCAAGGGTCTGGTTGGTCCTCTGCATCTGACCATCGTCTGGGGATGGTGACTGATTGATAACCTCACGTCGATTTGCGCCAGTTGACAACATTTCTTCCAAAAATGTGAAATGAATTGACTACCTCGGTCAGAGACCAATACGGAAGGAAATCCGTGTGTTCGAGCAATGTTTTCGAGGAACTCCTTGGACAGAATTGAAGCAGAAGGTAATCCCTTTAGAGGAATAAAGTGGTCCATCTTGGAAAAAAGATCCACAATAACTAGAATGGTGTTAAATCCATTACATGGAGGTAGATCTGTAATAAAGTCTAACGATAAGGTGTGCCAAGGTGTAGGTGAAATATCCAAAGGTTGTAAGAGGCCAGCTGGTTTTTTCTTCTGACTTTTGTTTTGGGCGCAAATGCCACAAGACATTACAAATGACTTTACGTCTTTTCGCCAGGTGGGCCACCAGAATTGTCTCTTAATTTTAGCTTCAGTTTTTGCGATACCTGGGTGTCCTTCCATCAGGGTGTCATGATAATTGGAGATGACTAGTTCTTGTAGTTCCTTGTGTGGTAGAAATAGTCGCCCTTGATAATAAGGTAGGTCATTGATAACTGAGTAGTCCGGGCCTTTCTTCACCCCGTCCTGCAGGGCTGTTGGATCGAACAGTTGTTGGATCTTTACTTGAATATCCTCTAGTGTCTGTAGAATGGTTATGCCAAGAATTCTTTGTTCTGAAATTATAGGCACCGGTTCCGGGTTCGCGTATGCTTCTCCCATCCCAATTCGGGATAAGGCATCTGCCTTGCCATTTTTACAACCTGGTCGATAAGTGATCACGAAATCGAACTCGGCAAAGAACAATGCCCATCGAAGTTGACGCGACGATTGGGCCTTGGCTGTTTTTAAATACTGCAAGTTCCGGTGATCGGTGATTACTGTAATGGTATGCCTGGCACCAAGAAGATAATGCCGCCAAGCCTTGAAGGCGGATTTGATGGCTAATAATTCTTTATCGGTAACCGCATAGTTTAACTCGGGTGCCGAGAACTTTCTGGACCAAAATGCTACTGGGTGAAGTTGACCGGTTTCAGGATCCTTCTGGGACAGGACAGCTCCCATGGCTAAACTGGATGCATCAGTTTCAACTATATATGGAAGTTCGGGGCGTGGATGCTTTAAGACAGGTGCAGACGTGAATTTCGCTTTCAGCTCTTGGAAGGCCTTTTCAGCTTCTTCGGTCCACAAGAAGCATTTGTTTTTTTGCAAAAGTGCTGTGATAGGGTGTACAACATGTGAGAAATCCGGAATGAATCTGCGGTAGAAATTAGCAAATCCGAGCATGCTTTGTACCCCTTTAACTGAACTGGGTGATGGCCACTTGAGGATTACGTCCACCTTTCGAGAGTCCATTCGCACTCCTTTTTAAATCCAAGGAATTCAACTTCCGTAGCATGAAAAACACATTTTTCCAATTTTGCATATAACTTGTACTGGTGTAGTTTCTCACGGACTGCACAAACGTGCTTCACATGGTCTGATTCTGAAGAGGAGTACACTAGAATATCGTCTATGTATACAACAACACAGACGTCAATGAGTTCACGTAGGACATCGTTCATAAAATACTGGAAGGCTGCTGGTGCAATGCACAACCCGAAGGGCATCACCTGGTATTCGAATAACCCGTACTTAGTGCGAAAAGCAGGCTTCCATTCGTCGCCTTTCTTTACACGTACTAGATGATATGCCCCTCGGAGATCTACTTTAGTGTAGATGCAAGCGTCCTTTACTTGCTCTAGTAATTCGGGGATCAGAGGCAATGGGTATCGGTTCTTAACCGTGATCTGATTTAATGCACAGTAGTCTATGCACGTTCTGAGGTCACCTTCCTTTTTAGGCACGAAGAACAAAGCTGAAGATGCAAGGGACTTGGATGGACGAATGAAGCCATTAGCAAGGTATTGGTCCAAGTATTGTCGTAGGTGAAGGTTTTCGGTTTCCGTAAGGGCGTAGATCCTACTACATGGAGGTTGTGCACCGGGTATGAGATTGATTTGACAATCGCATGATCTATGAGGTGGTAGGGTGTTTGCCTGTTCCTTTTGGAAAACATCCTGGAATTCTTGATATTTCTGAGGTAACTGCACGACTGGAGTAGCGACTCTGGCCAGTCCTTGGTTCAAGGGTTTTTTCGGGTAACAAGTATGTGCACAATCCGGGAAGGTTATTCTCTTCTCTCGCCAATCAATACAAGGATTATGTGTTTCCAACCAAGGTATCCCCAGTATTATTTGGAACTGCGGGGCTTTGATTAAATCAAACACAATAGTCTCTCGATGCCCATCCTGACCCAATAGTGTCATCTCTGCGGTGGAATGAGTTACAGGCCCAGAGGCAATTTCAGTTCCATCGACTGTGGTGATGACATCCGAAGTGGTCTTTTTGCAGAGAGATAGATTCATCCTAGAAGCCAACTCGTGATCCACCTAGTTTCCTATGGCCCCGCTTTCAATGTATGCTCTCACTGCGTGCATACGTGATGGCTGCCTTGGATCTATAAGGACCATTGGTGTGATGAAGTGCAAGGTCTGAGTATCCTTCTTCAAGCTCGGCAAGCGGACCTCTACGCTTGTTGGGCGTGGTCGTTTCCCGAATCAGGCTCTGTTTGATTTTTATCAGCAACTCCGACTACTTTTTTAGATGTTTAGGGAAATCCCGTAGTAAATGTCCTGAGGCCCCACAGTATAGACACAATTGCATCTGCCGTCTTCTTTCTCTTTCCTTTTGAGTTAAGTGTCCCTTGACCCCCCCGATCTGCATCGGTTCTGATACATCTGTTCCTTTGAGGGTAACATTGGGTTTAACCAATACCCGATTCTCAAACTTAGCTCGATCAGCCTTTCTATTCTGAAGTCCGTGGTCTAACTGGACCACTAAGTCTATATATTCTGCACAATCCTGAGGTGGGTTCACAACTTGGGCCAAAACGTCTTTGAGTTCACCCCGAAGTCCACGATGAAATAATGTAATTCGTTTTACCTCTGGCCATCCGGTTTCCACCACTAACCTATTGAAAGTGGCGATATAGGTTAGTAGATCCTGGTTACCTTGTCGTAATGATAAAAGTTTGTTATCCAGGGCCTGTCCCTGTGAATGTCTGGCAAATAGTCTTTCCATGCTCAATTGAAAACCTTGAAAATCCCGAAGAAGAGGGTCATCCTGGTTAACTAATGGAATTGACCAATCCGCTGCGCTGCCACTAAGATATGATAGTACAAACGCTACTTTGGTTTGGTCGTTCGGAAAAGCTCCAGGTCTGCATAAAAAGTGCAAGCGGCATTGGTTCATAAACACGGCGAACTTTTTTGGGTGCCCAGCAAAAAGTTTGGGTGGTGCTAAAGGAATGCTCCCTGGTAGAACCACTTGCACAGGATTGCTCGATGAAACAGGAGTTGGATTCCCCCTGAGTCCAGGTAATGGTGTTAGCCCAGCTTTGTTTTGCAGTAATTGTCTAGCAAGATCATCAGTGCGCTCCTTTGACACAATCAGTTCTCTCCTGAGGGCATTAGTCTCTTGGCGCGCGGAGTGCACTTCTGCCCTAAGTTCCCCTAACAATAGGGCTAGTTGGTCGGTTTCTGAGGTTTCCATTACGGCCAGGTGGGGATTTGTTGATAGGCTTCGTGTTCTGTTACGCTCACCTGGCTCCCACAGGGGCGTCGGTCGGACCCGGACAGCTGCTGTCTCCACCCACGTGATGCGTAGTGCAGCGATGACTGACTGGATCTACCCTCCTAATCTTGTCTGCTTAACCCATAGAAATATTCTCCTTATATTCTTGAAAGATGAGCTCTCCATCCTGCGTGGATTTGCGATTACAGTTACTTAACTGGTTTGAAGGCTCGCGAGAGTTCCGGAGAGTATTGACTCTGAGGTTCCTGGTGAGGACCGGTAAGTATTAAGTTCATAGAGTTCAATATGTCCGATGTTCACTCTTGTTCCCCCCTTCCTTTCTTGTCTTGCAGCTGGCTCGTGAAAAGATGCTCTTGTGGCAGCTGGTGGCTCTCAGGTAAGAGTCTGTATTACCCGGCACTGTCCGGTAAATGTTGCACGTGGAAAACGTCTTGTTTTGTCTCTCTTTACAGATGCGGCACGTGAAAATATGAAGAGTCACAATAGGATGCCTCCGGTGGTAAATCAGGTAAGTCTATGGTGGTAAGAATTATATTTGTTGGTTCCCTCGGCTCACCTTGTGGTTTTCTTTTGTCTCCTAGGTGCCGAAGTTCGGCGAAGAAATGATGGAGGCAGCGCCAACCCGAAGGATGCTGGGAAGACTGGTGAGTGTGGCGCGCGCTGCACCTGGAGGTGCGGCACGTGCAGAAATGATGTTCTTTACAGGTCCGGAGACGAGATGGATCTAGAATCAGGTGTGGAATAGAAATAAGTTTGTTTTCTAACCTTGTCCCTTTCTTTCCTCTTTGTTTTAGGAGCTCCGGATTCGAGGCCGGCGTGGCAGAAGACTGGATGCAGGCACGGTGAGCGTTACGCTGCTGGATGCAGAATAACGCGAAGCGTGTGTTGCTGGTCGGGCGTGGTTTAAATAGCCTCAAAAGTAGCCCAAGGTAAGAAATCCCTAGAACCACACCCGAGTAAAAAATAGTCCCTGTAGAAAAATAGTCCCTTTCAGGCTTTATGTTGGATTGGAGTCATTTGCAGCATGGTCTGCCTGAGGTAAGTAATGACTATGAGCCTGGCGCCTTAGGCGCCAGGACTGATTTCTACTACTGAACCCAGATAGCCCCTAGCCTGGGCTGCTGAGGTTTTACTAAATGTCTAGATGCCTGCTCGCGGGGCTGATGGGCTTGGTCCGGATGCCTGGGGGTAGGCATCATGACAAACACTTCCTCCGTGACCTTATGGGGAGAATAGGCGACTGGGCAAGGGGCCATATAATTATAATGGGTGAACTAAACATTGCATGGGGCAAAGCTAAGGATAGATCAGGGGCACCTAGGAATCGTGGTGGAGGGGCGGTGGCCTCGGCGGAACTAAGGGATAAAGTGGCGAGCATGGGGCTGAGGGATGTCTGGAGTGAACTGAAAGGGGATGCAGAGGGCTACACCTTTCTTTCCGAAGTCCACGGGACACAATCTAGAATTGACTATATCTGGGTCTCGGCTAACCTGGTGGGTAGAGTTAAGGAGATAGAGGTGGGGCCCATGGGAATAGCTGATCACAAAATACTGTCAATGCAGCTGGAACTGGGAGTGAGGACAAGGGGATTATGGGCCTGGAAATATCCGGAACATTTCCTGAGAGATCCTTTGGTAAGGGAGGAGATAGAGGGCAAGATGAGAGAGTTTTTTGATAACAACAAGAGAGAGGACACGGGAGAAGATATAAGATGGGATGCATTTAAGGCTAGGTTGAGGGGAGAAATCATAGCAGCCAAAGCACAAAGACAGAAACAGCTACAGGCCCTGGAGTCCCGGCTGGAGGCAGAGGTCGAGGAGGTGAGAGGTAGGGTGGCGACGAATCCCGTAGGTCTAATCAGAGGGACTATAGGAGGGCGGTGGGACAACTGGGGGTCCTCCGTACTATAAAAGCAGAGGGGGCCCTGCTTTTCGTGCAGCAAAAATTCTATGCTAAGGGGAACAAGGCCGATGCACTGCTGGCCCGCCTCCTTCGGGGAGCTGCCTCGAAGAACACAATCACGGCGTTGAACTCAGATATGGGGGACAGGGTTAATCGAACAGAAGACATTCGAGAAGCCATGGCTGAATTTTACGAGACCTTATATACATCACAGCACACCTGCGACCAGGCCCAGGAGAAATTCCTGGAAGGCGTTAACTTGTGCAAACTTGAGGGGGAGGCCCAGCTTAGTCTTCAGCAAGACATAACGGAGGAGGAAGTGAGGGGGGTCATCCGGAAGCTACCCGCAGGAAAAGCCCCGGGCCCTGATGGATACACAGCATCTTTCTACAAGACCTTTGCCGGGGTGCTGGTACCACGGTTGACCTACCTCTTCAACTCCTTTAAAGGTAGTGGGCAAACCACTTCATCTATGAAAGAAGCCAAGATTTCCCTGATTCCGAAGGCGGGCAAGGACCCTCTCGAGAGATCCTCCTATAGGCCAATAGCGCTTATTAATGTGGATGCAAAAATATACAATAAAATCCTAGCGAATAGGCTTGAGGGGCTTCTCCCGGACCTGATCCACCAGGATCAGGCGGGATTTGTGAAGGGGAGGCAGACTGCGGATAATATCAGAAGGGTGGCCCATCTAGTGGAAAAGGCGGAAAAGACTGGTACCCGGGCAGCGCTGCTATCCTTAAGACGCGGAAAAAGTGTTTGACCAGGTGGAATGGTCCTTCCCCTTCAAGGTCATGGAAAAAAATGGGGCTGGGAGGCACTTATCTTCAGATGGTCAAGGCGAACTATGAGGGTCCTCGGGCGTGGGTGGTGGTTAACGGAACCTTATCTAGATCATTCCAACTCCAATGGGGTACAAAGCAGGGTTGTCCCTTGTCGCCCCTGCTTTATGCAATCTTCTTAGAGCCCCTCTTGCAGGCAATTCGGGAATCGGAAGGGATACAGGGAATACCGTTTGGTGGGAGACAGCATAAAGTGGCGGTCTTCGCGGACGATATGTTACTTGCCCTGACCAACCCCATAGAATCGAGTAGGCAATGCAGGCTATTATTAGAGGACTTTGGGGAAGCATCCGGTCTGTGCATTAATATGCATAAGTACAAACTGATGGACCTGACACTGACAAGGGAGGAGAGGGAGGAATTAAGAATGTCAACGCCCTTTGCTTGGCGTCCGGGGGGAATCACGTACCTGGGGTTGAGAATCACTCCGGCCCTTAAAGGGTGGTATGTGGCGAACTATCCCCCTCTTTTGCAAAGAATCAAAAAGGATCTCCTTAAGTGGCGGAATCTCCGGATTTCCTGGCTGGGGAAGCTGGAGGCAATAATAATGGTTACCCTCCCGAGGCTGCTCTACTTCTTCCAGGCTATCCCCCAGGCAGTCCCGGACAGCTTTTTTAAGGAACTCCAGTCGATAACGAATGAGTTAAATGGAAGGGGAAAAGGGCAAGGGTCAGCAGGCAGCTGCTTATGGCTCCGACAAGGGGCGGTGGACTAGCACTTCCCAACTTCCGTCAATACTACGAGGCGGCCCAGCTAAGGGTGATCAGGGAATGGCTTCGGGAAGGGGAGGGAAAACACTGGGTTACAATGGACAGAGCGGTCATGCAGCATGCATTGGGGGAGGTCCTGTGGCTACCCAGACACCATCGACCAGGCCATATGTATCTGAGCTCCATCACCAAGTTGGCAGCGGATAACTGGGACAGACTGGTCCAACGCAATGAAATCACAACTTATCCATCCCCATTCACTCCTATCTTTAATAATAAAGACTTTACTCCCGGGCTGGAGGGAGGGGCATTCAGGAACTGGCGGGAGGGAGGCTGCAGGTGGATGCGAGACATGTTCATAGAAAGGGAGATCAGCACTTTTGTGGAGTGCAAAACGGATTTCGCATTGGGAGAGGGCGAAAGGCTGAGATACTCTCAACTGCGGCATTGGCTCCTACATCCCACGAACAGGGAAGCGGCAACTAGACCGCCGACCTCTTTTTGAGAAATTCTTGATGACCAATGATGGCTCGAAGGGCCTAATTTCGCAGCTCTACAAGATCCTGGATGACGCTACCCTGAGGCCGCAATGGGCATATATGGGAAGGTGAGAAAGCATGCTGGGCAGGGAAATAGAGAAGACGGAGTGGGAAAAGCTATGGAGGAAAATCCCCAAATTGTCAAGAGCCTCGCAAACCCGGGAAGCTTGGTATAAGATACTGTACGGGTGGCACTACACTCCAGCTCGTCTGCTTAGGATTTACCCAGGGGCATCAGGAACCTGCTGGAGGGGATGTGGTCAGGAGGGCACTGTGGAACCTATCTGGTGGAGATGCCCGGAAATAGCCCTGTTTTGGGAAGACACCAAACAGGCGATGGAACAAGCGTTTGGGTCAGAGGGTGGCATACCCCCAGAATGGTCTCTATTAGGTCTTAAGCCAGCAATAGCGATAGGTGGCCCAAGGGATAGGGAGAGAGCGAGGGGGATGCTCACTTTGGCGGCAATGACAATCATCGCTCAAAGATGGAAAAAAGTACAAACGTGCCGATGTTCCAAGACTGGTTGTGTAAAGTTTGGGAGTTAGTAGCGATGGAATGGGCCTCCTATGCTATGAACAATGCAATACAGAACTTTGCAAGAGAGTGGGGGGAGGTCCTTGCCTTCCTCAGGGATGACTTCAGGATTGGCTGGCGCCCACAGCGTTTGAGACTCCTGGACCTGGAATGATCCTGAATGAACATTTAGAGGGGACGATTAGCCACGCAAACCTTGCATCAGCACCAAGGGGGAAAGGGGAGGGTAGGGAGAGGGGAGTTTTGGGGTTTGTTACATTTGTTGAAAAATCTAATAAAGAGAATTGAACAAAAAAAGAGCATGGTATCCACCCAGCATCGAAGTTAAGTAGAGCCCGACTTGTCCTCTTTGGTTGGCTTTCTCTAATATGCTGATGCACATCACTAGCATGTTCGAAGAACCTAGTCCTCTGTCCCCAGATTACATCTATCTAGTAAAGAGTTCCCCAACAGTGAACAACAATACAACTGTACCTCTCCCTCCATGTCCATGTTACATGATCTTCTGCATTATTCATAAATGCATGCATTGTTCCTCCGGGAGATCACAGTAATTGACAGAACATCTATGGCCTCGTCAAAATATCTGGGGAACCAACATGTCCAGTGCCCAACCACCACAGTCTTAATGATGAGAATGGTTTCTTTGTTTATCTTCAGGTTGAAAAGCCATGGCGTGACCCACTACACACGTAAGGGCTCTCTTCTTTTGGCTCCCTTGGAAGAAAAAGCCCACAACGTGTTGCATGCGTGGACACTGTACGAAGGAAAGGACGTTGGCTACAGGACCATTGTTCTATGCCATCATCATTTTAAAGCCCTTTGCCACAAATATCGGAGCTTTGCTGAATCACAACAGTGTCTCGGCCAGCACTCACAACAGCACAATCCAGGCTACCACAGGAAAGCTATAATACTATTATGAATTCACATGTGCCACCATCCTGTTGCACTGTTTGTCAAAAGCTCATGCGAAACTCAAAATTCATTGGTTGATTTCGAAGATGAGACTCGTACACTGTACATCCCCTGCTCTGTTCATCCAAGTTCCTCTCTGTGTACTTCATGTGACTCAGCAACACAGATTACAGTACATTTAAACAAAGATCTCTTGACCGCCTTAGCTGCAGTGGGCAATTACAGACACTTACACGCAACTGCTAATGTGATTAAAAAAATCACTATCTCTGGAAATTGCAGCAAAAATCACTAGAGATTGTCACTGGGTATACATACTTGGGCTTGAATGTCAATCATTTCATATCGAATGCTCCATATTATGCAGATCTTTGGCAAAAAATGTAAACTGCGTGTTCTCAAGCGATGGTGATAAATAATAAATATGGCAGATATTCACTTTCATCTGTGTTAGTATTTTACTGACAAAAAGCTGTCCCGACGACCATTTATGGTGCAGAATCACGAAATTGGCGAGGACAGTCTTTTGGGTGATAATAGAAGGGTCTTTGAATCTGCTCAGATTGCCTAAATCGGTACCTATGTGTATTATTCATTTTGAATTAGGTCAAACATTGCTTTACTCTTTGTTTATGTGGAAGCTATTCAGCCTGTATAGGAAATGCATCATGGATACAAAACCCAACTCTGTGATTGATGTATTAGCAAAGTATAAAAAAGACACAACCCACAAAAGTATGTCTATCTGGAGGTGTCAGGTTCAAGAGTTTATGACAGCAGCGGATGTATCAGAAGAGACACTTATAAGGCAAAGAGAAAAAATCATGTCCTGGGATTGGATGAATACACGATCCGCATGCTTGAAATATAAACATCTAGCTACGTACATTTCTTTAAATAAGAAAACACAAACTCTGGAATTCTATGTCATCAAGTTTCTGGCAGCTAACTATCGTGATCGATTTATCGGATTCAGACTCAACATCTGGCACACAACGGAAATGTTAGCCAAATTGAAGTTAATTCCTGTAGATAACTATTTCTGCTGCTTCTGTAATAATCCTCAAGAAACTGAAACCTTAGTTCATTTATTGGTGAACTGTCCAAATCTTTTAATAGAGAGAATCAGATATTTTAAGCATTTTTTCAAAGGACACTGAAATCTTATGACCAAACGGCTATGGGAGCTTCTTTATAACACACAAACAACTTCAATTAGTTTGGCAATAATACACTTTGTAATGTCATTGAAGTTGGAATCTGTTTTGCCCAAGAATGTAATATGTTATTAGAGCGAAACAGTATAGGCACAAAAAACTGTTATATGATGATGAATGGATAGTGGCCTAATGCCTTTCTTGAGATGAAGTAACAAAATATGTTGTCACCTTGCTATCAGAGCAAAATGGTTAGATGTGAGACTCATGCGGAAAGATCAATTAAATGAACTAAAAGGAAGATTTTAAATAACAAAGATGAATTGAACTGTATGATATATGAACCATGTATATGAATTGAAATTAATTTTAAATTCTTAAAATTGTTTTAATGTTGTATTTGATGTATTGAAAAGTTGATTATTCAACTATATCAATACAAAAAAAAATACATATTCTATGCCTTCCATGATCCCGATTGCTTATCACTGGGCCTGTCCAGGTATACCGGCTCTCACTGGGTTTCGGAAACTAGGACCTTACTATGAATGTCAACCATATTAGACGGTTACTTGTAATGCCAGGCTAACTGCAAATATTAAACGAGAAACAAATAACAAACTAGGAGCTTACTGAAAAAGTCAGGTTTGAAGGAAATGACAAATGTGGAGCATTGTAGGAATGTGAAACTGGTACATGACTGAGTAAATCATGTCCTGCCATACCATGACGTGTATCTTGACATAAAATAGCATGATCTGATAGCACAGTGAGTAGAGCCCTCGCTTTGAAATCTGTGCAGAGCCTGCCAACGCAGGTTTGAATCCCGGCAGGGCCAAACTCTGCCTTTCATCCTTCCGAGGTCGATAAATGAGCAGCACACACTGTGGGCAATAATAAGCAGCGCTCAGATGCCTGAGGGTTTGTGGTGCTATATAAATGCTAAATTATTATTATTATTATGATATCATAACATGTTATGAAATAAGCTATTGGATGACATGACATATGACATAAAAGAGCATGGCTTCATGATTTTTACATCATGACATGAGTGGACATTTAACATGTCATGAAACATCATGGCATATCACGACATGCACGCCACACCATAACACATGATCTATCATTAATTGACAGATCATGATATAGAAATGCCATATAATCCAATTATATATCACAACATATCATGACAGAACATTACATGTGATCGTTAATGCCATTACTTGTCATAGCATGAAATGTCATGCTCATATTGGGAGTATACTGGCATTGTCAAATGATTGTGTCCGGAACAACTTTTTTTGGCTAGCATGAATTTGTGGTTGTATTTCCACCACAATGACCAGATTTATGTTGGTCCTAGCACTGATGCTGTGAAGGGATTTGAACCAGTGTTAGGGCTGACAGAGTCACCAGAATTGCGTTAGTGTTACTTCCATTGCTAATGTTTCCATTGCACAAGGGCTAATACCAGCCTCATTTGGTCTTAGTGTTAAAGCTACAAATAGCAATTCAGTTGCCAGTGCTTACTTAGCACTTGCGTAAATGCATGAATTGGACTGGTGCTTCCAACGTTGCAAACCCTGACATTGTACCAGGGCCAAACCTAGCCATATTTATTAATTTTAATGGCACTACAATCATGACAAATCAGGTCACTACTTCAGCAATAAGACCATTGGGAAGTGTGTAAATTCTCTGGTGATATGACTAGTATTTAATGTGTGACAAACATGTCGCAGGCTGGGTTCGGCAGTTCAGTGAAAAATACATGGGTTATACTCGTTAATTCTCTGTTGGTGCATTATTTAACCATAGAGCAAGATTTATCAAGATTTCTTTAATGATTTTTAGTGGTGAAGTGTCACAAATGTTCACTTTTCAGAACAGCATTCCTTCGTCAAGTGGTCTGTAATCAATCTTGATGCCACAAATGGACTGCATTTTACAGAAGGCACCTTATAAATCTACTATAAATAAATTAATACAAGATAAAGCCAGAGATATGATTTCTCTCAGATCCTTATTCGCTAGACAACACAATGCTACTTCAAACCAAAAATGCTTTATTATCTACGCCAAACACAACAAATCACATAACACGCAACCCCTCGAATAGTGAATAAATAACCTTGATATAATGAAACTGGAGGAGGGGAGAGGTGACTTTTCCCTTTTTATGGTCATCCTTGCCCTCTTCTATAATAGCGGACCAGATTCTCGTTGTTCAGTGCTTTGTTATTTTCTTTCTTTTGGCAGACTTTTCTAGGTTACTCCTTTTTCCTGTTGGGTGTGGGCAATGATTACTCGTCATGAACTTAACTGTGCAGGTACTCCTGAAACCGCTGACTATGAGCCCTTTTACCATCCGGGTAACTGAGACAAGGCCGTTAAACTGAGGCCAGTAGATCATGCCAGATTGCCGGCCAGATTGGACAATGAACCATTCAGAGAAAATGGATGTCGTCATAGAGGTGGAGTCCATATGCCCTTCGCCTGAGGGGGCGAGACCGCAAGTACATCTGATAAGCTACTGTGAACCGGAACTACACTTCCAAACCTCATTTCCTAACATCAATAGGGAAGACGGACTGAGGTGTCTGCATGAATAAACTCTTTGTTGAAGGTGGGAGGCATAATAAACGGGCTTAAATGGCCTAGTCTAGATGTTCTCTATAGTCATATCGGTAGATCCCTTATAAAGAGAACGGGTCTGGAGAGCAAATCCTGTTGGTTAATAGGGAACAGGTTAATGAGCCTGGTACTGTCTGTTTTGGAAAAAACAAATAGATATTAGCTGTTGAGCAAAAATGTAATGTTCCTGCAGTCAGGCTGCTGATTGAATTATCGTCCTGAGCTCATACCTGTCAGGGTGATATTTCTAAACTGATTTTGTCTCTTAACTTACCTGACTCTTATTTTACGGGTCAATGAACACAGAATACAGACTGTTCATCTTGGAGTGTGGCACCTATATTTCCTGCATTTCAACTCTTAGAGGAATACCTGCCAAAGTAATTGTTCATTAAGTCCCTCAGAGCACAATGACCACAGCTACCATATCCCCAAAAAACATTTTGTATTAAATGACACCTGCGGACCACACTCATGGCTGCAGTATCCCTTCTAACACTCAAAACTATAGTTGAGCCACATTGCGTCTGTAAAGTGTAAGATGTCTTGACAATGAATGTTTTGTTGAGTTTGTCCTTATGTTAGATTTGTGTTCATCCGTTCTATCATGGATCTTAGGGTTTCTCCTACAGTATTTATCATAATCTGCATGGCGATTGGATCAAATACACAGCATATGAACTTAAACATGCAACATAATCGTGTTGCTTGTGGTTTGCCCACCATGTGGACGATCAAATTCTGAACCTTTCACATAATTGTTGAATTTTGTGCAACTCAGAAAAAAGTGCCAGTGAGTTTGGCTGCGAGTACCATTTTTAAAATTAATGGTCGTATGATGTATGTATGGGTTATTCTGTCTGACAAATTACTGGCTCTTTTTTATGGACACTTAATAGTGTCGCTTTAACAATGTTTGCAATTTCTAGATCTGATTATGCATGTTTTCATTACTGTAAAATGCTCTTTATTTATTTTTCCACATGAGGGTCCAAATGTTATTGGGACATAGTCCACAATACATAATGTTTGTATTGTTTTTGGTAACATTTACTGTTATGGAATTTTATACTCAAGCAGTCTTTACTATGTGTTCAGGATACTTTTTAGCCATAAACCATGATTCTAAATCCTATGTTGCTTCCTCTGTATAAGGATCTTTTGAACAGATGTGGTTGAGACATAAAAACGGATATAATGCTAAAGTTTTTATCATATTTGGTCGTAAAAGAGATCCAGCATGCAAAACTGTCTGTTGGTTTATGGCATAATTGGCCGGCTAGCCAGTCATCTTGCTGGACACCATATTTCACATGTGAATTTAATATCAGGATGTTTCTGATTTAAAGATTGAACACACCTGTTCAAAGAGTCTACATAAAATAACCGAATTGAAACAATATCATCAATGTATCTTGTATTGAAACGCATGTTCTTCAACTCTAGAAGACTTGCTATGTGATACATCAGTTGAATTGGTCGCAAAAATTGTGCCCAGTGAAATTACTTTGGATTGTGGAAAAAAGTATAGTCATGTTGAGAGAATGTGTATTTAACACTGTTCCCTAAGTCATAATTGAACATGCTTTATTTGTTTGCCATTGCTGTTGAGTGCAGAGCAGTTTAGACTACCCCAGTCAGCCTGCACACCAATATCAGACACTGACTGAGCGAAAAAGACTTTACTGTTGTGTCTACCACTGGTTGCATCCTCTCTGATGTAAAGGCCCTGCCTCCCTTCTTTTCCAACAACAAAAGGCAAAACCTGTTTGGAGAGTGTAGTGACCGCTCTGTGATGATGTGTTACTCGAACAAAACGGAAACTCGCTATGTTGTGGGGGGGCCTCATCAAAACTTTGTTATGTGCAATATGGGCGTACTGTAATCTAGCAATGATATACTAAGTGGATGTATTGAAAACATGCCATTATGTGAGAACCGATGAAGAGACATAATATCTTCAAAGAAAGACATTTTTCAGACCATCTATCATACTTTAGACACTTCTGCTATAAAATTTGAATCCCCTAAAATGTAGGCCTTTTTGAAGTCCC
The DNA here is from genome assembly GCF_040938575.1 of Ambystoma mexicanum. NCBI lineage: Eukaryota > Metazoa > Chordata > Amphibia > Caudata > Ambystomatidae > Ambystoma > Ambystoma mexicanum. Next base: position 925,935,394 of record NC_090927.1, on the reverse strand, counting down.
CTTTGTCTGGCAAGAAGGAACACTGTAGTTTCCACCCCACGTTATGACACAGAGGTGTATTGTAATGGAACTCTTGTTTTGGTCCCACTTTTACAACTATCATGCTGTAAATTACCAAGTTAACTTGTTCCCTCATACAAATTAACACACTGGTTTTGTGTCTGAGGATTTTACTCACAGAGTTCTGCCACTATTCATGTTTTGCAGCACCTGCAGCCAAGCCTTTTGTGGAGCCATTGCTTCAAGTTTTAAAAGTTCTACAACTCTCGACCTCCCAGTTCATACTGGTAGGTACCTGTTCACTTCAGTTTGTTATAAACGTTGAATTTTGAACAGGACATTAGTGTAATTTAGATGCTAAATCAATTACCCAAAGAGATAATTAAAGAATTTGCCTCAAAAAAGGCTAGATCCCATAACCCATGTTCTTCACCAGCTGAAACTTAAGTTGATGCTTGCACATCAGTAAAATGAGAGTTTGCACAGCAGCAAAATGAGAGTGATCTAATTGGGTTCAGACGTAACTGTTTTTGTTATTCACTATTGCTTATTAACAAGTATCCCACTAAAAATTGTATTTACCTCCGAACACCCTGTCAAATTCAGCATATTATAATTGTGTGTCTTCATTGTTTTTTCGTTTGGGTTGAGTATTGTTTGTATATTTGTTAATGTTTTGCTTACATCTAGTTATAGCAGAATTGTCTAAAGTATTGATTAATGACACAAAGTATGTCTTTCTTTCAAGATCATATGTCCTTGTAGTTTTTTCAAAATTGTCTCCCCGGAAGAACCTCCTCCAGAGTAATAATTTACTTCCACAGTTCCCCCTGGTGTTAAGTTATAAAAGGCATTCCCATCACCATGTTCAATCATGTGGGAATTGTGCATAATTAAAAAAGACAATGATCTGCTATGTATACCTGAGGTTATTTGTTAACTGGGCACAGGGGGCTTCGGGGAAAAAAGATGTGTTGACTAGGTATAATGTAAAGTGGTAATGAAGTGTCAGCTGCGTTCAACTATACATGCATAAGAAAGGAGGATTCTTACTCATCAACATATTTGATGTTTGGCACCTTATGGTAGACTTGCTACTATGAGTATACGTGGAAAGTGGTTCATGATCAAGCACAGCACCACCTTCTTGGGGGCTGGCACATGTTTTTCTCTCCTCTCTTCTTCATTTTTGGCAGCAAACAACCTTCACCTATCATCTATAACCCCTGAAATCAACAGAGAAGGTTTCAAGAAGAGTTTGACACAAACTATCCATGCCCCTTGCCACAAAAAAATGTACTCAATCAAAGAACCAGTCAATTACCAACTGGTATAATACAATTATGTAATGCTTTGAAATAGGTGTACAGGATTCAAGCAATTCAGAAAGTTCCCTGTCATGAGGTATGAGGCTAGAGGTAGTTAGAGGTCATAGAGAGGGAAAGAGTTGTGTTTAAAACCAAAACACATAGAGTGATGCACAAAGTATCCAAAACAGGAAAATGAACTCTAGGTAAATTCCCATTTTAGGTCGAGGTAATTTAAAAAAAAAAAACAATTGTGAAACTTGAACTAGTGGAATCCTCCTCTTAATGAGCTGATCATTCTTCACTGTCAGAGAATCTAGGCTTGTTCATCAATATAGGGTGATAACAAACGGAGCCATTTTTATTTGTTGTCTTGCAAACCAAGGAAAACAGTAACTGACACCTAACAGGAACTGACCATTCTAACACAACCTGCTCTAACACCACCCGCCCTCCAGACCCCGTTACATTTATAGGTCATTTGTCATCTGACAGAATCGTACGTTTAGAACATTCGAAAACACATCTCCATGCCTTTTGGTACACTTATCTTGCCTCCGGCCAAAACAATCAAGCCATTAATACCCTTATAGTTGTTTGTTATTGTTAATTCTTGGTTATGACATTTGAAAAGGTCAGTAATCTGACCTTGTCATGAGGGGATAGGAATCCCTCTCAGCCTGAAGTGGGAGTCATAACAGGGTTGAGCCAGACCTATCTAAGAGGAAGATTGGGCAGTTTTGAGGGCCCCCAATTCCTGCCTCCTCCCCAAGTGAATGTTTGTATCCGAATGGCACCACCTTGCATCACCCCATACCTTTCCACCAAATGATTGCCAGTCTTATTTATTTAATTGCAGGCAACCCCAAGCTCCAGAAATGTGGGAAAACCACATACATGTTTATAGGTCATCAAAGCCTGCAAGCTGAATGATCCAGCCAGCAAAGTTCTACATGCCACCAGTGAGAGAACCAGAGAGCGGAGAAGCAGAAGATCTGTACAGCTGCGCTAAATGTGGCTCACCACTGGGGGTCAGCCACGTGCATAGGTAGCAAACATGGGTACCCTTCAAGGAGACTCGTATCACTATGCCGTAGAGCAGCTTAGCACAGGACTTAATTCCCCAGTACTTATTTGAGAATCCCCTGGAACGTGGCAGCCGAACACGAACTGGGACCTTCACCAATGCATCCCCTCATTGTTACATTACGGCCACCCCATGCAGAGAAAAGGGGTGGGCATAACCCCTTTTTCGTAAATGCTGAACCTTATAAAACCTCCAGGGTGGGGAAGACAGAACCAGGTTGGTCTGGGTAAGGGGAGACCAATGGGAAAGGAAGAGGGACAGTGAACAGGAAAGTGTGAGCTATTCAGATGAGGTCAGTGGAGGAAGAGGAGGTGGTGGTGGACCAACAAATCAGTAGGAGGAACTGGAGTTTGAAGGAAATGTGAGGTATCGGTTGGTGAGCACAAGTGGCACTGTGTGGTGAATGTGTTTGTAAGTTACATGAGGGAGAGTGTTAGGAAGAGTGTAGAGAGTGAGTGGTAAGTTATTAAGAACAAGTGAAAGGAGGGTTATTGAGTTTAAGGTTGGGTGGAGTAGTGTTAAAGAGAGAGCAGTATTGTGTAGGAGGCAGAATAGTGTTGAGGAGGTGGTAGTGTGGAGGAGGGAGTAGGAATGTGGGGGAGTAGTAGTGCAGAGAGACGCGGAGTAGTAGATGTTTGGAGAGGGAAGAGTCATAGGAGAGAGAGTAAGAGTAAGTAACATCAGAGAATTGAGGCAGGAGTTAGGAGAGCGAGAGACACCGGGTTGGGGGTCAGATGGAGGAAGCATTAGGAGAGAATCAGGGCAGAGGTTTGAATGAGGAGAGTAGTGGAAGGAGAGCGAGCGGCAGGGAATGGAACTTCAGGGCTTTAGAGGAAGAAGCCAGAGTGGGGCATATGTGTCTGTAACGCACAACCCTACACCCTTTTTAGCACTAAACTCCCTGCAAGTGTAGGCCCATCCTAAAAAAGTCCCTTAGGGAGCTTATATAGATAAGAAAATTGCCCTTTGGACCTCATTGATAGACAGTAGAACATAGATAGTAGGAGTCAGTGAATTATATATACTAACTTGGGGTATAAGGATACCCCATGCTGGCTAGAGAGGAAAACGCTTTGTCTAGGTGAGACAGTGAGGGACCATCCTAACGCCCTACCTAATTTCAATTAAAACCCTTGCACAATCTCTAGGAGATGAAGTGTTCTTTGAGCCGTTTGTGAGAGATGTCATATGATGACTTCCGATCTGCTGCTCCCTGTCTAGGGGCACTGGACCTCCACCCCATGATGACTTCCAGTAGCTTATGAGCAGTTCCGCTGTCCATTCTAGTTACGGCCAGTCAAAGCAATCACATTGGTTTCTGCAACCTATGCATCAGTTTCTGATGAGCTGCACTTTACAGTGCATGCTCAGGAAGGTCCATAGTAAAAACAAGCAGTGGCAAAGCCAATCGAATTGGCACATTTCTAGAGTCTGCTAAAAAGAGAAACTAAGGAGGTTGGGGGTGTGACACAGTAGGGGCGTGGCCAACTTTATTCAGTTCATGCCTATTGTCCACCTGTAATTTAATTTGCCCCATATATTTGTTATATTTTTTATCATTGGTTTTCTCCATCAGCCTGCCCACCCACTATTTGCACCTGAGTGCAACCTAAAAGAATTAAAAAACAAAATGTATTTCAAACATTTTCTAGTCTCTCGCTTTGTTACAAAAATAACTTGGGTTTCCTGGGAACTGGGCCAATATAAAGTTGAATTCTACCCTGCATTCAAATCTACATTCAAATATTTATCTGGGCATCCATTTCTGATTCATTTGGTTCATAGTTACAATCTTGAAACAGTATAGCAAAATAAGTACATTAATTATTTCTCTTTTCCCTGGGCCTGAAGGGGGCTCCGCAGCTATTGGTAGCAGCTAACAGACTTTCATGCGGTCTGCCTAAACACCACGGCAACCGTCCCTGTAGTGATGCCTGAACTCTATATCCCAGTGACATTTACCTTGCGTAATCTGTCTGCCCTTTGTACCCCGTCTGCTTGCCTTATACCGCATTATACAGAAGACTACATGTGAATAGCCTCAGTGTTTATCATCCTCATTTCTTGTTTCTCGTGCCCGCACTACTCCGTTTAACCAATTAACTACTGCCAGTGAATTACATAGTCAGCCCATTGTGTTGAAATGTATCACTACACTACCTAGCTGCAATGTGTATCATTACTGCATTATAATATTGTACTGTAATAGTATTGTGGCACCATTATATCCTCGTACAACCATTTTACTGTCTAATCATGTTACATTCCTACACCTGCATTGTCCAGACCTGCACTAATATATCATTTGACATACTGTATTTCACAATCGCTTAGCCCGTACCTTGTAGCTACTAGAACACCATCCAAGTCTGTGTTACCCCTGCTTTGTCCCAATCAACGTTTGCTAAGTATCTGCAACCGGCACCACACCTCCCATAGTCACATCCCAGCCCTTCGGTATGACCTTACTGCCTGACTAGGAGCCCCGTGCATACCACTACCCTACCTTACCTTAAGGTAGGCCTTGCTTTAGAGCTTGCAAAGCCTTTGACCTATCCACTTTAACCTCCGCATCCCACATTTACCCGCTGCGGTCGCGACCCAACATTGGCTCCAGCTTATTGTGTAAACCCAGCCATGACCTATGCCTTGGCTAAAACTGTTACCTTCACCGCGCTCATCTCTATCTTAACTTCTGTTCCACTCCCAAACTCCAAGGTACCCTGCAACATTCCATCCTTAGCACTGGATGCTAACACTATCATGGCCCACCTGGTCCCCAACTCCTCCACAATAATTAAACCATTACCACCATCCAACCTAATCAAACCAACCTACTTCCTGCCATCCCTCCTCCTGAATCAGAAGCTAACATGCTTTATTAGTGATGACATGCAACGGACGTCAGAGCAAATCACACCTACCAAATGGATCTTGCGATTCGCGAGTAAGCCTAAGCCTAACCAGCCTTGTACTACTAGCTGGAGAAATCATAGACTAGGCTCCAGACTCACCAATCCCTCACTAACCTCCATAAAAGGGAACACCCAGACACTATCCAAGCCACGTGCAATTAACCTACTCAACCTCAAATCCAAATTGACTCAGGAACGCATCCCCTTCCGCCTTAACCTCACAAGCCCAACTAAGAACACAATCAAGGAAAATCACAAAATCAAAGGAGCCCTTATAAATGCCAGATCCCTAGTAGCACACTCCACAGAAATTGCTGACATCATTGCAACCAACCAGCTAGGTTTCCTAGCTGTTACAGAGACATGGCTCGACAAAGCAGCCGGTCCTGCCCTCTCCTTAGCTGTTCCAGCAAATTTCACCATCATCAGACGAGATAGAGAAATTTACAAAGGGGGTGGCCTAGCATTCATCTGTAAATCTAATTTAGCCTTAAGAGAGACTGAACTCATGCCATTTCCCTCTGCGGAATTACTGTCAGTTAAGCTGGGTCTATCGGCCACACGCACCATCACTTTGCATCTGGTCTACAGACCTCCTGGCCCACTGGGGACATTTGAAGAGGACCTAACGACCCTATTGAACACCAACACCAAACCTGGATCCCAAATTATGATACTTTGTGACTTTAACCTGGAGCTAAATGATCCCAATGATGCAAACGCCACTATCCTAGAAAATACTATCACTGAGGCAGGTATCACTCTCAGGAATAATGGACCCACTCACATAAAAGGTCAGACTCTGGATTGGATTGCAGACATCAATTGCAACTCTTGTATAACCACCACTGAACCCTGTCTATGGACAGATCACTATCTGATCTTGTTTACCATTCAAGACAGCCCACAAACTAACTCAGCAAAGCCTATGGCCCCACCGGCCGTAACTAAATGCAAAAAGAACATAACAGAAGCTAACCTCTTACCTTTGATCCATCCTATAACCAATCCACTGTACCTACCGTGAGACCCAACAGACTTGGTTGATCTATTTAACAACACAATCAACTCAGCCATCAACGCCATTGCACCGTTGAAATTCTTTAAAGAAAAACATCTAGCCCACCTGAGGTTTACACCCAGCCTGATATCCCTATGAAATGAGAAAAAACATGCTGAAACCAGCCGGAAAAACAATCCCTGCGAGCAAAACAAGAACCTTCTCACCTCCCTGGCAGAGAAGTACAAAACAGAAATCATCAAAACCAAAAAAGAGACATTCATGAAAGAATCAAAAAAGCCGACTCGAGTACTAGGGAAATCTTCTCCATACTAAGAGAACTAGAATCCCTGGTCGCTCCCAATGATTTGTGCATCAAAAACAAAACTTGGTGTACTGATATCCAGGATGCCTTCTGCAACAAAATATCCATGCACCAAGATAAAATGATAGCCAAAAAATCCACTCTACATAGGATTGCACTAGCAACTCAAGAAGCCATCCTGCAAGAAATCACCAACAAACAAACCAAACCTTGCAACCAATTCAAATTCAACTCTGTCTCAACAAGTGAGGTCGAAAATATCATCTAATCCCTCAGACCCTCCCGGTGCCTTGGGGACACCTGCCCAGCTCCAATCATTAAAGAAGCCATGAAGGACCTAGCTACTTTCATCACCACCCTCATCAACTCCTCCTTCAAATCCTGTTCAATCCCTAACAACCTTAAAGACGCGTGGGTAGTACCATTATATAAAAAAAAACTAAGGTAAGGTGAGCTGAGGGCTCAATGCCTTCCCTCTTTATGCTGATTGAGCAGCCACTCCTCAGTTGGCGGGTCTTCCTCTGATACATCTGATAGAGCTCTGGAAATCGCTAATCTTTTCTCTAATTTATTCCCTGTTTAAGCAGCGTGCAAGTATGTGGTCATATTTTGCAATACCGCTCTTGACAGCGATCCCCCTTGTGGCCACGGCATGAACATTTTATTTGTGGTGCCTTTTATCCATTCTGCACTGTACTGTTTGAGCTTGGCCATATGTTTTGGCAATGTCTTGCATAGGTGCATTAAAGGAGTATCCCCCATAATGACAAGTCTTACTTGACTGTCAATACTTACTGAATCGTTAAAATAAACATTTTTGCCTTTACATAAATCTAATGTTTTAAAACAACAAATATGAGCAAGCACCATCAATCCCTGCTCAGTCCTCTTGTTTCAATAGCCTATCCTTTTGATTTGTGCCAATCGTTCTTGCTAGACTATCTTTTAATCACAGTTACCTTCTCAACTCTATCACAATTTTTATCGTTCTTCGATACTTTAGTCAACAAACAACATTTAGACTAGTCAGACATTTACACATGATAAAATACCGTGATCACCTCTTCCCTCGCCTTTACTTTTTTTTTACCCTGCACAAGGTTTGAAAAATCACTTTACGTAGACCTGACTACGCATTTTATATTTCACTCTACCCCATTGTTATTTGAAATGTCTCCTAACTCCCTTGAATTAGGAATTCTAAGCGGTATCTCTTATCTCTAGAATTATTTCCCGTTACTCAAAATTATTACAATCCCGTCCCCTTATTTGCCATTCCCCTTAGTCTACTCAGCATTTGTTAATCAGCTCAAGTTCTTCGGTATCGACTCCTCCTCCATTCCAACCACTTCGCTTCAGTCTGCAGAGCGCCCATGGAAACACGACTGGGATTTCTTGAAAGGGGGACCTGCCCACTTTCTCGGTTTTTCTTGCAAGTTTATTTCTATTCAGCCGCTCTCCACAGTAAACTCTGCGATCTTCCAGGTAATGGCAGAGTATGCCCGACGGTACGAAAATCTGGAGCAGAACTAGTTTGGATCTTTTGAACCATCCACACCGCTACCACGTGAGCTTAGGGCCATTTAGGAACATGCATGTAATGGATGGAATCACACAGAATAACTCAGAGTCCAAATAATTGAACCAACTCAGGAGAGAAGATGGCAAAGTACTGTTTTGAAGAGAGATGGGGAGGTTTTCCCCTGCTCCCCCTCCTATAAGATACATGACATGGAAGAAGGCCAGGAGACACTGTGAGTGCCCATACTATTTTGGACCAATTCCTAGTGCTCCAATGATCGACAAGTATGTCGAGAGGTAGCCCCTCAGCCAGACCTAAATGCCAGGTGCGGTACAAGTCTACCCCAGAGTGAATGAGGAGCCCTAGGCTGCATCCAAAGACACCTCAATTGACAGTATCGATTAAAGCGCCAAGAAGCCATCTTGCTGATGTCGATGGAGACACCATGACTTAGCAGCGTTAGACATGAAGCACACGTGCCATCCGCACTTTGGGACATAAACAATTCCTCGAATACACGAAGAACACGAGCGTACAGTTCTATAGATAGAGGACAGATATATATATATATATATATACATATATATATATATATAAATATATTCACATACTACCATTGCTTTATTATTTTGCCATTAGCTAAATGCAGCAGAGCAGAAACCGCAAGAAGCAAGAGATCATAAGTAAAGCTTGCAGATGCTTACATGCAAATAACCTTATGGAACTGCAGGAGCACCCATGGGACGTGACAGAGCCAAGTGTGACTAACCTGTGGGGAATATAGAATAGCACGAACACTGTAGGAACAGCATAATGGTTCAGGAAAATGACAGCAGGCCACAAGCCTAACAGCAAGAGCTGAGCTGAATTGAATTCAGACTGAACAGAAAGCAAGCGTGTGAAACAGGACCCGCTGTCAAACCCACAGGATACGGATGATATACCGTTCCCTGAACAACAGTAGCACCAGCTGCAATAAATGCCAATGATTCTTCATAATTCAGAGCTGCACAGCTCCAAATCATGGTCTCCGAACAAGTGACTTGTCCGATCAGACAATGGACAGTAACCAGCACTGGGAAAGGGAGCCAATCTCATGCTGCCAGACAGGAGCTTGCAACAAAGATATTACAATGTGAGACAAGTGTTGCACTGAGCAAAAGAGCACTCTCATAGACTAAGTTGGTACAATGCAGACACATAGTCATTTGTGTTACCTTGAGAAGGTACACCAAGAGCTGAGAAACTTTGCGGATCCCAGGCCTGGGGACGTCAGCTCTAGCCAATCACAGTTTAGTATCCCTTTTGACGGGTAGCCAATGGGCTTGTTTCCTGGCATCTGAGATGTGTCCCTTCTTGGGATAACAATGGCAGCCCGGAGCATTATATTGGACAATTTGTAGTTTTTCAATGTTCTTTGTGGAGGTCCCTATCATGAGGGCCTTGCAATAGTCGAGTCGGGCCCCAATTATAGCTCTGGCTATAGTCAGACAGTTTTGTTTAGTAAGGAAAGGTCTAGCTGAGACTCTAACAGTCTCAGCCACCGTGGCAGCAATGACTACGTCCTCTTTGGTGGACATAGTGGCTTCAGGATGCTGACATATTCCCGGCCAAATTTCTAATCTCCACACCGGGCAAGTAATTAGAGGTTCCCCATCTCTGATCTCAGAGGGCAGGGTTTTACCTGTAAGAGAAATACAACCATAGCACAGCATATAACATTTAATAACTTGACCAGGTATGTGCCCCACACTTTTCACTTTCCCAGTGATGGGCTCTAAGGAACCGGTCATGGCCAGTACTTTATCAGTGGTAATATGGACAGGGACTCCTCCCACAATGAAACAGACCCCGGGGCTGAGTCCATCAGCATGTACCCAATGCAACACTACTAATTGTAGTAAACCACCAATATACCATAAAGCCCCCTTTAAGGTCGAATGAGTGTCCCCCGGATTTCAGCAATGCCTCCAAAAGTGTAAGGGGTGTGTGCTCTAGGGTAATGATTAAGCCCTAATCGGGATTTGCACCCTCCTCTGAGTAGCAACCTGTAGGGATCAAGAGAGAGAAATATAGCACACCCCTTACCGCACCTGAGTGGGAATACACGGGTCTGGGTGCATACTTTGTGACCATAAGCATAAACCTGGACGCTTTGGCTGTGTTGAACAGACACCACCAGGAGTGCGTTACTAAGAGACAAAAAAAATAATGCTTGAATAAAGGCACTACTTATGAGTTGTCTTAGTTACTAGTTACTTAGACTTTTGGAATGCCCTGGCCGCAACTCTTGTTACATGTTGCCCTATGTTTCCACATACCCGCTCCCCTGCCAAAACCATAGTTCCACTACTTTTTTCTGTACACTACTACCACTGCCTAAAGTTTATATTAAATTTGACCTGAATAAATATAAGAACAGCCTTTTTGTGAGGACAAATGTGCGCTCCCCACTAAGCCTAAGGTAGCTGCAGTCTATCACTTATACAATAAAGGTTCACTGACAGACACACAACAACGTCAACACTGCCCAACTAGGCTTGTAACATGGCCAATCAATGTCCCTCATGAGTAGAACTAACCCTTGATGCAGGGACTCCTGCTCAGGGCTGGCTGTGCTGCTAACAACCAACGCTTAATTGAACCATACGTCAACCTACTTGTACAGAAATCCTTTGTGCCATTCTCCTGGGACAACAATGATATGTGGTACAGAGGACTTCCCTCCCTGGTCCTTGTGTGTCTCTTACTGGGGAATACTTATAATGTAGGGGAAGAGAAAGAAACAGCTGCTGAGCAGGTCAGTAATAACTGTCCACATCACATCATTCGGAATCCAAGGGATTTGCAACAACCAATGCTCAATCCTCAACTCGTCCCCTTCACTCTCTAGCCATCTCACTCTCCCTCAGGCCCCACACTGGGTGAAAGATAGAGAAAACCGCCAGAACGGCCTGTTAAAACAAAAAGCCTCAAGATTGTCAGCACCCTTATCCACTCCCAAACAGTATCACTCCAACCTCAAAAGGTACACAACCTTTACCTGACACCTGGGACCCGGGTGTGGGGGAAGATCAACACGAGGGAGTGGAACACTTAACCCCGGCCTCTCCCCTCAGACTGATGGTACTGCCACTGCGATACACAGGAGAATACGCGGTAAGACAGACCCCTTCCAGGCTGGAAAGAGCAATGCTACAAACAGGTCTGGGTAGGAGGGCCTGAGGAGAAAAAACAAAACAGCACAGCCAAGCCCCCTAATGGACTATCATGCTTATACGCCCGCTCTCCATTTCCTGCTCTGTGTCGATATCTTTATTCGCTTAGGCACTCCCACCCACATCATAATTGCAGGGGGACTCATTTGATATCTGAAGTAATTCACTTCAGAATGCACAGTTCTCCCCCCACTGGTGGTGGGGTACCACCGCCCACCATTTTGCAACCTAGAGTTGCCAAAACCTAAAGGACGAGCAAAATGGAGGACAACACTGGATATGTGACAACAAACACACACACATACGGAAACACAGAGTAATAAAACAGCACTTGACATAAAATAAACTTCAGATTGCCCTGGCAACAAAAACGTTTAACCCACACTCACATTTTTCTTTTTCTCTTTTTTTTAATTTGAATTTCACACGCATTAAATAATAATGACAGCAGATATCATACTTTTATTTGGCGGTCCCATACTGATGGGGGTGCTTCTCATGTTTTGTGAGGACCCTGAAGATATAAAGGGTTACAGTACAGTTATGGATTGTGATTAGTGCATTCCATTGTAATGTGTGCTAAATAAAACATTAATTTGTATTTTTTAAGTTAAGTGTTTGTGCAAAAATGTATATTTGCATGTTGTAAACATTAGTTGTGATTTTATGTACATCTGTTTGGTGTTTGCTGGGTACAGCTTTTTTGGGTCACCTCTATGATTCTGAGACTTTTCAATGCCACCCGACATCTGCGGAGTACCGCGCTGTCCGTGGACTCTATATCTGACATTTAGAGGGGTGGCGTATAATATAAGAAACTTGTAACAGATAAAAGGGGCACTAGTAAAAACCTATGAAATTCACTGAAAAAGGTTGTTAAAGGGACGTTATGGTTAAGTTTCACAAACAAAAACCCATGAAATTCTGTGAAAAAACTTTGTTAAAGGGACGTTAAGGTTACAAGTAAAACCGAAGAAACCTCTGAAATTTGCCAGTTATGGTACGCTAAGCAACCAAAACTTGCTCCACCTCCGTGCACTGCTAAGACTAACACCCAGGACATCAAAGATTACATCACAATTGTCATTGATGACATCACCGATGACATCACATATCTGGCCCACTTCTTTTTGTTTCCTGACTTGTGTAGGCCATGTGATTTTGTTCCCTGATAGAGACAGTTTTGCAAATTAAAAGGTGTTACATATGTACACATTAACCTTCTAGTATGCTGTTATGGCACTTGCCTTAGGATTTGGCCTCAGTTCATCGCACACATACATGGTGAAATAAGCAAGCCTCAAACACACAAATCATTCGTGTACTTCAGGATAAAGTCTAATGTTGCTTTCATTTTTTGGTGGTGTTGTTTCTTTCCTCCTTACTTAAGCTTCCTTGTATGTTCCTCAGATTTGTATGCATTGTAGGACTTGATGTGTGTTGTTTGAACTAAAACAATTAAATTATTATCTATTATCTATTTATCCCATGTTTATCATTACTGAACACTCTGATAAGGTACCATGCATTATTTTACTATCTAAAATTACCAGATAAAAATATTGTACTTCCATAGTGCATGCTGCAGCCATTGCCTATCCTTATCTATGATTAGGTTCCAGTATTAACAACAGCACTGCAATATCATGTTTTGTTCAGATCAGTACATTCTTTAATACATTAAGTAGTTAATGATAGATCTCCCGGTCACCCCTGACATCTTGTTAATAACATTATAAACACAACCCCTTTTAAAGACTTTTAATCAAAATTTATCTCATATGTGATGTCATCAGTAATGTCATCAGTGACATTTTTGATGTCACCTTTGATGTCCTGGGTGTTAGTCTTAGCAGTGCACGGAGGTGGTGCGAGTTATGGTTGCTTAGCGTACCATAAATGGCGAATTTTAAGGGTTTTTCGGTTTTACTTGTATACTTGTAACCATAACGTCCCTTTAACAAGGTTTTTTCACTGACTATATATATATATATATATATATATACATATATATATATATATATATATATATATATATTACATGGCCACGGTAGTGGCCATTTAGTTATGGTTAAGTTCATGTTTCCATAGGAAGAGCACTTTTTGAGCGGCTTATAACTTTGCTCCCCTTGGACGAATCCTCACCAAACTTTGCAAAAAAAGTATATGGCCCACTCTGAATTTCTTAGCAAAGTTTGGTGAGGATTCGTCCAGGGGGGGCAAAGTTATAGGGGGGGTCCCATAGACTGAATGGGAAAAAAAAATTTGCTCGCGCCTACAGCCCAAACCGCTGGACGGATTTTTGGTGAAAATCCGTACAGTAGTTTTTTTTTTAAATAACCAAAAAGTAGGTAAAAAAAAATAAGTGATATCTGTGTTCGGTCCACGGACACACTTCCCTGTTCGCTACGCAGACAGTGTTCTGATTGGCCGAGCGGCTTACGTCATGTCCGCGGACATGCGGCATGTTCGCTGATTTAACGGTGTGAAGCATGAAGGGCGTCAGATTTTCGGTAGCGCCCGCCATCTTGGATTCGCTGACGTCCGCGGACAGCACGGTGAAAGTTTGTTCAAAATGTGTATTTAGTAGAGTGTGTTGGTGTGTAGGAGTGTTTGGGGAGGATGGGAGGGTATGAGATAGGTTAAATGTTGTGCTTTTTTTATGTGGTAGACATTCTTTTTGTGTTCGATTTGTCTGCGGACATCACAGGTGTTCTGAAATGTTCTAAATAAACTGAATGGGGGGTGTTCTGAGGACTCAATATGTGTCCGTTTTGTTCGCAAGCAAGCTGAAACTGTTCTAAGAACACTTGCGATGTCCTGAAATGTTCCCAAATAAACAAAATGGGGGTGTTCTGAGGACGCTGTCCGTATTGTTCTTTGTCAAGTTGATTGTGTTCTAAGAACTCTCGTGGTGTCCTGAAATGTTTGTAGGGGGTGTCCTGAAGACGCTGTTTGTATTGTTCTCTGGCAAGTTGAATGTGTTCTCAGAACACTCGTGGTGTCCTGAAATGTTCGCAAACAAACAAAATGGGGGTGTTCTGAGGACGCTGTCCGTATTGTTCGTTGTCTAGTTGAAAGTGTTCTAAGAACTCTCGCGTTGTCTTGAAATGTTCGTAGGGGGTGTCCTGAAGACGCTGTCCGTATTGTTCGCTGGTAAGTTGAAAGTGTTCTAAGAACACACGCGGTGTCCGTTAAGTTCTTTGTCAAGTTGAATGTGTTCTAAGAACACTCGCGGTGTCCTAAAATGTTCGTAAATAAACAAAATGGGGGTGTTCTGAGGACGCTGTCCGTATTGTTCTTTGTCAAGTTGAATGTGTTCTAAGAACACTCGTGGTGTCCTGAAATGTTCGCAAATAAACATAATGGGGGTGTTCTGAGGACGCTGTCCGTATTGTTCGATGGTAAGTTGAATGTGTTCTAAGAACACTCGTGGTGTCCTGAAATGTTCGTAGGGGGTGTCCTGAAGACGCTGTCCGTATTGTTCGTTGACAATTTGAAAATGTTCTAAGAACTCTTGCGGTGTCCTGCAATGTTTGCAAATAAACAAAATGGGGGTGTGTTCTAAGAACTCACGCGTTGTCCTGAAATGTTCGTAGGGGGTGTCCTGAAGACGCTGTCCATATTGTTCAATGGCAAGTTGAATGTGTTCTGAGAACACTCGTGGTGTCCTGAAATGTTCGTAGGGGGTGTCCTGAAGACGCTGTCCGTATTGTTCGCTGGCAAGTTGAAAGTGTTCGAAGAACACACACGGTGTCCGTATTGTTCTTTGTCAAGTTGAATGTGTTCTACGAACACTCGTGGTGTCCTGAAATGTTCGCAAATAAACAAAATGGGGGTGTTCTGAGGACGCTGTCCGTATTGTTCGTTGTCAAGTTGAATGTGTTCTAAGAACACTCGTGGTGTCCTGAAATGTTCGTGGGGGGTGTCCTGAAGACGCTGTCCGTATTGTTCGATGGCAAGTTGAATGTGTTCTAAGAACACTTGCGGTGTCCTTAAATGTTTGCAAATAAACCCAATGGGGGTGTTCTGAGGACACTGTCCGTATTGTTCGTTGTCAAGTTGAAAGTGTTCTAAGAACTCTCGCGGTGTCCTGAAATGTTCATAGGGGGTGTCCTGAAGACGCTGTCCGTATTGTTCGCTGGCAAGTTGAAAGAGTTCTAAGAACACTGGTAATGTCCACGGACATTAAAAGTTTCCATAGGGCCATAGTTGAAATGTTTGACTCTATGGGTGTGATATGCTGCGGTGGTTGTGGCCAGGGCATAGAGTGTTGGGTGCATGACCAAATGGGCATGCACCCAACACTCTATGCCCTGGCCACAACCACAGCAGCATATCACATGTATAGTTGCTTATAACTTTGGGTCAAAAACAAATTTATAAGGAACAAAGTTATAAGATATTATGGGTGTGATATGCTGCAATGGTTGTGACCATGGCATAGAGTGTATAATATACGTACTGTTTGGTTTAGTAACTGGAGTACATGTATTTCTTGTTAATTTCTCTGATAAAAGAAAATAGCATGTTAGTAGTAGTATTTTGTAATGACTTATTACATTGTATAATCAACATTTTTTTTGGGACCCTCATATTTAGTAGATTACAAACCAGAGTACTGTGCAATTTGCTCAGTTTCTGTGTTTGTTGCTAAAATCATTGGGTCTGTGGGAGAAAAAAAATCCATGTTGGATTAAAAAAAACAACCTTTTTCTGTTATGCTACAGTTTATTTGTTTGTGTGTTTTCAGTGTTCACTTGTTGCTTCTGGCTAATGCTTTATACATTGGGTTGTTGCATTTTTTGGAGCAGTAACATATTATTTATTTGTTTGGATATTATGAAATTTTGAAGCAGTTAGATACCAGTAGGCGTATTATAACTGTCTATGTATTGATATATTTTAGTGGTATTGTTTTATCTGTTTGGGTATTGTTAAATTTTTGGACAGTTAGATACCAATTGGCGTATTCTAACTGTCTATTTTTTGATATATTTTAGTGGTAATGATTTATCTGTTTCGATATTGTTACATTTTTGGACAGTTAGATACCAATTGGTGTATTCTAACTGTCTATTTTTTGCTCTAATTTAGTGGCATTCATTTATCTGATTAGTTGTACAATCTTTGGGCAGTTAGATAGCTTTTGGAATATTCTAACCGTTTATATTTTTTTACTACAAGTTTACTTAAGGTTTAAGTACAGTTTAGCTATCAAATTTTTGTTTTAAGAACATTAAATAAGCGTTTGTAAGAGTTGCTGGTAATCTCTGCTTTAGAGTAATGGTACTATCATTACATTCAAACCATCCACATTTCTTTTTTTATACATGCAGTGTAGTGCCCTGAATTGGTTGTGGCTCCTGCGTGGTAGATTATACCTATTGTTGTGAAGGTTTTCATACCAAGTGATATTTGACCATGTGTAAATCCAGTCAGCTTGCAGTTGCTTTTGGTACCATCTGCATTGTAACGTAGAAGAATTAGTATTACGTATTTACTATATGTTTGTATTACTAACGTGGAGCGATTATCTGAATTGCAGGTAGAACATAATCTACCATGGTTTGCATTTTGTGCAAGTTGCTGAAATGGAATGGATTCACAACTAGGTATTGATATATATATGAAGCGTTCATTGGGGATTTCTTCTTGTGTCACATTGTTGCAGAGAGTGCATGTATGTTTCCACATGTATGAAATCTGGAAGATTTCATTTATAGGTATGTTTTTGTTTACCAGTACTTGTCGTAAGTACATTAGAAATTCTTGTGGATCTTCCTGGGAGTTTATAGTGAATTTCACCATTCGAGCACAGTAGTCCAATTGTTGTCTCATTCCATAAACACTATACGTGTTGTCAGGATTGTTTGCTGCATTTCTGTGAAGTACTAACATTTGCATACACAATGGGTCTGTACTGTGTAAGTAAATGTTGTCAACAATTGGTGGTAATTGAAATAGAATATTCATCGCTACATTTGCATAGCAACTTACACCAACTATATTTGAGAGTTTAAATGGACCAGGTAGTTCTGTATCTGACTGCTTTTTTTGGAGTTTGTCTTCCTTCTTTGAAGAAGTACCTGGTTTACTTTCCCTAATTGATTCTTTTTTTGCTTGTGGTACTTGATGAAGTATTACTTTCTTTTACTCTCTTTGGAGGATTTGCAGTGACATCCTGTTGCATTTCTGTTTGATTTATTTTTCTTTTATAACGTTTTACTTTTTGTGGAACAGAATATGTGTTTAGATGGGGGGTGTATAGTGAGCGAAGTCTATTGTATTCTAAAATGCAAGGAATATCAGCGTTTATTTTACTTGCATCAAAGTTGATTAGAAATAGACCATCAAGTGTACGTAAGCGTGATAGTGCTACGTAGCTCATGCCTTCTTTAAAGACTGTGTTACCAATATCTATCATTGCTTTGTCTAGGGTAAGACCTTGTGATTTATGAATCGTGACTGCGTATGCAAGAGTTAGAGAAAATTGTTCTCTGCGTACATACATGTCTTTGAAGAGAAGGAATCGAGCTGTTGAGCGTCCTATCCTTTTTTACTTCTGAAAGCTTGTCAAAGAGTATATTGACAAACTGAATTGTGTTGTCTCGTGGGTATGTTTGAAAGCCAACAACTGTACCCAGTGCTCCATTAACTAGTCCTTGGTCCACGTCAAGGTTACGTTTAAGCATTAACCTGCAATTTAAGGATAATTTTAATATCCTTTCTAAGCCTGCTGTGTTTGAGATTGATTTTTCTAAACTATTTAGTCTTGTTGTGGCTTGGTCACACATGGGTAGTGTCATACCATGTACATCTAGTTTGTCTGTGGCGCTAATTTCCATTATTGGTTGCATTTCTTTACTTAACATTATTTCATTGAATTTGAAACAGCTTGCAAGAGTTGGCATTAAGGCCATACAATTGATATTTTTGTGGGCTAATTGTTCCATAACATCTGTAGCACATGCATTATCGCCATAAAGTGCATTAATTTGCCGGGTTTTCAATATTACTTCTGCTTCTTTAGAAAGTATACCAACTCTGATACTTTTTAAGATGTTGGCATAAGTGAGATCTGCAGATTGCCGCATGTTTTCTGTTAATTCTCTGTATTGGAAATGTTGCCAAAGGTTGACATTTCCAATGCTGCCAACAGTTTTACGGCAGAGTTTGTGTCCTAATGTTTTAAAAATAGGCTCCCCTTTTACTGGTGTCAATTGAAGAAGATCTCTGAAAACAATAATGTGTTTTCCTGCAAAGAGCTCTTCATAGTTTGTTTTGAGTACTTCTTGTAATCTGAGGTGAATCAAAGCCAACATTAGGTTGGAGACCATGCTCACTTCATCTATTAGTAGCATTTTCATTTGTTTCAATACTCTGCGTAGTTCCATTGCAGCTTCTGCAGAAAGTTTGTAATAGTCTAATTTGTTCTGGTGTTCTACTGGCAATAGTAGTAATCGGTGTAAAGTGACACCACCTATGTTGTAGGCAGCTAAACCTGTGGAGGCAGTGACAACAGCTGACAGTTTGTTGTTTGTCAATTGTTGAAGGAACTTACTAATGATTTTGATTAGGAATGTTTTGCCAGAACCAGCTTCACCGCTGACGTACAGTAGTATAGGTTTATAATTATAGCAGGAACATTCTATATTTTCATGTTGTACACCATGTGCAATTTTTTTTGTTACTTCTTGAAAAATGCTACGTTGCTCATTGTTTAGTTTTGATTGTAGTATAGTTAAGTCTTCTTTATCTTCATACTGACACATGGTGTTTTCTACTTCTATCATAGCTAATTCTGCCTCATTTATTATTAGTGGGTTTCCCAGTGGTTCTTGGCTTCCTGTTACAGAAGGTTGACTGCTGTCGGGAGTGTCCTTATCTAGTTGGGCCTGGAGTTCTTCTTCGTGTTGCTGTTCATTGTGCAACATTGTTTTGTATTGTGTAAAGTTTACATCAGTTATAGTGCTTTCATTTGCTTTGAAAGCATCTTCATATGAGTCATAGTTATCTAGTGTTTCTTCCTATTTTCTCCATGGTTTAAAGAGTTGTAGCAGGGAAATGCAATATACTTCTTTATGTTGAGGAGTCTTTAATGACAATTTGATATGATTAATTAAATTTGGTTTAGTGAGTTTAACTAAGCTGCCTTCACAGTTTGTCACTCTGTATTTACCTTTTTTTTCATCAGGTTTTATATTATTATTGTATGTGTAGTTTTGCGCTATGTGGTATAGACACATGGTTTCCAAAGTATTACTTCTGTTTGGGTAGTATGTGTCCAATAAATTGTTTTTTAAAATGTTGTGGCTGTTGGTATCACGTTTGGCTATTGTTTCTATTTCTTCGTATGATTTTAGAACTCTTTTTCTAGATTTAGCTGGACCAAGACTTAGCCATACTATATTTTCAGATTTACCATACAATGCAGTACCAGTTAAACGATCAGCCGCTTCATATGATCCACATTCTCTATGGGAGAACATTATTATGCCCAAGCTGTATAATTTCTGAAACACTGTTTTATCTGAGAGGTCATTCCAGAGGTCTTGGAGCTCTGTCTTTTCTGCTTTGGTTAAGTATTCTGTGACATATCGTGCAACTGCAGTAGAATTGTCTGCAATGTACTGCACATCATGCTTGCATTCCATAGGTGGGCAATGATTGCATTATAATCATTGATATATTTTTTTTCTTCTTTTCTTTTTATGTAATATGTATTTTTAGGTGACTTATCTTTAACACTATGTCTAACTGAAGAAATGAGGTTGTTCACTTGACCTGTATTTGTAACTGGTCTAAGGAAACCAAATTGCCATTTAGTGTAGTATTTCCCTTTGTTTCTGTATTTGCGACAACAATATTTTCCACATTTGTGTCTTTGAAATTGTGACATATTTTTCAATAAACTGTAAAACAGTGGCATCACTGTCTTGACCAAATTTAGGAGCATCTTTAATCCATAAAAGCATGTGGATATGTGGTGTTCCTCTGGCTTGGTATTCTTTTCTCCAAAAGATTTGTTGCACTTCTCCAAGGGCAGGAACAGTTTTATTACAAATAAAATGTAGCATAGCAATGAAGCGCTGGTGAAAATATCTTGAAACATTAACAGGATCCAAAGAACAAAGTTCTCCAGTTGTTAGTATATCTATGTTTGTTTTGTTTTTGTTTGATATGCGTAGGAAATCATGTAAATCTTCCCATGCATATTCTGCACAACTTAATGTAACAAACCAAGTGGGTGGGCCAAGGTTTCTGATCATACAACGTACATCTCCATGATGTCGAAACCAGTACTCTTTAGTACCACGCATATTTGCTAATAGATTTGTAATATTTGATTGTAAAACCTCATCCTTTTGTTGCACTTTTTGTAATAATTGTGTAGCTGTCATGTTTTGAAAATGTGATCCTGATTTTAATATGTGTGCAACTCCATAACATAAAGTTGCTAGTTCACTTTTAAAGATTAGGTAGAATATGTATTCCACATTTTGTCTAAATCTGGGATCTTCAGAATACATCCGTAATGAGCGGTATTCTGTTGCTGATATTTGAATAGGTCTATCATCGTACCTTCCTCCTTTGCCAGTAGGAAAGAGTAGAGGAAAAGCACGTGCTTCTATACTTTTTTCCCATATGCTGATTGGTGATCCTTTTGTTTCACGCATTTGATATGTTTCCAGTGCATCTTCTATTGTGTCATTAGAGTGCAAAGGATGAATTGTAGCAGGATCTAGGGGCTCAAAGTGACCAGTTTCTTGTGTTTCTTGAATTATTTCGGTTGCATCCTTCAAGTTTTCTTCAATAATAATTTCTTTGTAATATTCATTATTCTCTTTAAGATATTGCAAGGCTTGTCTAACTTTATGTAAATCTACCAGCTGTTGCCATATTTGTTTGTCTTTTGTAGGTACTCCATTTACTAAGATAATTAAAGATAGCTGCATTGGACATTGTACTCCTAGAGTATGCACATTTTCTTTTAGATCTAATGGTAAATAAACTACTTTTCCACAAATGCCTTTTACCAATTCAGAGGGAGGTAATTTTGCTGTTTTTGGTTGAAGGCGTATTATTGCTTGAAATGGGTGCACTGTTTGAATTATGATGCTCTCATATAAATTAAGTTGTTGTAGGGGTTTTGGTAGTGGGTATAATTCCAAATTATTTGTGATAGTACGTGAATGAGTTTGGTTGTTGTCAAGGTTTGTAGTGCAGTAACTGCAAAGTATTAAGGGGTCTGTTGTTTCGTATTTCTTTTCTGCTACAAGGTAGAGAGCTAATTCAAACCATTTAGAATCTTCATTGTCTTCTATTTTGTATGATAGGTCTACAGTTTTTGTGTTACTTTTATAAAAAGTTCTGTGGCAACATACACACACACACATGGTTTGGTACTTCAGCTGATATACTTTTAAATGTTATTATTTCTTTTTTGTATGTGTTTAGTAAAAGGTTGCCATGTTTAGAATTGTTACTAATTTGGTTTAAAGCTATTTCATTCTGTTTTAGCATAGTACAGTTTATAGACTAGATTTCTTATAGTTGAATGATGTGTTGATATCCTTTTGATATCATGGAAGCTGGTTTTACAAGTAGATTCTGTAATGCAGGCCAATGAAAGTCCTTGCAGTCCTGTGTACTTGCGCATTGGACAGGTAATCATATTTTGCAGTAGTTTAATTTTGATGTTGTCTTTGCTTTTTACATATTGATTGGGGAATTGGTGTAAAGACTTGAAAAATAGTTTGGTAATGTTACACATTGACGTGCATGGCCATTTGTACACTAGATGTTCTGATTCAGTTGAATGGAGGGGTAATTCTAAGTTTTCAGGGCATATTTTTGTAAGGAGTACTTCTTGTTCCATTATGGTATTATTCACTTTTTCATAACCTCGACCACTGCTATGTATGGCAATTGTATTTGTTTGCTTTTGTTTGTACGCTTCTTCATTAAAGTATGGTCTGTGCTCGTAGTGTGATTCCGTTCACCTACGCATATACTTAAGAAGTTCTTTCTGTTGACATTTCGTTTATTGAGAAGTCTTTTTTGTAATTTAGTTATTAGTTTTGTTAGTGGTTTCATTTTGTTTAACACTAAAATAAATAACTTTCTTTTGAGAAGAATTGCACTGTCTATCAACGCTTCTAAGATTAATTTCCTATGATAGTTTTTAAGCATTGAACCTGATTTCTGTCCTGTTTTTATAAGATTTTGAAGGACTTTGTGACGGTACATTTTGGCTAAAATACTTTTCTTGGTATGCTTACTTTGCATTATATCAAAATTTAAAGAAGCAGTTTTATCTGTAGTGATAGCTGATTTTTTGTTAATTGTTTTTTGGTTTGTTTTACATTTTGATAGAGGAGGCAACGTTTTTGTACTTGAAACTTCTTATGTTTCACTAAATAACTGTATTAGCTGTTTTGTTTCAACTTTTTTTTACAAATTCTGCTTGAGATGGATGCTTATGTTGGACAATTTTATTTTCATTTGTTCTACTTCTGCGTTGCTTTCTACAGACTTGACTTTTGGCAGGCATTCTTTAGGGTCTGTTGAAAAAAATAAAGATGGTATGGGTTGGGGTCTTCTGCAATGTATGTGTGCTGTGTGCATGAGTGTTTGAGTAGGATGATAAAGATGTATGTAATGGTGTGTGATTGTGCATTGGGAACTACAACTAGTAGGGATGGGTATAATTGAATTTATGTGCTACTAAACGGGTTCAGATGACAGAAAAAAGTAAGCTAGTGGTGTGGAGAAATACAAATAGTAAATCTAATGTATACAATTAAAACAGTAGTTTGTTCTATAATATTAAAATTCTAGTGGTTGAGTTGGGTAATTTGTGTGTCCAAAAATAGGAATTTGTGGGCCATTCTGGCTGTAAATCGCTGTTTAAGACATAGGGATTTTTGAACAGAATGGTGCACAATCTCTATTTTTAGGCACAGAAATAGCATGAATTAACTTTACAGTGTGTTTGAGTAATAATACAAATATCATGGTGATATTCTACTTACTTTTTTCAAAAATGAACAGGTTATTTCTTAGTTCTTCTTTGTTCTTCAAATTCGGCTGCTTCTTTTCAGGATAATGGTCTTCACTGCAATTGTAAAAGAAACAAATTAGTAATTTTGTTTGTATATAGCACTGTTTTTAATTTAGACATTGATTTTTTTAATTGAAATCCTCAGCGCCTTCCTCAAAATCATTAAAACTATCTTATTTACATAAGATATGTCGCACCAGTTCAATACAGATGATATTTTCTTAATGAACAAATTGTATTGCAATGACTAACTGTAGCAAACAAAATATCTTTACTATGTCTTGTGAAATTCATAATGCACCACTGAATACCACTATTTCTGTAACTAAGCTGTTCTAGGTAATAGTGTCTCAATGTCATGCTTAAATTAAAGTAAATAAATAAATAAAAAAAATATTTAATTGTATAAGTATTATTTTTTGAGATTTGAACATAGAGTGTGCATGCATGCAATTTTGTTTGAATATATGTAGTCTATATATTTCATTTCAAAAATTAGTTTAACATGATTTGAGTGTGTGTGTATAAAGAAAGTAAATATTATAAAGGTTTATAAGTGATAGTTGATTTTAGGAAATTGGAAAAAAGACAGTATATTCATTTTACAGATTACACAAGCTAAAGGTCAGTTTGAAAATGTGTTCATGTACTGTACAGAAAATATGCATACCTGTAGTTTGTGTTCATGCATATGGATATGCATGGAGCTGCAAGTAGAAATCTTGGAGACTTGTACAGTATTTCTTGTAGATGGTGCTTGCCAATGATATGACACTTGTACTCAGAGAGATTCACAGTACATTTGCAGTGCTGATCTATGATGATGCAGTTAGATGTAGAGGTCTTGAATGTGATTGGTGCATGGTCATGTGATTTCTTCGCTAAATCCAATGAGGGAATGGCACAGAGAGAGAAGTGGAAATGGTAGAAGGGCTGTTCATGTTACGATACGTCCGCGGACGTGGCGGTAGTTCGCGGACATCGGGAGTTACATCCGGGGATTTTTTGGTTCAGAAGTCATGCAAATGAGAATGAGCACTGAAAGGGATTGGTCATGAAAGTTTAGTGGGTGTGTTGTGCCAGGAGCGAGTTTCTCAGATACTCTTTTTGCTGAGAGAACAACAGATAGCTATGGCTGTGTGTTTCAGAAAACAGATTGTTTGGATTTTGGGCGATTCATGGATACATTGGTTGAAGGTGCATGCAGAAAGCTGTGGAGTAGCTGTAGATCTTGGATTTCCACATGTGGAAGTACACTGGCATGGAGTACGTGGAATGAAGTGGTTGGACTTGCTTCCTCTCTGTGCTACTTTGGAGACAGAGCAACATCCAGACATAATTGTAATTAATTGTGTAGGGAACAGTTTAGGACATGTGACTGGAATTTTTTGCAATTTGCGATGAAAGAAGGACTTGGGAAGGTCATGGACATGTTTCCTAATTCTTAAGTGATATTTTCACGGATTGCGCAGAGACAAATGTGGCTTCGTTCTTCTTCATTTGGTCCCAAATGGAAAAAGCAAGGCGCAATGTTAATAAGGCTGTTTGTGCCTTTCTAAGAGATTTTGGCATGACCTCTTTTGAAAATGAAAATATTATGTTTCGTAGTACATACATTTTTCGCAGGGATAGAGTTCATCTTACTTATGCTGGCAATCAGATTTTTCTGAGAAATGTTCAAAATGCATTGCGACCTTTTTTAGAATTACAGCATCCATTTTGAAGTAGGTGTTAAGTATTTATTATTTTTGACATACAAACACCTCCCAAAGGCTCTTTTCAGAGCCACCACTTCCTCCCAGAGAAAATTGCAATGGTTATAATAGGGTAGCACCCCACTTTTTTAGATGTTCGCAAACTGTTCCGCGGACTTCTAAAAAATACAAAGGGCCCTGCTTCATTTATCTTCACTTCTATTTTTTAACTTTGAAAGGCGGCTCTGAAAAGAGCCTTATTTTTTTAAAATTTTTGTTATTTTGTATTTTTTGGGTTTTTTTATACACGACACACTAGGAGGAGGGGAAAGGAGGGTAAAGGGGGGGACACCAACCACAGGGATAAGAAAGGGCGAGCTGAGAGAGGAAGATGTAGAGTGGGTTTTATTTGGGTAGTGAGCAGGTCTTCTCGTGCTCTGAGACAATAGTCTCAAAAGCACTCCGAAGTCGCTCCCCCCTGCAGAGTACTGTGTCACAGTACATACATACAACTGTGACCCTCAAAAGGTAGGGGTCATCAGAATTCTGTATGGCCTGTGAGGCAGCTTGAGGAAGACGCTGTCCCACAGAGGTGGCCCTTGTGGTGACAGGATCAGAAACGGAGGATGAAGTAGAGGAAATCAACCTACTACGTTCTTCGAAAAGTACAACCTTGCGAATAGCCCCAGAGTGAAATGACCTCAGGTGTCGCTTCATGGTCATGGTCCCAAAGCTGTACGAACCGTGCCTCCCGCGACTGGGTATCATTTTGCACTCATTGCAGGTGACACGGTTCGCACGAGCCTTAGGACCATTCCCATGAATGGTAAACAACCGCCACACCCAAGACTCACGCCTAGTGCGGGTAGTAGGGATTTCCTCTACCTCATTCTCCTCATCCTCTTCTTCCTCCTCTGCATCCTCACTCCTGTTCCCCTCTTCAGGCCCTTGGGAAGGTGGTGGTGGTGGAGGGGGTGGGGGCGGTGCTGAGGCAGATACAGCACTGGCTGGCAGCAGTTGAGCTATAGTTGCCATCAGGTTGATGATGGATATCTGCAAGTGGCAGCAAAAATCGCAGTGCTCTGAAGAATAGTCAGAAACACAATGAGAATGTGCTCTAGGGCGTGGTCTTTTATAGGGGTGCTTGTACGCGGTCCGCGAACATGCGCGCTGTCCGCGGACAGATCGAACACAAAAAAGGGTTCAAAAAGTTTCAAAAGGTATGTAGAAACTCAGGATTACTATGTGGGATTTGTGCCATGATGAGTTTTTATTGAAAAATATTGTGGATTACTTGAAAATGTACTTTTAAATTGTTCGGGGACACGAACAGTGTCGGCATTCAGAACACGCGATTAGCGTGGGCGCGGTCACATGATCCCTTCGCGAACATGTCCGCGAAGGAAGCGCCTGTCCGCAGGACACCAAATGCACGGACATTGGTTTGCGCATGCGCGTTGACGTTCTACGGACACTATTCGGGTCCTGAAGTAATTAAAAGTGCGTCACACGTCAAACGAATATTTCAGGACACCGCTTGTGTTTTTAGAACAGTTTCAACTTGCTACCTAACAGTACGGACAGGTATAGTGTTCTTTAGGACACCTCCATTTCCGTTTAATTACGATCATTTCAGGACACCAATTGTGTTCTTAGAACAGTTTCATCTTGCTAGCGAACATTACAGACAGGTATAGTGTTCTTTAGAACACCTCCATTTTCGTATAATTACGAACATTTCAGGACACCAATTTTGTTCTTAGAACAGTTTCAACTTGCTAGCGAACAGTACGGACAGGTATAGTGTTCTTCAGGACACTTTAATTTTTGTTTCTTTACAAACATTTAAGGACACCGCGTGTGTTCTTAGAACAGTTTCAACTTGCTAGCGAACAGTACGGACAGGTATAGTGTTCTTCAGGACACCTCCATTTTCGTTTATTTACAAACATTTCAGGACAGAAATTGTGTTCTTAGAGCAGTTTCAAATTGCAGGCGAACAGTTGTACAGGTATAGTGTTCTTTAGGGCACCTCCATTTTGTTTAATTACGAACATTTCAGGACACCAATTGTGTTCTTAGAACAGTTTCAACTTGCTAGCGAACACCACGGACAGTTATAGTGTTCTTCAGGACACCTCCATTTTCGTTTATTTACTAACATTTTAGAAGACCCGCACTGTCCGCGGACACCTACATTGTTTTTTAAAACAACAAAAAAAAGAAACTAAGTCCAGCACAATATAAAAATGTAACTTTATTAAACACATATTAATAAATTATGACAGAGAAGGTGAGGCAGAAACTGAAACAAAAACAGGAGAATTAATGGGTTTCAACATGATTGGTATCAGGTGAAGAAGGGATGGAAGTCTCATCAAAATGTTTTGGGTTATGGAGATGGTTTGGGGATAATTGACTGGGATATGGTGAGGGGGGACAAGTACATGTGGGGCAATGGTATGAGGTTTTTGTTTTAAAATGATCTTCAACAAAAGTTTTCAAATCATTAATTGGTCAACAATAAATCCATTTTATCTTTTATGCTGTCAAGCGTGTTATCCATAACAGTTTCTTCAGAGGTATTTTCTATTTTGGTATGCTCTGTACAAAAAATATATATATGTTAAATGTATATGAAATAATAATCATTAAATGGTTTATATTGTAAAGTGTTTACCATTAGTTTCACTATCTTGTGACATTTCCTCATGTGGGAAATGCTCCTCTAGCCATTCCAGCGTACTAGACATTTCTGTGAGAAAAAAAAAGATAATATCTTTTTTTTTATCTAATACAGAAAGTTTATAAATATATGAGTAAAATGAAGTACACTTACTATTTCAGGTAAGATATGTTCTAAGTACTCTGTAGGTCTGGTCTTGTTCTTAGTTCTGTAGTGTCTGTGAGGTAATTATGTTGGAAGCCAATTTATCTTCTTGTGGTATATTCCATTTTAGAACATATTGCATTTAAATTAATGGTTAGTGTGTTACATATATGGGTTACATTTCTTATGTATTACTACATATAATGCGTATGTGTGCTGCTTTTTGAATTTGTTAAATGTTCCTATGTTATGATCTAAGAATCAAACATACACCCCCAGAGTTTTTAGGTAGTGGTACTGTTCTCCGAACATGTCCGCGGACATTAAAAGAGTTTGCGGACATCATGTTCAGTAGAAGAGGTTCAGTATGTTCCATATTACATGTACATAAAGTCAACGTTATTATTATTATGTTGCGCTACTAAAAACCTATGAAATTCAGTGAAAAAACTTTGTTAAAGGGACGTTATGGTTCCAAGTAAAACCGAAAAACCCTTGAAATTCGCCAGTTATGGTAAGCTAAGCAACCATAACTCGCGCCACCACCATGCACTGCTAAGCCTTACACCCAGGACATCAAAGATGACATCACAAATGTCATTGATGACATCGCTGATGACATCACATGTGTTTTTACTTTTCATGAAATGTGTGTACAAGGGATTCTTATTATAATGTTGTTATAAAACTGTCAATGATCAGTGGAATAAATGTCATGAGCTAATTAGTGCATTAAGCAATGCATTGATATAAATAGCATTCTATTATGAAGTTCTATCCAGTATACTAACCTACTCATCCAGAAACATAAGCATTGTGTGCAGCATATATGATGAAGGTACAATATTGATAATGTTGATATGTTGAATAATGAAATGATAACTGTTTTCTTATTAGAGTTTTGCGTACTGTGAAATATGTAACAAGTAGCTAATAAAACCCACGTATTACATAATTGCATTATTACAAACAAAACACAAAGAGACAAGAACACATACAGATATGGGTATATACAGGGAAAGTGAAGTAAGCAAAAAAGCAGAAGTAGTAGCAGAAATAATTCATAACCTAACTGATTATCTTTATGCAAATAAATGATTGCTCTGTTTGAAAGCTGCTATTTACCCTATGTATATGTATCACATGATGTGACTGGACCCTAAGGAAAGTAATGTGAGTACAATGCATACAAATATGAGCATATACAGGGAAAGTACAGTAATAAAAAAACAACAGAACTATCAGAAAGTGCTGATAACTCTACTGATTATCTTCATGCACAGAAAGGATTGCTGTGTTTCAAGCTTGTGTCTTCCCCTATGTATATGTTTCATATGATATGACTGGACCCTAAGGGAATTACTATAAGAACATACTTGAAGGATAAGTCTACAAATATAGTACGTTTACAATTTTTAGTTCCTGACTGTTACTGAAGAAAACCATGTGGCCTAGATATGTCAGTAATGGAAAGAAGAGGGAGCCAGACATGTGATGTCATCAGTGATGTCATCAATGACATTTGTGATGTCATCTTTGATGTCCTGGGTGTTAGGCTTAGCAGTACACGGTGGTGGCGCAAGTTATGGTTGCTTAGTTTACCATAACTGGCGAATTTCAAGGGTTTTTCGGTTTTACTTGGAACCATAACGTCCCTTTAACAAAGTTTTGTCACTGAATATATATATATCTGTGTGTATGTTTTATAAATGGTATTCCCTCTTTAATGTTGGATTGCAGGACAGGCCCCCCTCAGCATTTGCATTGAAAACCTTGCCTTCTGCCAGTTTCTGTGTATTTCAGAGCACTCCATGGGTGATTCTTGTTCATGTTGCATTTGCGGTTTTAACATTGTATCTTTCTATGTGCATGCAACTCTAATATGTATCAATTCTAAACAACAGTAACACTAAAAGTATTATATCCCATCCATAAT
Source organism: Ambystoma mexicanum (assembly GCF_040938575.1). NCBI lineage: Eukaryota > Metazoa > Chordata > Amphibia > Caudata > Ambystomatidae > Ambystoma > Ambystoma mexicanum. The sequence continues at coordinate 925,905,493 of NC_090927.1, read as the reverse complement.
TAACTACACACACACATTCATTAATATGGCGCGTGCAACATGAACCCCTTGTAATCATGGGGACCGTTCTGACCACCTCTACATTCCCCCCTTTAGTTGATACTTCAACAAATCATAATCATCTGTTTGGTGCATCACCCTACAATCACTCCCCATACCTATACCAATATGGGCGCACTCTTCTGCCGAACAACCCCAAATCGTCCCCCCACCATTTCCGCAATCTACCCGGTGCTTCACACAAGCATGCCAATTTGGTGGAGGACACAAGACAACTTCAGCTTGAGTCCCTGTATGGGATTAAGTAGTGGTGTCCCTAGCCTTGGACAGGTTTACAGTCATCATGGCAGCCGCTGTTGGTACCTGGGAAGAGCAACATCATAAGAGCATTTGACAGGAAGAGAAAAGAATAAAAAAAGGCACAAATAGGTAACATAATCTTTGCAGCGAGGCTCAACCAACAAGGTACCCAGGAAAATAAGGAGTCAACCCACAAATCTCATTGGTGATCCCAGCCTCAGTCTCCATGATCACTTTCAGTTTATGCAAGGCAGCAATAGTTCTGGTGAGCGTACTATTTTCTGTATCATTTGGAGGCACAAACGTGCAGCAAGTACTCACTCTTTTCTGGTATACCCCACACTCCATTGCTGACAGGAGGTCGAGTATATACTGGTTTTGCAGAGCATTAAGCCTGAGTGCCCTCAATGCTTCCCTATTGGCACTGAATGTTGACTCAGAAGTGTTCAGGAAGATTAATAGTTCATACCTGGTCCGCATCGGTCGCTGCTTGGGTGCCATGTGCCAGGAGTGACGCAAAGAAGGTCTTGGTGTGGCTAAACTGCCTGTATCGATCAGGAATGGCCGCTAAAGCCTGTGATAATACAGCTGAAAGGCACTTCGATCTTATCCTGTGTTGGAATTGTTTGTGATTTTCAATGTCAAACATAGACCTTGATTTGTCCATATGAGGTGGTGAAAGGGACACAAGGGGCTAAGGGGACAAAGGAGGCACAGATATAACGTTGGACATTGGACGGGCCAAAATTACGTGTTTTTTGGGGATCACGAGGATGGGCACATGAAGGGTAGAGAGACTGCACACAACTTGCAAGGCTGGAGGCAACTGCTGATATTCTGTCCGCAGATCAAAAAATTATCTAAAAGACCAGCCGAACCTTCAGCCAGCTCTGTGATGCAAAGTGTGTGGCTGCAGCTCCCATTTGTGCCAACGGGCACTGTGTCATCGCCCTTAAGACACAGAAAAATTGCAGCGTGGCCCAGATGGCGTAACAATTCAAGTCATGAAAAAAACCATCTGCAGTTATGGGCTGACATCTTGGAGAATGTATTTAGGCAGATAGCCCAAAAAAGGGAGTGTCCGGACTCATGGCACGATTATATTCTGTTCCCCATTTTTAAAAAAGGGCGATAGGGGGGTCCTCCAGCAGCTATCGGCCTATTTCACTATTAGGCACCACGTCCAAGGTGTTTGCGACAATGGTCCTTAGAGAATTAAGAACTTGGGCAGAGAAGACAAACTGCCTATCCCCGCTAAAGACAGGCTTTAGGAGAGGAGTGGGCACCTTACAAAGTTGAATGATTCTCCATGCCTGCCTCTCAGAGGTCAGCAGTGGCATGCTTGCAAATTTGTATGTAGCCACCATCAACCTCTCGGCAGCCTTTGACAATGTTGACCTGCGATGCCTTTGGAAGAAGCTATCGGACGGGAACATTAACCCGGGCTTGTTGGTCAGGAGTCAGATGCTATACACTGGCAGCAAGATTGAAGTCAGGCTCAATCGTAGGGGAGATCGCTTCAGAGACATTATGGTCTCAAGGGGTGTTTGATAAGGCTGCCTAGTCGCGCCGACCCTCTTCAACCTGTATATGGCCGAGTTTTGTAAGGAATCTATGACCTGGGGTGGCTATGCACCAAGTTGGGGGATATGCGGGTAGGCTGCATTCCATGTGTGGACAATGTAGTCCTGGTGGATTACACCACGGCAGGAATACAGAGCTGCCTGGCTGGGCTTGGAAACTACCTGCAAAAGAACCACCTCCCGGTGAACGCAGCCAAATCCCTCATAATGACATGTAGCAGGAGGAGGAAGCAAATCGGTTACACATGGAGGATTAATGAGTCACTGTTATCAGAATATATCTATATAGAATGTTTGCAATCCTGGGATTCTCTGTCTGTTTTAAGAGAAAAAGGAGAACTGAGAAAGGCAAGATGGAAAAAAGGGTTGGGGCATGTCTCTCTCTGGCCAAGAGAAGGGTACTCTATGTAAATTCTCACTTCTCCCTCTCATAGAATTCTATTGGGCCAAGATATCTGCAGTGGTTCTGTATGGTTGTGAGCTAACCACCTGCAGATGTAGAATGTTCTACGACTTCATGGCAGGAAGGATACTGAAGAGGGTTTAAGGGCTGCCAACCTAAGTCCCTGTGAGTCTAATTAGACTTGAGTTTGTGCTGGTTTCATGGTGGGCACAACTCATGAAGCGTAGCCTCATCACGTTTTTTAAGATGATAAATGCAGAACATCCCCAGATAGATTACTTCTTAAATCTCACGATGGGCAAAGGAACAAATCCCTTCCTTTCCATATTTAAAAAAATGTGTGAAAAGTTTATGGATGAGTTGGATCTTAGGGGTCCAGTGTAGGACGCCCTCCTAAAGGCAAGGATAAAAATATGGGACAATCTAGCAGACCTGAGCAATATAAGTCAATCGGAAAGTTACAGGGGATACAAAGCAGTGTACCTACCAACGAAGGAACCCAGATTATATGTGAAAAAATCCCTTTAGCTAAGCTTTGAAATAGGTACCTAAGGTTCAGGTTTAATTGCTAATGGACGCCCGAAGTAATTGGGCCCAAATAGGGGATCCCTCTGGAGATGAGAGCCTGTAGAGTGTGCGGGCAGGAAGCAGAATCATTGAAACATAATGGATTGCCAAAGGCTAATGGACAGAAGGATTCACATGTTGGGTCCCTTTGTTAATTCACCAGCGGGCATTATAACAGCTGATCTGTTGCACAGGCTCTTGACAACGTCTCATATTTCACTCACGTTGGCCCTGGTGAAATTCTTGATCACGATTTTTGAAAGCAGTGACAAAGTGATGATGGCAGCAAAAGTAGAAGGTGAGAAACTGGGGGTGGTTCAACTTGGGGGTAGGGTCTGGCTAAAACCACATGGATAGAAAGTGAAAATGGATTAGGGCAATCTATGGAGTGTGTGATTGGATTGACAAATGACTCACTGTACAAGTAGGAGGCAGCAAGATTAATGAAATTAAATTTGATTCAATTTCATTTAGTATACTTATTTTAGGGGGCTAAAGTGCTGTGTTTTCGAGTATGTGCTGTGTTTCTCTTTTTTTTATTTCTCGATCCTTTTTTCCTATGTGTACCGGGAAACAAAAATGATTTCAGTTCCATATATCTGTTCTCACCCCCCGTTGGATTCAAACGAACTATGAATCCTTAGTGCGTACTTAACTTTTATGCCTGCTCCTTTGCCGGTGAAGGGCTTCTGCTATCTCTGCGAGTATCACTCAGATGAATCAAATTTGTGTTGCTCTCTACGTACACAGCAGTAGGAGTCGAGAAAATCTACGGCCCATGGAAATCTACTCGTATCAATGCTGCATGAAAGTGCAAACATAGACCAGGTCCCCGGGATGAAGCTGTGTCTTGTGCCGATAGTTTGTAGTCTCACCGGTTTCTCCTGTTGTCTGTTGATGAGAAGACACAACCTGTGAAGATATAATCTTAACACTTTTTGTTAAAACCCTGAGGTACCCCCTAAATTTCCTTCCTGACCGCTGCAGTCTTGTGTGCACCTGATGCTATGCATGTAGGTGAGAGAGGTGCATATTGCCTACACCCAATCACGATTTCATGAGGGCTCAAGTGGTGGTCCTTCCCTTGCTGGTTTCTTGGATAAAATAACAGCAGTGGCAAGCAGACATATCAGGATTTATTTAATTCTGCCCACAGTTTAGCCTTAAGGACCCTATTGAGGCTCTCCACTATCCAGTTGGCCTGCTATTGGTACACCAAGCACAACCTATGCTTTATTCCTAGTAGCAAAGAGATTTCTGCCAACAAGGCATTCAAGAAGTGGTTTCCTTTATCGGATTTTAGGACCTGCAAATTCCCCATCTTGGAAATACTTTCCTCGCCAGAAATCTTGCTGCTGATTTAGCATCAGGATGTACGGAGGGACCAACCTCAAGCCACCGAGAGGATGGACAAGCCAAGGCAGTTAGATATCTCGATGTGGAGCTCTTTGAATGGACCAGAGGGCCCGGGTAAGATCCCCCTCACTGACCTCATTGTATATCCGGGATTTAACTCCTTGCACACTATATATGTCCCTATGAATCTACTTACCTGTTCTTATAAGTTAGGGATAAACTAGTCCTCCTGGAGCTCTGCTGCGATTTGCCGTCGAGAAGTATGTGACTGGTAATGTAGTTGCTCTAGATCCAAAAGAAGTAGCTTTCAGGCATTACTACCTTCCCCATCACTCCCTGTCTTCAAAGCAAATCCATGGGTGAGAGAATACATCCTCTCTTTCTCCAGAGCTCCTGTTCTACTCTGAGGGTTTCCCTTTGCATTGTCATTATCTGGAGCACCGGGACGGACTGCTGTGTACGGGACTGGTAACTGTTGTTGGGACACGGTTTCCATTTCTGGGAATCTGTGAAAGGAAAATAAACTGCTTCCTTCGCCACCTTGTCTGCGGCATTTCCAAGAGCTTTTGAATTAGTGCGGTTAATGTGGGCAGCACACTTTACTAGACCTATGTCTACTGGTAAATTGGGATAACAGCACAGCATGTTGGACAGGGGTACCGTCAGACCTCCTAAACCCTCTTCTCTTCCATCTTGATAACCCAGAATAGACAGTAGAGGTGACTTACACTGAGTCAGAATAAACAGTGACTGTCTTCCCCTTACTAATTTCTAGCACCTCTATGAGTGCCACTAGTTCCACCGCTTGCACAGAGTAATGAGAAGGCAACCGTCTCTTCAGTCTGACCTTGTACTCATCCACAAGACCCAGGACAGATGTGCCCGTATGCCTCTCACCCGTCTCCTGGTTGATGTTCGAAGACCCAGCACCATAAATTACCTCACGCCCTTGCAGGGCATCCTCTTTCACATTCATCTTCTCTTCTTATTCCCCTTCATACATGGCACAATCATGAACAATGTCCTCAGGCTGCACTGGCTCTGCTACAAGTGTTGCGGGATTGACTGGGTGATATCACACAGGATGAATCGATGCATTTGATAAAATGACTTCATACCCTGAAACTCTCTTGGTTAATGTGGACTTAGGCCCTCATTACAACTGAGGTGCTAAGTGCACCAACTTTACCACCATGGTGTAAACTACGTTTACACCATGGTGGATGGCGGATTTACCGCCCCATTACAAGGTGAGTGGTGCGGTAAATCCCCATTTCCCATTTTCCCTTCCCCATTCCCATTTTTGCCCCATAGGGCATAATGGGAGTGGGGAAGGCGCTAATTACGGCACCGTAAATTACGGTGCCGTAATTAGGACCATGGTGCCTTAGCACCATGGAACTTAACGCCTGCAAAAAGCAGGCGTTAAGGTGGGAATCAGGCGTTAAGGGTTAACGGTGGCGTTAACCCTTAACGCCTGAGTTGTAATGAGGGCCTTAGTCTTTTCTAAAATCGCGAAGACTGCATGCTCCACGTACAATTCAGCCGGCAACCCATAGTAATGGTTGAAGATTTTTTAATCAAAAGAGCCGTTGCTGCTAGAGTTTGCTCACAAGGGAACTGTCCCTGCATCACTAGGTTTAGGAGCTTGCTGTAAGACGCTGATGGTTTGTGGCCAATTAATGTTTGCTGGGTCAGCATTGCTGTCATCGCCTGCCCATTTGAATGGGAAAACAGAAAGAATGCCTTTTTGTAATTCAGGGTCTCCAAGACCGGAGCATTGCTGATCGCAGCTTCGAGTTCCCGAAAGCAAGTCCCCCATTTCTTCAGATCACTATATAGGACCTTTCACCATCTGTGCTTCCTCTGCAATAAGGGCCTCACATAACTAGCGTAATCAAAAATACACAATCTACTATAGTTACAGAGCCCCAAAAACTGCTGCATCTTTTTTTGACTGGCTGAGGTGTATTCTGAACTGCAGTGGCTCTCTTCAGAAGTATCTTCCTTCCTGCATGCAATATTACTTCAGATATACTACCTATGTCTGGCAGTACTTGAATTTTTCTTTTTCTACTTTGTACCCTTCTCCACGCGCAGGGTGAGCAGCGTAATTTTTTCTGCTCTACACTGCTCCTCTGAAGTGCTACAGGCTAACAGATCCTCCACATACTGAATTACGGTACTGTACAGATGTAAATTCCACTAATCCTCATGTAAATTCCACTAATCCATTTGAACCACCCTGTTAAAAACAATTGGAGATTGTCAGTATCCCTGGGGCAACCTTGTGTGCTCCAATCTCTGACCACGATACATAAACGCAGTGAGTTACTGAAAATCGGGTTGTAAGGAAACAGAGAAAAATATATGTTTTTAAACAATTACCGTGTAGTGGGCTGACCCAGAAGGGATGTTACAGAGAATGGTGGCAGGATTCAGAACCACTGAAAACTCTGCCTCAACAATATTATTGAGGGGGCTAAAATCCTGGACCATCCTCTAACTCAACCTCTTTGCTTTCTTCACAGGGAAGATAGCCGTATTGCATGGGCACACAGAAGGTTGTATTATGCCTTGCTTTAACAACGCCATAATGGTCCCATAATTTCTTCGTCTGCCTCCTTAGCCATGGGGTACTGCTTAACCCGTGGTAATACCGCATCAGGTCTTATCCTCTGCACCAACACATGAGGATTGCTGGTCCACAAATGGTCAGGCACTTTTTTCAAATCCTCTTTCCAAAATGGCGATGTATTTATAACGATGAGCATGGTCTGTGGTGCTTCCCTTTGCTCTATCATTATCTGGCAAGGCACCCCAATTTCAAATACCATCTTTCCTATGTTTTCAGTGTCTTTAAACAAATGCTCGTCAGACACGTCCCTCATCGATAAGGTTGGATCGATGCACAGAACTGTCCACCACTCTCCGCCTTCCTCATCTGCATCTGAGAGAACCACCCTGTTCTTCTTAATCACCACAGCTTGTAAGAAAATTGGAGCAATGGCACCTGGCGTTACTTTCTGTGCCTCCTTAGGCCGAAATAAAAATTGAAATGGTACCCGCCAAGTGTGATTTCTGATCCCTGCGGCACAACTTAACAAAGCCATCACCCCATAAAGAAATAATGCTAAGTGCACGGCAACCCCTCTAATCGTGCTGTTGCTACAATAGGCCTGAAAATGTGCTGCTTCCTTTATTGGGTAAAATACTAGGGTTGAGCATACTATACATTTCTCTGTAAAGGTGAGCGACAGAGCGACAGAGGAGATGTCTGCTCAAGAGATTTGCTGCGATATTCATACAGTACATCAATGGGGCTGATGCATTTTGAGTACCTTGATATGAAGATCTTCAGTATAAGGAACCAACAGGATATCTATCCCCCGAGAATCCCTGTGTGTCAACTGTTTTGCCTAACAAGAGGAACTCACCTTCCTTAATATAAGATTTTGTAGCGCCAGTGTCGACCTTGAATGAGAATGTTCGGTCCCCTACCTGCACACCCATCTGGGGTTCCTCTTCCGGATCAGTGGATAACGGTCAGTATTGGAAAAGTCAGAGATCCCTGTGGGCTGTCCTTCTTGTGGTGCATATTAGCACTGGGGAGAGAAAAAGTATAAAAACCTAACTCCTGTGTAGTGCGTAACTGTTCGTTGGGGTAAAGGATTCTTATTCCATGTCTGAACTGCTGCTTGTATTAGCATGGCCAGTGGGATCCCAAAGGTCTATGCAGCCCCAGACGCTGGCTTCTGTTCAACCCGTGCCTGCTGCGATTGCACAGAGCCTGGGGCATATGACAGGGTTGGGGATTGCATCTGCTGAGCTCCCATATTAAAGTTCTGTGGCTGTTCACAACCATCACGTGATATGTACCCCAACCTTCTACATCACCAAAACTGAATCCTTCATAACTATTTCCCATCGGCCCATTAAACCGAGGACCCATTCCTCCAAACCTGCCAAATGACCTGTTCCATTCGGGAAATCCTCCTCTGCCCCTCGGAAACCCTCTTATTGGCCTTTGATCAGGAAAATACCTGTCCATCCGCCTATCCAAGAGTCTTTTCTTTAGCATATGATAGAAGATTGCTACACTCTGAACCCACCCTTCTCCTGTCTCAGTTCACAGCTGCGATTTTTGGTGTAAAGTAAACCTAGTCAAGGTCATACCACCCAGATGAAACACATTGAATAGACTTTCATCTTTGAAAGACACTAGAACATTCCTCTCTTCGGAAACTTCTGCATGTCAAAGCCACACAAAGGAATGTAGTTGGTTTTGTTTAGGAACTCCATGTTTACTTGTGAAAATAACAAACACTGCTGTAACTGCAATTGACATCTGTACGGTTTTCAAATTACGTGACAAGTTGCAAAGGCATGAAGCAATGCCTATGTTGAGTTTTGTTATGAAGATTAGCATGAAGTAAATGTCTGATGTTCATTAGCCTTACTTTGCATATAATTTGTAAAATGTCCAGATCCAGGAAATGATATGTACTGCACTCTGTGATCCCCAGGTTGTGCGCTTTTCACATACATTACAAAGTGTATATATTTTAAAATATGAATATATTTTTTAAAAAATGGGTCAGTCATCAATAATAAACTGAACACCATTATCTTTGGATCTGTTCACTGTTTTTTCTGCACACAGCGAGGCATTGCTTGCCAACGAATGATATGCTGACAGGCAGCCCCACAAGAAGTAAATAACTGCATTAGAATAAAGTGCAAAAGATTAGAAATTGCATAGGCAGGACCCCTTTCCTTGTTTATAGCTGTGGCTGTTCACGACCATCACGTGATATGTACCCCAACATTCTACATCACCAAAACTGAATCCCATAGAATCCTCCATAACTATTTCCCATCGGCCCATTAAACCGAGGACCCATTCCTCCAAACCTGCCAAATGACCTGTTCCATTGGGGAAATCCTCCTCTGCCCCTCGGAAACCCTCTTATTGGCCTTTGATCAGGAAAATACCTGTCCATCCGCCCATCCAAGAGTCTTTTCTTTAGCATATGATAGAAGATTGCTACACTCTGAACCCACCCTTCTCCTGTCTCAATTCGCCACATCTCCTTAATGAACTGGATGTGTGCGGTAGGATCCTCCTCCAATTTCATTATCTTTGTCAATATCGGATTTATATCCGGCGTATCCAGATACATAACTTGCAGGGACCCCCAAACCTGTTCCCTATAATTATTAAATGCTGCACCGTCATCAATATTCGTAGCTAACTGAGCTCCCAGATGCCCCACTTTTCTCCAAAGCTCATTTGACCACTCCCCCATCCGCAAATAGGCTTTTCATATCCCCTATTGCTAATGTGACACTGGCTGTGTGTTTCTCCAGTGCATAAATACACGTCCCGATCCTGCAGTGAGCAAAGGGAGTGTCTTCATCAGGTTATTCCAGTCCACGTGTGACCACAGGACATAATACACTCTTCTTTGATCATTTTGGAGTAACGGAAACTGAGATACACCTGATTTAACTCAAGCTTTCTCCATCTCTCCCTTACTACGGCCATGCGAGTACCCAGGTACGTCCTATGATGCCATGGTGCTTTACCTATAGCTGCTAATATAGTGGGAGGTATGGTGATCACACCCTGATCTCCCTGCTCGACATCCCACTCCTCCACTTCTTCATCGTCAACCTACCCATCTCCCAACTCTTCTACAGGCACAGAAACATATTCAACACTACCATAGGGTGCCATCTCCTGTCCTCCATGCTCAACCCCTGCACCTGTGGCAGTGTCCTCGTCCTCCATGTCCACCTCAACCTTCCTGATAACTGATTTATCGAGCCTCACAAGAACCTGCACAGGCCTCCATCTACTTTCTCCTACATCCTTTATCTGAGATAGTTTGGCAGAAAGAAATTTGAAAACCTGAGCGCTTGTACTGTTATGTTAGAAGTAAATTCGGCTGCGGGTAAATGCAAGGTGTGGGTCGCCTGCCAAGCTTGCCACAATTTGTAAGTTATAGAGCAAAGGTTGCATTCACACTGTGCACAAATCACAAAAGCCCTTGCGTAAGTTGCATGTATTTAATTGATTGTAGGTTAGCCTGACACGTGTTTCGAGCTATGTGCTCTTCGTCCGAGGCTGGACATATCATATAAAAATGAGTTTTAAAACCACATCAAAATAATGTTTCCATTGAGGTAACGACCAAAAGACAGTTTAGCAGGGCAGAGAACCATAAGCTGCATGACAATTCATTTGGGTTGGTGCAAATAAAAAAAAATAAGAATTTCATAATTGTACATTCACAGAAACATAAAATGTTACCCATACATGTAAGTATTGCATATAATACAAAAAGGATATCAGCCGGCAGATATGCACATAAAGATGAAGAGATGGGTAGGGGAAAAGAAAACACACAAAATTAAAATTAATATAAAAACAATGAGCAATAATCTGAATCTGAAACTCGTCCTTGTAAAAATCACAGGTTGATTACATAAAAGTAATAAAAAAAAATAAAAAAATTAAAATTAAAATTTGTAAACAAATCATACATGGTTCAGTGTGTGTGCTTTATCCAAGCCTTGCAAGAGCCTCATTGTTTATAATAATAATAAAGGGAGTATACCTTGTGTAGTCTTGGTGTCAATCTATACCAAAAAAGAATACATTTACCGGTAAATACCGTGAAGCCATCACTGGTTATATACAATTCTAACTAAATAGTGGCTAAATATAAATACTGCCACTTACCAATTGTCGAGTGACCATGGGCGCACTTATTGTGCAAGCTGTCATCTTAAAGTGAATATAACTAACAATACTAATTAGATAAGACACCCTTTGGGTTTTAAATTGCAACCAAACTCATATTGATAAATTTAAACTACACATACCTATATAAACCGCTGTTGCGTGTTTCCATTCAATAGGTAATGGTAATTACTGCATTCGTGCAGCATTAGTAAACAATAACCGTCCAGCCATCAAATCCATGATTTCCATGCACACAAAAGTAAAAGCTCTGTTAGCTTAATTGGTTAATACCATTATTATCCACATCACATGTGTGAGGATAGACCCCATTAGACAACCAAGGGTAATATAGAAAGACTCCTAAATCACCCAGCCTTTCGGCATGTGATTGCTTTTGAAGCAACTTCATTACTGCTTGCTGGCTTGCCTATATCCAATGCATGGTGCAGCCTAGTGAAAATACAAGTGTGTGCTCAAGTAGACACCATGTTGGATAAGTAAATCTGATCTCAAGAGTAATGCCACATATATAAACCACTCAATAGTGGTAGTGGGTATGTACCCCAAATTGAAAAATAGGAAACCATTTTTTCTTGTTGCAATTGAGGCTGTATTAGCCTGAAAATGAAAAATAAACACCAATATCGGAACACGCATTACACCCTAATTTTAAGCGCGACTAACCATACTGTTTCCTGTAAACATACCAGGTCAATTCCAATGCTACATCACATCAAATGTACTTGTAACCTCGTAGTTAAAGCGGCTCTTGCAAAAACCAGTCAGATTGCACACACATCCTCATGCTGCAGATGTATATGTATCACTGGCACTGACCATTCAAAGCATTGACATTACACTATTTATAGTGATGTACAGACTGTTAACTATAAAAATATGAGGTCATGCATCTCCAACAAACACCAATAGGAGTATGCAAGGTATCACAAAAATACTGATAATTCATGTTCTGTATTGAGTCCACACAGGGCTCAATACAATTTTAATTTAATAATAATTTTAAGGCCCACCTGACAGGAGTAGCTTGTTCCAAGCTCTTTGCCTGTTTGAATTGGCCATACAACACATACATAAGGACATGTATGATGAGGCTAATGCCTTTGAAATGGGGCAAGTTATTGGCAGTGTCACTCCCTAGTCAGACATGGGAGAGGAAGAAGTCATGAGAAGCACAAGATTGGGAGTCTTCTCATTCTGTCCACCAGTGTATATCACACTCACTCTGGAGAATGGAAAGAAGAGCTCAGACACTGTTCTTATTCAGTATTTAAGGGAACATATGTTGGCAGTGTGCCTTTACAACAGCCCTGTTAAGTAATGCATGTAGTGTCACAAGATATAGAACTCCTGCTGAGAATTGTAGATATGATTGCACAAAGTATTTTATATCGCTGCTATGAATAGCTGGCGTTCTTTTAATGAAAATGGTACAGCAGTTTAGCTCAGAAATTGCCATACTGTGCTGTGAAGGCATCATGAAGTAATGCACAAACAACAGACTTAACGTTCAAAATATAATACTTTATTAAATCAACTGTCAGGGTGGTAGAAGGCCAAACTTGCACTATGATAAGGTGGGATTTGCCTACCTGAATGAAGCTAAGGAGGTCAAAGAGTTCAACTTAAAGTCTGTCTATTTACAAAACCTGTACTTGCCCTCACAACTAAAGCTAATGTGTAGGGATGTCAATAATAAAGGAAACAGAGTTTAACTCACAGTTCTGAGCTTCTTCCAGTTCCCAGCTCTCTTCCAGCCCCTCTCCCCAAGTGTAAGAAAGTTCCACAACAAGTGTCAAGATTACCTTTCTCGAGTTCAAGACAATGCAGTTTCAAAAAATCCTCTGGGGTGCCCTTCACCAAATTCTAAGCAACGCAGTTCAAAATCAAAAGATCTTGAGGCTCCATTCTCCCGACAATTTGTGTGGTTTCTTAAGTCTCAGGGTTCCCTTCCCCAAGACCTTATCTTCTCCACTTATACTGCTTCAGTCTTTTCAAAAGGTTTCACACAACTCAATGTGCACTTGACTACTCTATTGGTTTGCCTCACCAGTTCTTTTACAGGATTTTCATTGGTTTGTTTCACAATGTCTTTGGTTGTCAGCATTCAGGGCTCACTGGTCTAGGCGCAGTTGTCAGACCACACAGTCCACCCATCACAGGTTGCACGACCAGGATGCCTGGGCTTTTATGATATGATATGATATGGCATTTGTAACGCGCCTATACACAAGTGTTTCAAGGCGCGACGAGGCAGGGAGGGGGGGACAAAGGGAGACAGACAACGATCCTACTAGGCCAGGTGACGGGAAAAGTGCAAGGGGGAAAGGGAGAGGAGAAAGTACACGGTTAGTAACGAACAAGATAAATAATAAGGGCCAGCTGGTGGCAAGTGCAAGATAAGTGCAGACAAGTGCTGGGAAGAGGGGCTGTAGGGATACAGAGACAGTCCCACAGTGCAGGGGTTGCCGGGAATGCAGTGCAGGGGAGAGTGGCTGGGCCAAGGACTGAGATTGGTGAGTGGCCCAGTTGCTGATTTAGTACAATTACAGTGATTTAGCAGGGGAGAGAGGGAGAGAAAGCAGAAGCAAAGAGGAGGGTTTTGAGGCGCTTCCGGAACCGGAGATGGTTCTCCTCAAGTTTTAGGGAGGCAGGAAGGCTGTTCCAGAGGGAGGCCCCTGCAGCAGAGAGAGATCTCCCACCAACTCATTGCTTAGAGAAGCGGCTGACCCTGAGGGAGTTGGAGGCGGATGAGCGAAGTGCACGAGAAGGAAGATATTTAGGAAGGGAGAGTTGAAGGTATTTTGGCCCCAGGCCCCAGAAGGCCTTGTGGACAATGCAGAGGGTTTTGAACTTAATCCTCGCAGCCACAGGGAGCCAGTGTAGCGATTTCAGTCCTGGAGAGATACGGTCCCGGGGCTTGAGGCCAAGGACAAGTCTCGCAGTCCTGTTCTGGATGAGTTGCAGAGGGCGGAGAGTAGAGGCAGGCAGATTTAGGTAGAGGCTGTTACAGTAGTCCAGCTTCGAGAGAACCAGGGCTCTGGAGACAGTGAGCTTCTGGGGGAAGGAGAGGAAAGGAAGGATACCTCTGAGGAGGTGCATGTAACGCTCACCTGATTCTCGCAGAGGCGCCGGTCTTGACTGGGCGACTACCGTATCTTCAAAGGTGATGTGTAGCACCCGGTTGGCTCTTTGGGCTGGACCTCTGTGCACTGTATGCCTGACGTGTAGAGTAAGATGTCTGCAGATAGAAAATATGGGGTTAATGAACTGGGGTTATTGGGGTGTCCCTATCTCTTTCCTCTTCTCCTCTCCTGTAGACCCCCAAAGGTTAACGCTCTCACCTTAGGTAAGTGAATGCCGAGCTCTCCATCTGCCTCGGGGCAGGGTGCTGTAACCAGTTTCTTCACTGGATAGGTAGCGCAGGCCTCTTGACTTCAGAGGACTGCTGTCCGTCGTTTACTGCACGAACGGTAAGTTTCGAGTCATTCAAATGTCTTTAAAGTCTTTAGTAATGATGTCTCTTGTTTTGCAGGGTTCCGGCGATGGCGGATGACGGGCTGAAGTGAGTTGAAGATGGAGCCCGTGTGATGAATAGAAGCGCCTGGAAGCACGTAAGTAAGCGCTTGTTGCCTGCTTCACTATGCGCTCTAACTGTCTTTTTATTTTGCAGGTACGAGTTCGGAGCGGCTGCAGGGTGCCGGAATACCCACTGGATTAGATGTGGAAAGGAGTAATGGCATGTGAGTATTAAAGTTCCCCAATGTCTTTAAACGCACCTTGTTTTGTCTTTCAGATGCGGGATGCAGCGCCGAAGGGCTCCGGAGCGTGCGAAGAGTTGGTAAAGCCTTTGCCTTTCAGATGCCGGAATGCTAACCTGTTCTTTCTTGTCTTTATAGGTGCTGCTGAAGACTGGATTCAGGATGGTAAGCCTTTGCCTTTCAGATGCCGGAATGCTAACCTGTTCTTTCTTGTCTTTATAGGTGTTGCTGAAGACTGGATTCAGGATGGTAAGCCTTTTTCCTTAGGCCCAGGACCGGATGCAGAAGACACGATGAGCGTTCTGCTGCAGAGGTTGCAGAATAACGCAAAGCAAGATTCATCCACCGGTTGTGGTTTAAATAGCCTCCTGTAGTGCTTAGGTGTCTCCTTCCACAGCCACGCCTAAGTAAGAAAAGAGTTCCTGGTAAGAAAAGAGTTCCTGCCTTCCAGAAGAGTTCCAGTGTTCTGAATCTAGGGAGTGGCTCCAGCCCCACCCAACAGGAAAAGTAGTTCCAAACAGAAGAGGATCAGAGGCTCAACTGGCAGGCAAGTAAGCAGCATGGTCTGCTGAAGGTAAGTCCACCCAAGCATTATGAGCCCGGCGCTTCCAGCGCTGGGACTGGGCATATTTATGAGCCTGGTGCCACTGGCGCCAGGACTGGGTCCAAAAGGTCCCAATTGGGACTGGTTGGCACTCGGAACCTGGGTTATGGATCTGCTTCCAAGGGAGTTGGGAAAACCCTGACCTTTTGGAAGCAGAGATCATGACAGTACCCCCCCTCAAGGCCCCTCCCAAACCGGGCTTCTCCGGGGGTTTTGGCTTGTCAGGAAATGTTCGGTGAAATCTTTTGATTAGGCGAGGAGCGTGGACATATTCAGCAGGTTCCCAGGATCTCTCTTGGGGGCCGTAGCCTTTCCAGTCAATTAGGTAGAATAGTTTAGATTTGGAGATCTTGGAGTCCAGAATGCTTTTGACTTCAAACTCGAGTTCTCCATCCACTAGGATAGGTTTTGGAGATTTGGTTAGTCGGGTTTGAGGTTGCACGGGTTTTAATAGAGAGACGTGGAAGACCGGATGTATCTTCATGTGCGGGGGCAAGTCCAACTTGACCGCTACTGGGTTTACTATGGTAGTGATGGAATAGGGACCAAGGTATCTTGGGTTGAATGTGCGTGGCCCTTTTAGAGATAGATATTTGGTGGATAACCAGACTTGATCCCCTACTTGATAGTGAGGGGCTTCCTTCCGATGTTGATCTGCTCCTTTCTTGTATTGTTCTTTAGCCCTTTGAAGGTGAGAAACAGCTTCCTTAAAGGCTTGGGTGATTGTAGAATGCAGGTAGTCTACTGCTGGTGTTTCAAGATCTTGGAGGGGATCCAACTCCGACGTTCGAGGGTGACTGCCGTACAAAAGAAAAAACAGGGTTTTCCCAGTTCCCGAATGGACAGAGTTATTGTAGGCATACTCGGCTATCCAAAGGATATCTTTCCAAGTTTTTTCAGTTTGTTGCAGCATGCAGCGTAAATACTGTTCCAGAGTTTGATTGGTCCTCTCGGTTTGTCCGTCGGTCTGAGGGTGGTGACTGGTCGATAGTCTCACATCAATTTGAGCCGACCGACAGCAACTTCGCCAAAAATGAGAAATAAATTGACTACCTCGATCCGAAATTAGAACCGAAGGAAAACCGTGCAGTAGGACGATGTTTTCGAGAAATTCTCGGGCCAGAGTTGCTGCTGTTGGCAAGCCTTTGAGCGGAATGAAATGCGCCATCTTGTAGAATAAGTCCACGATTACTAGAATCGTATTGTATCCGGAGCATGGAGGTAGATCGGTGATGAAGTCCATAGAAAGCGTATGCCAAGGGCGAGGTGGGATGTCAATAGGGCGTAAGAGGCCTGCTGGTCTTTCCTTTTCACTCTTGTTTTGGGCGCATACTCCACAGGACATTATAAAGTCTCTGATATCTTTTTTCCAAGACGGCCACCAGAAGTAGCGCTTGATCTTTTCTGAGGTCTTGGCTATACCGGGATGACCTTCCATTAAAGAGTCGTGATAACAAGAGATTACTTTTTTCTGTAAATCTGTGCTGGGTAGGTATAATCGTTCTTGGAAATACAATAAGTTGTCCTTTACTGCAAAGTCCTTTCCCTGCAGATGCCAATTCTGTATGTCTGCTGGAGTTACAAGTTGCCTGGCTTTATCCTTAACTTCCTCTATGGATTCTGTGGCGATTACACCCAGAATTCTTTGTTCGGGAATGATTGGTACAGGTTTAGGGTTGACCAAGTGTTCTTCCACTCCCATCCGAGAAAGGGCATCGGCTTTACCGTTCTTTGTACCAGGTCGATAGGTAATTATGAAGTCAAACTCGGCAAAGAATAATGCCCAACGGAGTTGTCTAGAGGATTGGGCTTTTGCGGTCTTCAAATATTGCAGGTTTCGGTGATCCGTAATCACAGTAACGGTGTGTCGGGCCCCCAGCAGATAATGCCGCCAAGCCTTAAAGGCAGACTTGATAGCCAGAAGTTCCTTGTCAGTAATCGTGTAATTGATTTCAGGAGGCGAGAATTTGCGGGACCAAAATGCCACGGGATGCAACTGATTGGTTACCGGGTCCTTTTGTGATAGAACTTCCCCCATGGCAAGGCTTGAAGCATCAGTTTCCACGATGTAGGGGAGTTCGGGGCGAGGGTGTTTTAAGATTGGTGCAGAGATAAATTTAGTCTTCAAATCCTGGAAAGCTTGTTCCGCCTCGGTAGACCATTCAAAACGTTTGTTTTTCTTTAACAAGGCAGTGATGGGCTGGACTATTCGAGAGAATTCGGGGATAAACCTGCGGTAAAAGTTAGCGAAGCCTAACATGCTTTGCACACCTTTTACGGAGGATGGTGATGGCCATTTGAGAACTGCATCGACCTTCTTTGAATCCATACGCACTCCGCCAGGTGATAATATGAATCCCAAGAATTCAACTTCAGTCACGTTGAAAACACATTTTTCCAACTTAGCGAAAAGTTTGTGTTGACGAAATCTTTCGAGGACCATTTTCACGTGTTTCCGATGTTCAGATTCCGATGAAGAATAAACGAGGATGTCGTCAATGTAAACAACAACACATACATCTATGAGCTCTCTGAGGACATCGTTCATAAAATATTGAAAGGCGGCCGGGGCATTGCAAAGTCCGAAGGGCATGACCTGATATTCAAATAGCCCATACTTGGTGCGGAAGGCCGTCTTCCATTCATCGCCCTCTTTTACTCGTACCAAGTGGTAAGCTCCTCTAAGATCCAGCTTTGTATATATGCATGCTTTTCTGACTTGGTCCAGGAGTTCAGGGATCAAAGGTAACGGATATCTATTCTTAACGGTGATCTGGTTCAGGGAGCGATAATCGATACAAGTTCTAAGGTCTCCTTCCTTTTTTGGAACGAAGAACAAAGCTGAAGAAGCAGGGGACTTGGAAGGACGAATAAACCCATTTGCCAGGTATTGATCCAGGTATTGTCGAAGGTGAAGGTTCTCAGGCTCGGTGAGGGCATAAATTCTACTACAAGGAGGAGTAGATCCAGGTATCAGGTCTATCTGGCAGTCATAAGACCTATGAGGAGGTAGAGAGTTAGCCTGATCCTTCCGGAAAACATCTTGGTATTCTAGGTATTCGGGAGGTAACTGGGGAGTCTCTGAAGAAATTGCGGCCAGTGCAACACCAGGTGGAGGGTGACAAGTAGAGACACATTCTGGAAACTGGACCGTTCTTGCTCGCCAATCGATCAGAGGATTGTGTTTCTCTAACCAAGGTATTCCTAGAATAATCTGAAACTGAGGGGCCTTGATCACATCGAACACGATCTTCTCATGGTGTCCATCTTGACTTACTAGCGTCACCTCTTGAGTGGTATGCGTTACTGGCCCGGAGGCTATCTCCGTACCATCCACCGTAGTAATGACGTCCTTTACAGCCTTGGGACAAAGAGTTAGATTCATCCTCAAAACCATTTCATGATCCACATAATTGCCGATGGCACCGCTGTCGACGTAAGCTTCAATTGCATGTAATCGATCCGGATTATCAGGGCTAATGAGGACCATAGGTATCACGAAATGCGAGGTCACGGAACTGGTTTTCACGCTCGGCAAGAGGACCTCTATTCTTGTCGGGCGAGGTCGTTTCCCTGCTCAGAGTTTGTAACTTTGGTAACTGCAGCTCCTACTGCCTTCTTGGCAGGTTTCACCGGACAGTCTCGAAGAAAGTGCCCTGAGTTTCCGCAATATAGGCATAATTGCAACTGTTTCCTCCTTTCCCGCTCCCTTTGTGTTAGAGGACCTTTCAGACCCCCTATTTGCATGGGTTCCCCGGAGTCTACTCCTTTGGAAGGAGTTGGCGGTTTGGAAAATACTCGAGCATCAAACTTGGAACGATCGGCTTTCCTGTTCTGCAGCCTGTGATCTATTTGAACGACCAAGTCTATATAATCCGAACAGTCTTGTGGGGGATTCACTACTTGGGCTAAAACGTCTTTGAGCTCTCCACCTAGACCTCTACAAAACAGCGTAATCCTTTTGTCCTCAGGCCATTGAGTTTCCACTATTAGTCTATTGAAAGATGCAATATAAGCCAAAAGGTCTTGATTACCCTGTCGCAACGAAAGAAGCTCATTGTCCAAGGCCTGCCCCTGTGAATGTCTTGCGAACAGTTTTTCCATACTAAGCTGAAAGGCTTGAAAATCATGGAGAACCGGATCATCTTGATTAACTAGAGGGATCGACCAGTCTGCCGCATTGCCACTAAGGTACGAAAGTACAAAAGCTACTTTTGCTTGATCAGTTGGAAAGGCTGCTGGCCGGCATAAGAAGTGCAACCGGCACTGATTGATAAATACTGCAAACCTCTTTGGGTCACCAGAAAATCGTTCGGGCGGAGCCAGAGGTACATTCCCAGGTAGGTTGATCTGCACTGGATTCATAGAGGATGTTGAAGGAAGATTTGCCCCTGATGCGGGTAACGGGGTCTGTCCGGCTTGTGACTGTAGCACTTGTCTAGCAAGATTGTCTGTTCTCTCCTTGGAAATAATTAGTTCCCTTCTTAGAGCATTCGTTTCCTGACGAGCTGCATGCACTTCTGTCCTTAGTTCCCCAAGTAACCGGGCTAGGGGGTCAGTATCCGAGGTTTCCATAGCGCCTGGGCGAGAGTTTTGCGGTAGGCTTTGCGTTCTGTAACGCTCACCTGATTCTCGCAGAGGCGCCGGTCTTGACTGGGCGACTACCGTATCTTCAAAGGTGATGTGTAGCACCCGGTTGGCTCTTTGGGCTGGACCTCTGTGCACTGTATGCCTGACGTGTAGAGTAAGATGTCTGCAGATAGAAAATATGGGGTTAATGAACTGGGGTTATTGGGGTGTCCCTATCTCTTTCCTCTTCTCCTCTCCTGTAGACCCCCAAAGGTTAACGCTCTCACCTTAGGTAAGTGAATGCCGAGCTCTCCATCTGCCTCGGGGCAGGGTGCTGTAACCAGTTTCTTCACTGGATAGGTAGCGCAGGCCTCTTGACTTCAGAGGACTGCTGTCCGTCGTTTACTGCACGAACGGTAAGTTTCGAGTCATTCAAATGTCTTTAAAGTCTTTAGTAATGATGTCTCTTGTTTTGTAGGGTTCCGGCGATGGCGGATGACGGGCTGAAATGAGTTGAAGATGGAGCCCGTGTGATGAATAGAAGCGCCTGGAAGCACGTAAGTAAGCGCTTGTTGCCTGCTTCACTATGCGCTCTAACTGTCTTTTTATTTTGCAGGTACGAGTTCGGAGCGGCTGCAGGGTGCCGGAATACCCACTGGATTAGATGTGGAAAGGAGTAATGGCACGTGAGTATTAAAGTTCCCCAATGTCTTTAAACGCACCTTGTTTTGTCTTTCAGATGCGGGATGCAGCGCCGAAGGCCTCCGGAGCGTGCGAAGAGTTGGTAAAGCCTTTGCCTTTCAGATGCCGGAATGCTAACCTGTTCTTTCTTGTCTTTATAGGTGTTGCTGAAGACTGGATTCAGGATGGTAAGCCTTTGCCTTTCAGATGCCGGAATGCTAACCTGTTCTTTCTTGTCTTTATAGGTGTTGCTGAAGACTGGATTCAGGATGGTAAGCCTTTTTCCTTAGGCCCAGGACCGGATGCAGAAGACACGATGAGCGTTCTGCTGCAGAGGTTGCAGAATAACGCAAAGCAAGATTCATCCACCGGGTGTGGTTTAAATAGCCTCCTGTAGTGCTTAGGTGTCTCCTTCCACAGCCACGCCTAAGTAAGAAAAGAGTTCCTGGTAAGAAAAGAGTTCCTGCCTTCCAGAAGAGTTCCAGTGTTCTGAATCTAGGGAGTGGCTCCAGCCCCACCCAACAGGAAAAGTAGTTCCAAACAGAAGAGGATCAGAGGCTCAACTGGCAGGCAAGTAAGCAGCATGGTCTGCTGAAGGTAAGTCCACCCAAGCATTATGAGCCCGGCGCTTCCAGCGCTGGGACTGGGCATATTTATGAGCCTGGTGCCACTGGCGCCAGGACTGGGTCCAAAAGGTCCCAATTGGGACTGGTTGGCACTCGGAACCTGGGTTATGGATCTGCTTCCAAGGGAGTTGGGAAAACCCT
Source organism: Ambystoma mexicanum (assembly GCF_040938575.1). Taxonomy (NCBI): domain Eukaryota; kingdom Metazoa; phylum Chordata; class Amphibia; order Caudata; family Ambystomatidae; genus Ambystoma; species Ambystoma mexicanum. Next base: position 925,884,133 of record NC_090927.1, on the reverse strand, counting down.
GACCTTTTGGAAGCAGAGATCATGACAGTGCAGCAGGTAGTGTGACTTCTTAGAAACGTCAGAAATGTGAGGCGAGAAGGAGAGAGTGGAGTCGAAGATGACCCCAAGGTTTTTAGCCTTGCAGGTAGGAGCAGGAAGAGGGCCAATAGAGGCCGGCCAGAGAGCTGCAGGGAAGGAGGGAGTGGGTGTGACGATGAGTAGAATCTCGGTCTTACTGGCATTAAGGTAGAGGTCGTTGGCGGCACACCATTCCTGGATAGCAGAAAAACAGTCCGAGATGAGGGAAGGAGAAGAGGAGGCCGAGGGTAGCCTGAAAATGAGCTGGGTATCATCAGCATAGCACTGAAAGTAGGGGCAGAGAGCAGCGATGTGGTGGGCGAGAAGTTCCAGGTACTGGTTGAACAGCCAGGGAGAGAGGTTAGAACCCTGGGGGGACACCACAGGTAGAGAAAAAGATGTCAGACAGGAAAGACCCCAGTTGGACCTGGGAGGGTCGATTTGGGAGGAAAGAGGTCAGCCAAGCCAGAGCCTGGCCAGTGATACCCAGGTTATCACGGAGGCGGTTGAGCAGGATGGTATGGTTGACAGTATCAAAGGCAGAAGAGAGATCAAGCAAAATGAGAACACAAGGAATGTTAGAGTCAAGGTTCGGGAGCAGGTCCTCACGGATGTTCAGGAGAGCAGTTTTCGTGCTTCTGGCAGCTCTGAAGCCAGACTGGTGGTCATGAAGGCTACCAACAGATTCAGCATGGAGATTAAGCTGGGAGATGGCAAGTTTCTCCAGGAGCTTGCCCAGGAAAGGAGTGATAGAGATAGGGCGATAGTTAGCTGGGAAGGACGGGTCGGAGGAGGGTTTCTTAAGAAGGGGGTGCATAAGGGAGTGCTTGAGAGGGGATGGGAAGACTCCAGAGGTGAAGGAGTGATTGCAGAAGTCAGCAAGGGCAGGAGCCAAGGAGTCGATGTGGTCCTTAATAGTTTTGGAGGAGCAGGGATGGACCTGTGTTGACGAGACTTTCATAGATCGGACTTGTCTCGAAACCTCATCAACAGAAAAAAGGGGAAAGGCAGAGAAGGAGAGAGAAGGGGTGGCTGCAGAAGGGCAGAGGACGGGTAGGGAATAGAGGGGGGGAGGTGATGGGAGGAGAGTGAGGACAGGATGTCCTGAGTTTTTGAAATGAAGTGAGAGGCCAGTGCCGTACAGAGGGCCTGGGAGGGGACAGGAGAGGTAGAGACTGCAGCAGGGTTGGCCAGCTCCTTGCAGATTTGAAAGAGTTCAGCCGAATTGTTAGATGCCGCAGTGATGTGGGCTTGGATAAGGGCTCTCTTTTTGGTGAGAACGGAGAGCCGGTAATGCCTTTGGAGCAGGCGACAGGCCAGTTTGTCAGAGGATGAACATGAAGCATGCCATTTCCTCTCTGCCACCCTGCACTTGCGTTTGAGGGTGACGAGATCCGAGTCAAACCAGGAGTTACATTTGGCTTTGGGCTTCAGGCGGATACTCATGACAGGGGCAAGGATATCAAGAGTATTAGATATAGCAGAGTAAAGAGTGGAGAGGGCTGTGTCAGGGTGGGTGTCAGCCGAAGGGGGAAGAGGGGGCGAGAAGGTGGCAGCGAAAGCCTCAACTGACACACGCTTCATGGGTCGGATGACCGAGAAGGAGGATGGCAGTGATGAGGGTGGCTTTGCCTGTGGGGTAGGGAGGGTGAGGTGGGAGGAGAGGATAAAGTGATCACTCCAGGAGAGAGGGGTGGAGAGAGGGACAGAGAGGGGAAGGTCAGAAGAGATCAGGGCATCAAGAGTGTGCCCAGCAGAATGGGTCGCCCCAGAAGGGAGAATAGAGAGTGAGAGAGAGTCGCAGAGGTCGCGAAAGAGTCCAGAGGGGGGACAGGAGGCATCCAGGTGGATGTTGAAGTCTCCAAGGAAGAGGAGTTGAGTGGTTTAGGACAGGAGTGAGGAGGAGAGGTCCGCCCACTCGGAGAGGAAGGAGGAAATTTGACCAGGTGGCCGATAGATAGTAGCCACGGTAAGGGAATGGCTAGGAGAGAGAGAGAGTTGGCAGACAAGACATTCAAAAGAGGAGTAGGTCTGCGTGGGAATAGCAGTGGCAGGAATCCACTCAGGGAAGATAAGGGCCACACCCACCCAGCACGGTTGGGCCTGGGCACGGAGAGGATCTTGTAGCCGTCAGGTAGGAGTGTGTCAAAGCTGGTGACAGAGCTGGCCGTGAACCATGTCTCCGTGAGACCGAGTACATCAAGGTCCAGTTCCTCAAGAAGGTGGCAGATATCAGAGGAATGTTTGACGGCAGAGCGAGAGTTAAGAGTGGCAATGTGGAGAAGGTTGCCATCTTTGAAGGACTTCCGGGGAGGGTTACAGATCAGAGGTACGCCCTGCAGAGGAGAAGAAGGAGCAAGGGAGGGGGCAGGGAGGGAGGGTAGAGGCAAGGTAGCCGAGGACAGAGGGGGGGGGCAGCAGGAGAGGAAAGGAAGTTGATGAGGCGCGGGAAGCGTCTATCAAAGAGGTGAAGGTTGGCCTGAGGGCCTTGGACCAAGACTGTCCCATTAGCGTAGACATTTATGAAGGCCTTAGAGGAGTGGAAGGAGGCCAAGAGGACATCCCAACGGGTGCCACCATTAATGGGAGAAGAGGAGATAGGAGAGAGCATAGAGACCATATGAAGGGTCTATAGGTCAGGTGAAGGCACGAAAAAGAGGATGTCAGTGAGAGTTTCCTTAGAGGAGGCACGGGTGTAGGTGTCAGCGATAGGGAGGCCTGGGTTGGAGACCAGGATGTTCTTTTTAAACCTTTTCCTACCAGATTTAGTGAGAAGAGCAGGATAGTCAATGGAGAAGCAGTTAGAAAAGATAGGTGAGATAGAGAGCACCATGGGATAGGAGGGAGAGGGGGGGTAGGACAAGCACGAGCGGACAGGAAGTGAGCAGCAAGCCCTAGTTTACCATAAATTCAGAACACAGTGAACACAGTAATGCAATATCAGGTACCCAGTGGAGAGGCCACCTAAGTTTGAAAATCCTGCGAGGGGAGAAAAAACCCTAGTTTACCACAGTTTGCAAGGCATAGTGAAGTCAGGGTGACAGGTCTAAGTGCGGTGGGCCGAGGGAGCAGGTAGAGCCAACAGGTGGACCGGCGCCAAGCGTCCCCTGCGGACACCTGCAGACACACAGGGAGCCGCAACCGTCGGAGCCGCCGTTTGCCTAAGGGGCCCTTAGCCGAGGGGGCTGCCGGGCAGTGGGGCTGCCCAGGAGGTGGGTGGTTATAGGCAGAGGGAGGAAGGGGAGGGGGAGGGTGGGCAGGGAGGCGGGAAGGGAGAGGAGGACCAGGAAGTGGGAGGGGGGGAGCAGGCAGCACCAACAACGCGCACAGAGCGCGAAAGCACAATTTAACACTTAAGGTGCAAGAAAAAGAACTCACGTAGGCCCGCTGGGCCAGACAGGGCTTCGCTTGGCCTGCACTTCCCTCAGGACCACCGGCGACTGCTCACCCACGCTCCGCTGAAACAAAGAAGCGAGCGGGGGAGCAGCCGGCGAGTAGGCCAGAGGGAAGCAGCTAGTCAGCCAATCAGAGGGGGGGGTGGGTGGGCAGGGAGGCGGGAAGGGAGAGGAGGACCAGGAAGTGGGAGGGGGGAGCAGGCAGCACCAACAACGCGCACAGAGCGCGAAAGCACAATTTAACAATTAAGGTGCAAGAAAAAGAACTCACGGAGGCCCGCAGGGCCAGACAGGGCTTAGCTTGGCCTGCACTTCCCTCAGGACCACCGGCGACTGCTCACCCACGCTCCGCTGAAACAAAGAATCGAGCGGGGGGAGCAGCCGGCGAGTAGGTCAGAGGGAAGCAGCCAGTCAGCCAATCAGAGGGGGGGGGCGGGCGGGCGGGCAGGGAGGCGGGAAGGGAGAGGAGGACCAGGAAGTGGGAGGGGGGGAGCAGGCAGCACCAACAATGCGCACAGAGCGCAAAAGCACAATTTAACAATTAAGGTGCAAGAAAAAGAACTCACGGAGGCCTGCAGGGCCAGACAGGGCTTCGCTTGGCCTGCACTTAAGCCCACTCAAGTTCTTTGGCACTGGCTCCAGGACACCAAATTACTTTCACTTAGTCCAACTTTGTTGGCCTGTTGTATTACACTCCTCCGGCTTCCCTTTGTCAGCCTCTTGGCTCTGGGATCACGTGTGACACACCTCTTGCCAGTCTTTGGCCTAGCCGCATTGTATTCATTCATAAAAGTTCACCTTGGGGTAATTTTGTTCCTACCCCACAATCTTGCACCCTTTTCTGTCATTCACTTTGACATGGGCACTTGGGCGGTTCTTTGTTATTTGCTTTGCCCATAAGGTTTTATTCAAATTAATATTCAATGGGCCTCATTTGGAGTGTTGCGGTAAGGCAACAACGGCGTCAGTAGTGCTACCGGCTCCGTTGTTACCTCGCTGCAACATTCCGAGCATGCTCCCGGGTGCCGCTCTGGAACACCTGGTCAGACCAGGTGTGCAGAGCGGCACCCGCGAGCATTACCGGATGGCAGCAACAGCCCTGTTATAAACGGGGCTGTTGTTACCACCCTCCCCATTCCCATTGAGCCTTATAGGGGCTCAAATGGGAATGGGGACGTACCGGGTCCGGGTCCAGCGAAAGGGATTTACTTGGCCCTCCAAGGTCGAAATGGCCCGGTAAGTCCCCTTTTGCGGGATCCGGACCTGGGTTTGGGGGTAGCCATGCCCTTATTAAGGGCATGGCTACCACCAAACTCTTAATGAGGCCCAATGTGTTTAGTTTCAAGGATTAAATCAATTTGTCATTCAATATATTTAGTATTCAATGTGAACTCATGCCGTTTAATTTTAAGTTTCCATTCAGTTCGGAATTCAATGTGCATTGATTTTTGCTTAATTTTAAGTATCCATTCAGTTCAGCATTTAATATACGCTTATTTTGCTTCATTTGAAGGTTCCATTCAGTTCGGTATATGCACTGTGTTACTTAATTTCACAAACTGTTGCTTAATTTCGGTGTTATAGGAGTGCCCCAGTGTTTGAGCGCCCTCCCCAACACTCACCGGCCTCAGACGTCTCCTCTCAGTGGCTCCTGCTGCTTCCTCTGTACTTCTGAGGCTGGGAAGTCCACGGCTAAGAGCCCAGCTCATCTGCCGGGTGCTTCCCTCTGCACTCCAGCAAACTGGATGCTGCTTCACGGATGCAGACAGCGTCCTTTTTTCACCTGGCTTTCCCGCAGCTCCTGCTGCTCGCTCAGTATCACAGAGGCTCCCAGACTTGCCGCAATGACTCTGCCTGCTCTTTCTGGGTCCTGCAAGTCCACTGGGATATATGCTGGCGTCCTGGCTCCTTCTACAATCCCACGGTGGCTGCCTCCTTTTTCCAGGGGTCCACTGCTGGTCTCTCCCCCACAGGCCTTCCTGTTGCTCTCTCTGGTGTTCTCTGTCTCTCATGTTATATGCAACCCTCGTTTTTGCTTTAGAAGACCTTCTGCTGCTTTACAAAGAACTTCAGCAAATGCAGCACCTCTCAATGGGTAAGCGCTCCATTTTTGGTGTGTTTTGCGCCTGATGCGGCGCGCTCAGTATTTTGTGCTTTAAATTGGAAAAATACCTTGCTGGCTAAGCACTAACTACCTGGAGAGCCCTCGTCTGGCTCATTTCTTCGAAAAACCCTGGTTTCCACTCTATTTTTGCCTCTCCCTCATTGGGGCCCATTGTTTCTTTCCTGCCTCCAAGATGGCTGCTCATTTTCCCTTTGCCTAAGCTCCACTGGGTCTGCACTGGTCTCCCCAGCCCATTGGTTGCAGAGGTCGCCATAGACCAATAGCAGCAACCGAGAGGCGGGAGCCGGCCCAGTACACCAAGGCCCACACAAAGACTCCTGCATAGCTCTCAACCATTTGTAGTGCAAAGGCGGGTGAAATCACCCGATTTTGTTTTTGGCGGGTGAGACACCCATTGGAATGAATGGGCGTGCAGGAGGCTTGGCGGGTGAGTCAGCCCTTTACAAGGCGGCTGACACCCGCCAAAAGCGTGTGAATTGAGAGCTATGCTCCTGTCAGCTTCCCTGTCTGCTTTACAGGCTGCAACATGATATTTCTGCCACAGCCAAACCCTCCCTGAGGCTGCTACCCCTGGACTATTGGACTACCATGACTTTACAACACATTGTGCCGTGGTTAGTCCCTCCTTTCTGACTTCCTTTGTACTACCTACTCTGCTGGTACTCCTTCAGCTCTCCTTGTTATGTTCTCAAATTGTAGTTGTGTCTGTACTCACCCTTACCATCTGACTCCCTCTTGTCTCCTTAACTTCATCTATCCTTAAAGTCAAATTTGGGTGTATTTTGCATTTAACTTGAAAGTCAAACTTGGGTGTATTCTGCATTTAACATGAAAGTCAAACTTGGGTGTAATTCTGCATTGAACTTGAAAGTCAAACTTGGGTGTATTTTGCATTTAACTTGAAAGTCAAACGGGTGTAATTCTGCATTTAACTTGAAAGTCAAACTTGGGTGTATTTTGCATTTAACTGGAAGTCAAACTTGGGTGTATTATTTAACTTGAAAGTAAAACTTGGGTGTAATTCTGCATTTAACTTGAAAGTCAAACTTGGGTGTATTTTGCATTTAACTTGAAAGTCAAACTTGGGTGTATTTTGCATTTAACTAGAAAGTCAATCTTGGGTGTAATTCTACATTTAACTTGAAAGTCAAACTTGGGTGTATTTTGCATTTAACTTGAAAGTCAAACTTGGTTGTAATTCTGCATTTAACCTGCAAGTCAAACTTGGGTGTATTTTGCATTTAACTTGAAAGTCAAACTTGGGTGTAATTCTGCATTTAACTTGAAAGTCAAACTTGGGTGTAATTCTGCATTTAACTTTGCCCATTGATTGTAATCCTGCTAGCCCAGTGACTGTTCCATACCGCTGCACCTGCTTTCTCCTCCCCCTGCCTCCTCTCCTCATACTCATGGAGCTGTCTGTTTCTCCCATCTTTTCCAACTGCTTCTCTATCAACTAGCCTTCCCTTCTCACTAAGTCTGGAAAGAAGAAGTTTAAAAAGGCTATCTTGGCCTCCAACCCTGGTCTCCCTATTGCTGATACCTATACGAGCGCCTCTTCCAGACAGACCCTCACCGACATCCTCTTTGTTGTTGCTTCACCTGATCTATGGACCCCCCATATGATCTCTGTGCTCTGTCCTGTCTCCTCCTCTCCCATAAATGGTGGCACTCGCTGGGAAATCCTCATGGCTTCTTTTGACTCCTCCAGAGTCATCCTTAACGTCTACCTAAATGGCACTGTCATGGTTCAAGGTCCCCAGCCAAATCTCCTCCTCTTTGATAGGCGTCTCCCTCACCTCATTAACTTCCTTTCTTCTCCGGATGTCCCCTCCTCTCATTCCTTGGCTACCTTGCCCACTCTTCCCTCCTCTGCCCATCTTCTGGCTACCTCTACAACTCCGCAGGGCGTACCTCTGATTTGTACCCCTCCCCGTAAGGTCTTTAAGGCAGGCAACCTTCTTCATCTTGCCACACTCAACTCTCGCTCTGCTGTCAGACACTCCACTGACATCTGCCACCTCCTTGAAGAACTTGACCTTGACGTTCTCGGTCTTACAGAGACATGGTTCACGGCCAGCTCTGTCACGAGATTTGACACTCTCCTCCCTGATGGATACAAGATCCTCTCCGCACCCAGATCCACTCGCCCTGGAGGGGGTGTAGCCTTGATCTTTCCTGAGTGGATTCCTGCCACTATAATTCTCACTCAGATATGCTCCTCTTTTGAATGCCTCGTCTGCAGGCTCTCAATCTCTCCTAGCCACTCTCTTACTGTTGCCACTCTCTACCGGCCCCCTGGTCAAATCACCTCTTTTCTCTCTGAGTGGGTTGACCTCTCCTCCTCTCTCCTGGCCTCAACCACTCAACTCCTCCTGCTTGGTGACCTCAACATTCACCTTGATTCTCTCTGTCCCTCAACATTGCTCTTTCGCGACCTCTGCGATTCCCTCTCCCTCTCTATCCTCCCATCTGGCACAACACACTCTGCAGGGCACACACTTGATGTCTTCATCTCCTCTAGCCTCCCCCTATCTATCCCTCTCTCCACTCCCCTCTCCTGGAGTGACCACTACCTCCTCTCCTCTCATCTCTCTCTCTCTTCCCCCCAAGCCAAGCCTACCCCAACACTGCGACCCACCTTCCTGGACATCCGGCCCATGAAGCATGTGTCAATCAAGGCTTCTGCTTCCATCTTCTCCCCACCCCCTCTTCCTCTGGCTGACTCACACCCTGACACAGCCCTGTCTTCTCTCTATTCTTCTATTTCTGATACTCTTGATGTTCTTGCCCCTGTCATGAGGATCCGCCTGAAGTCCAAAGCCAAGTGCAATTCCTGGTATGACTCCGACCTAGCTACACTTAAACGTAGGTGTAGGGCGGCGGAGAAAATGGAGGGATTCCTGCTCATCTTCTGAAAAACTGGCCTGTCGCCTTCTCCAAAGGCAATACCGTCTCTCTGTTCGTACCAAGAAGAGAGTCCACATTCAAGCCCGTGTCTCTGCGGCATCTAACAGCTCGGCCGAACTCTTTAAAATTTGTAAGGAGCTGGCCAACCCTGCTGCAGTCTCTACCCCTCCCCTTGCCTCTCAGGCTCTTTGCAATGCCCTGGCCTCACACTTTATCTCAAAAACCCAGGACATCCTGTCCACACTCTCCTCCACCCCCTCTCCTCTCCCCTCTCCGTCGGTACTCACTGACCCTCCTGCAGCCACCCCCCACCCTCCTTCTCTTCCTTTCCTCTCTTCTCCCCTGATGAGGTCGCTAGACAAGTCCGATCTATGAAAGCCTCGTCAAAACAGGTTCATCCCTGTTCCTCTAAAACTCTCAAGGACCACATTGATACCCTCGCTCCGGCCCTTGCTGACTTCTGCAACCACTCCTTTGCCTCAGGATCCTTCCCCTCCCCTCTTAAGCACTCCCTTGTGCATCCTCTCCTCAAGAAACCCACAGCGGACCCCTCTTGTCTGGCCAACTATCGCCCAATTTCCATAACCCCCTTCTTAGGCAAACTCCTTGAAAAGCTGGCCATCTCTCAGCTAAACCTTCATTCTGATTCTGTTGGCTGTCTCCATGAACATGAATCAGTCTGGCTTCAGATCTGGCAGAAGCACGGAAACTGCTCTCCTGAACATCCGTGAAGATCTGCTTTCCAACCTTGACTCTAACATTCCCTCTGTTCTCATCCTACTTGATCTCTCCTCTGCCTTCGACACGGTCAACCATACCATCCTGCTCAACCGTCTCCGGGATAAAGTATACTAAATGCCGGGCTTATGGATACAGCTCGTCTGTTTGGCGACTAAAGGGACAAATGAAACTGAAAAATGCTGTTGATCAACGTAAATGGAGAGTGTTCAAATGGTTGGAGGGGAGTAGGGAACCCCTGCTTCCCCTAGTGTTCATATTTGGTTAAGTTCGCAGATTCACTGGATTGACGGTAAGCCACTAGAAACCCGTCCAAACTATGCAACACACAAAAGGCTAACAATTACCAAATGAACCCAATTTAGGCCCTGATTTGAGAAAGGCCAAGGAAGGCCGAAACACGTGTTATCCAAAGGGCAACACATTTAAACATTTTTTGATATGACTGGGTGCAGAATCCTGGATGTTCATTTTTTTGCGTCTCCGGGATAACTTGGGCATCACCGATCAGGCTCTGGCCTGGCTGACCTCTCTCCTCTCTGATCGACCCTCCCAGGTCCAACTTGGGTCCTTCCTATCATCTGTCTTCCTCTCCACCTGTGGTGTTCTCCAGGGGTCTAACCTCTCGCCCTGGCTTTTCAACCAATACCTGGCAACTCTTGCCTGCTGTATTGCCATTTTCTGCTCAAACTTCCAGTGCTACGCAGACAACACTCAACTCATTTTCAGGCTGCCCTCGGCCACCTCCTCCACCTCTCTCATCACTGATTGCCTAGCTGCCATCCAAGATTGGTGTGTCGCGAACGATCTTTGTCTTAATGCCAGCAAGACAGAGATCCTCCTCATTGGCACACCATCACCTTCCTTTCCCCTCACTCTCTGGCCGGCCTCCCTTGGCCCTCCTCCTATCCTCACCTGCGAGGCCAAGAACCTTGGTGTCACCTTTGATTCCACACTCTTCTTCTCTGCCCACATCGCTGATGTATCAAAAAAGTCAAACCTCCTACTGCATTTCCTCAGAGGTATTCTTCCTTTCCTCTCATTCCCCCAGAAGCTCACTGTCTCCCAAGCTCTGGTTCTCTCTAAGCTGGACTATTGCAACAGCCTCTTTCTTAATCTACCTGCCTCTACTCTCCGCCCTTTACAACTTATCCAGAACAGGACTGCGAGACTTGTCCTTGGCCACAAGCCCTGGGATCGTATCTCTCCAGCTCTGAAATCTCTCCATTGGCTCCCAGTGGATGCAAGGATTAAATTCAAAACCCTCTGCATTGTCCACAAGGCTTTCTGGGGCCTGGGTCCAACATACCTTCAGCTATCCCTCCGCAAATACCTCCCATCTCGAGCACTCTGCTCCTCTACCTCCGGAAGCACCTCAAAACCTTCCTTTTTGCTTATGCCTTCTCCTCCCCTCTCCCCTGTTGATTCTACTCTACCTTGGCACCATGAACCTGGCCACCCTCTGTCCTCTGGGCCGAGGTACCTGCTCATCTTGCCACCCTCATGCACTGCCTCCGGGCCACCCCCTGCACTGGGAACTGTATCTGTACCCATACAGCCCTCCACTTTTCTTCCTGCACTTTCAGACCTACACGGCCTGCTGCCATAAACCCAGCACTTGCCACTTGCTGGCTGCACTCCCATTGTTTGTTGCCTTTTTATTTATTATTTTATTATTATTTTTTTGTTTTTCCTTCTCGCTCCGCACTCTCCTTTTGTTCCCCCTTCCATGCACTTCTCCCCCTTCTCCCTCTACCCTGCACTTGCACGTTCTCAATGTCACTGGGCCTAGTAAGATCGTTGTTTTTGTTCTCCCCTGTTCCCTTTCCCTGCCTGGTTGCGCTCTGAAACACTTGTGTATGAGCACGATACAAATAAAATATCAATCAATCAAAACCACTTAACAGGTTGCAGGTGTGCTCTCTCAATTGGGTCTGCCTGACTTTGATTAATGGAACATTCTCATCTTCTTCGTCCCAGTACTATAGTGGTGAAATAGTGTTGTGTTCACTACTCTTAATCGCCCCTTCCTCGTCTCAGTACTGTCAAGTGTCATATGTGCGAAAATGACAGGAACAGCTTTATAGTAACCCGTAAATGTTGGGTTCGAGTTAGGTTGGTCCACAACAGGAAAAGGGGGATACCATGTCTCGCCTGCATCTACCCCACTCCCAATCCCCAAGCACACTCCACCCAGGTGATCCTCCCTCACTTCTCCACCCCCAGGGTCGGGATCCAAGAGTGATGTTCTTTCCCTGGCCACCTGAGAAGAGGATCCAGGGAGTTTAGAAGTGAGAATACTCTCAGGTTTCCACAGTGCCTAAATATATAGCAAGATTTAGAACTGAAATGACTCACATCATGTATACCACAGGAGTTTGACAAGATATCAATCAAGAAAGTGACATTTACCAAATATGTTTTACATACCTATATTACTTTAAAATAATTCTGCTGAGTCATTAATCCTAGAAAATGCACACCATACTTCTATTTTCATATTATTTTCAGCGCCACAAGAAAAATATGCAGTGACTAATTGCATAAACAGTTAATTTCAGAGATGTTAAAGAGATGATAGATAAGTATTATTTAATATACAGTATGACAATGTATAGTATTCATAATATCATACACCATTATAATCAATTGATTTACCAATTGATTTATCAGATAGGAACCTAGCACTTTATATTTCAAGAGGAATGATCTAAAGTTGATGTACTCAAGATGTCCATTTGACTCATCGATATCCTAGGGATCACCTCCTATTCGAATATCTTTGGGTCTTGAGGAAGACTAATTCATTCAATGATTAATGCCGAAATGTTGCTAGGAGATGTCAATCTGAGGCTACATTGACCAGCCCAGCAGAACAAATGTAATAACCCAGACTGTTTCAAGGGAGTTGGAACCTGTGTTGACTATTTGATTTAAATATACGATCGCTGAAAGAAATAATTCAATCATTGTATTATCGTACGTGCAACGTTTGATTTATTTAATTGTATTAATTAATGTATTGCATTTTTTACTTGTGATTGACTTCATTAATTAAGCAATAAGCCCAGAGCATAAGGGCATTACCGCTCGGCCCATAGTTACAGGCCCGAGCGAAGCTAGGTAATGCTCCCCCTGCGAGGGGCTTATTGCTATTAGTACCATGGGCCGTAATACCGGGGTACTTAAATCTGCAGCGTTTTGCAACTGAAAAAA